>NC_083698.1:47955000-48263437 GCF_033118175.1 Dama dama | reverse complement strand
TTCCTAAAAATGTTATTTTAAATGTTTCTCTACCATGTTATCCTTGAACAAAAGTCTAGAAAACAATGTAAAATTAAATTATATTTGTATGTTATAACCGTGAAGCAGAAAATAGTGAGTACAAATAGCAAAATGAATTACAATTATTTACAATGTGAAGAAAGAGGCATATGAAATAAAACATATATTTTGATTGCTCTTTTCTGGTCCATTCATCATTTCTTTGGTTGTCTAGCAGCTGAAACTCCTTTCTATGTCAGGGGAATTTTGCACTGATGGTTCTCTCCTGTGGTAGCTAAAATACAGCCAATAGTTGCTTTCCTGGTCTTGCACCTAAGGAGAACGCATGTGGCCTGAGTTTGGCCAATCAAATGCACCTGCTCTTAGACATCAACTAGGAAATGAGTGATGCAAAGAAGCAGGGCTAAGGGAAGCACCACCCAAAACCCAGAGCAGTGATGGCAGTGGTGTTGTCTGCTGTCAGCAAGCTTCAGTATCCAGCTCAGCAGAAGGATCAGCCACTGCAGATTAGATCTACAGTGAGCATTTGTCAGAGATACTGGTTGGTAAGAGCTAGTTCCCCCAGCCATGCTCTACCATGCTGTAAGCCAACAAATAAATGCTGTTTCCGATGAACTCCATGAACACTGGAATCGCTTGTGACTACACATTCTGCCCGATGCATCTACTGTCATGCAACTGACCTCACTGTACTGAGCTGCCACCTAAGAGGTTGTTTCTGTTTCGTTTTTAGTCACTTCAGTCATGTCCAACTCTTTTACGATCCCAAGGACTGTAGCCTGCCAGGCTCCTCTGTCCAAGGGAGATCCAAGGCAAGAATACTGGAGTGGGTTGCCATTTCCTTTTCTAGGTGATCTTTTCAACCTAGGGACAGAACCAGCATCTCCTGCACTGCAGGCAGATTCCTTACTGCAAAGCCACCAGGGAAGCCCTACCTAGAAGGAGCTCTATCTAATATACAGAACTACTTTGAGTTTTTCCTCTGGTGAAAAAAACTGCCCCCTTCTGAATTTCCTGGTTGTTATTTTTGCTTTTTTTCTTTTATAAGCTCTGCTCAAATTAAAAGATGTTTGATATTTCTGGGCTAGAAATTATACTATGTATGAATAAAATGACTGAAAATAAATTAGAACAGAAGCTGTATTAACAGATGAAGCATAAGATAAAAAATAAAAACCCAAATAATAACCACCTAGGTTACCGCCTCTAACTGGTATATTACCAGAGGCAAATTCCCCATGATGATTACCCATTAGTTTATGCAAAGTGGCTTGAAGCTCAGTCCATTTGCCAAATTGACTCTTGCCCAAATTTTCCTGGCAGGCCAATTACCAGTTAACCCTCCTATTAGTAGTCTCAGCAGGAACCAACGCATGAATGAGCGCTAAGCTTCTTCTCCCGCCTAGAGAGGCCAACCAGAGCAGCGTTCAGGCCAAATGTCTTAGAATCACCACAGAGCTCTGCCCAGTGTCAGATAATAAATACTTGAATTGAAGATAATGGGACCTTTGCTTTCCCTGACTTTTGCTCTGGCAGTGATTTGATGACCTGGGTTCATTTAAAATAAAGGATCTCTGTGTCTTAATGCTTTTAAATTTCTAAAACTGCCATTTATTCTACATGTAAGAGACCTGAAGATGTCTGGTTACTATATTAACTCTCAAGAGTAGAGGTGACAGGTAATTTTATTGCTGAAATGACTCTGGTCTTATCAGTTGCTATGTTACCTTATTTTCTTCATAAATAAAGATCCGGGATAAGAGTATAAACAGTTACTCTCCTTACACGTTACAAGCTACTGGAATAGAATATCCTTCTGGGACAAAAGGTAGCACTGCCATTCAGAAAGACCCTCCACTGAGATGGCACAGCCAGTCAGCGCGGCCATAAAGGACCTCTGTGTCTCCATAATACGTGGGAGACAGATCACTGGCTCATTCCATACCAGCCTCTCAGGACCCATAGGACAGAAACAATTTCCTTTCACTTCCAGCCAGGTTGGAAATGACCCAGGCATTCAGAAACAAACAGGATGTAAGCTGATTTTTTAAAAAATCAGCTAGATAATAAGAGCTTTGATTCAACTCAGAATTGAACTCAAAGCTTTAATTCAACTTTTTTTCTCTCTTATTAAGACAAATGATAGATAAAATGCAAAACTGAAGTAAAATTTGGTAAAGCATGCATTTTATGTATTGAATGAAAACTACAACAAAAACAAAATATTTTCTTGATTTTTGATAATACAGCACAAACCCCATCAGACATACTTTATTATGAAATAGCTCGTTTGACACATTAAAAACGTAATTGAAATGTGTCTCATCCAAGACATACAAGCGAGCCTTAGTGACATCAACGGAAACACACTGGCTCTTAGCTTATGTGGTTTGTGGGGATTTTTGAAAAGCTCTAAAAGATCTTTGAAAAGATCTCAGTGGTTGTCTGCAGGGCTTTGTAGATGGTACGCAGAGTCCAGGGTAAAATGGTGTGATTTGGTCTCACATTCAGGGAAGACCTTCTATTCTTTACTATTTACTCATGCTTTAGTCTTCTACCATGTGCATACTGAGCAAAGGTTTGCTTTTATTCAACACATATCCCAGAGCACCCGCAAATACATATTACTGCAAAGAAATAATTACAGGGAGAAAGCCCATACAGTCAATGACAGCATCATAAATATTTATATAGGATAGTACATTCAGGTTAACTGTTAATCAGGTGTTAAATGTGAGCTATAACAAATTCTCTGAAAAGGACAAATAGAAGACTCATTTTAATTTATGTTTTAATAATGGTTGGAAGAACATACTACTTTTAACTCTAATCATACCAGACATCATTACCTTCTCTGTCTTCCTCACTCTTTTCTAATAAAGGGAATCAGTCGTCTCAGCAGTATATCAGAAGGACAAAATTTAAACTTCTATTTCCTTATGGTTGATCACAGTAAGCTTTCATCACTTAGGACTCTTTGAAGCGTGTGCTCAGTGCAATAAATGTGTATTTGTGTTGCTGGGGGAGGTGAGGCAGGCGGAGAAGGTTGGTTTTAATGAAACACATGTGAGCAGGAGCCTGGAGGTCTGCAGCAGACACACCATCAGACCCCAGAGGCGAGTTTGAGATGAACCAGAACTTCAAATGACATGTTATGAGACTGCATATACTAAGCAAACTTTCATTCTATTCTCATACTATTTTCATTTAAAAAAAATAATAATTTCTAATTGCAAAGAAATACAGGAGACAGAAGCTAGATAAAGAAAGTTGGGGATGCCACCGTATGATCAGTCCTTGTTGCATTACTGGATCACCCACTGAGCAGTTAAACATGCCTTAGGGCATTAGGAAACAGAATCTCCCTCCAAAAATCCCTATTTTAATGAAAGCATCATAGTAACTACGATGGGAAACATAATATTTCATACTTCTTTTATGATTTAGTGATATTTTTGAGTTACATTTGAGAAGGGTCTCCATAATTTGTCAGTATTTTGCATTCCTAAAAATACAGCATTTAAGAACAAAACAACAACCTCGGAAGTGGTCTCCTCATTCTACACTGTGTTATGGGAAGAAGGACTATTGGAAAGTCTCAATACCTTCTTTTGTCTGCTCTCAGCAGCAGCCAGCTGTGTGGACATCCTTTCTTGCATTTTTCTGCAGTGTGCCATGACTGCTTCGAGGATGGAGAGGGGGTTGGTACAAACTGGCTTCTTCTCTTTATCGCTGGCACCTGCTTCATAGTCTCTCTGTAGTGCCAGGAATGGGTCATTTAAATTAAATCTCCCATACCGTTCCTGGATAAATACCTCCTTCCTGCGAGCCTAGAACAAAATCAGAGGAATGTATTCAGGAAAAGAAATGAAAATATACAGAAAAATATTCATATGAAGTTTTGTGGTTACTGCTCCAAATGGTATTCACAACCGTCATGAGTCATGGCTTACGTGTGATGTCAGGTGGTGAGAAGTAAGGAGATTGTGACCTCAAACCCTGACCAGTCTGCGAAGCTATTCAGTCTATGTTCAAAAGTTCTTCCTTTAAGAATATAGTCTTTTAAATTGCAAAAGATGCAAAAACAGTTTTTTTCTTCATGATGCAGACCCCTTCAAGGATCTGAATTTTAGGTTCAGTCTTTTCTCATTTAAAGTAAAATAAATATCAACAATTAAAATAATTTTTAACAAAAAATAAAAAACAGGCAAAATACTGTTTACAGAACTTATATTTCACATAATCTTCACCATGTTAAGTCACAAAATATAAATCTCCAAGTTTTGTATAATCAGAAAGGATTTTATAAATATGTGAAGAAAATATTTCATGAATTTTTTAATGTCAAAAATCACAACATTCACATTTTGTGAAATGTGACCAACTACCAAAAAAAAAAAACTCCAGAAAATTAGGAAGATGCAAATGTCTTCTCATAACTGAAGGACATTAAAATATAGTTCACAGAATCCCAGGAAAGAATGTAACCTCATTTTACTTTAAATGTCAGTCCATCAGCGTCAAAGTTAATTTCACATCCACTTGGCACTAAATGCAATTTTCTATAATTAGCCTACAATGGCCTTTGCATAAAATGGAAAATAGCAGGAAAATAGTAGTAGGAATATATTGAAAATGAGCAACATTTTCCTAACTCAGGTCATTCGGAATAACTACTAGAAAAAAATTATTCTATGCCACTGCCAGTGGAAAAACTAAATTACTTTACAATAAATTAAGCTTAATTTTCCAAAATGTCAAAGATGTTTTCTAAAGAAATATTACATACATTTCCTTAATTTAAACCAACTGCACTAACCAACTCAACTTTTCCATTTTAAGACCACTATCAGCAAGCCAACAAGTAGATAAACACGAATGCAAATGACAAGTGACAAAATCTAACATTTCTTTTCCTATTACCAAATTAGATTAGAAAATATAATTTAAGAAAAGTTCAATTCACCATAAAATTTAAGCTAGCTTTCAGAGGATTATTTTAACCTTAAAAAATCAAAGTGGTTTGTAAGTCAAAAAACATTTGGTACTTCTAGATTCTTCAAATTTGATTATATAATCAATGCACTAAATAAGTATTACTTTAGAGATGCAATTACAAAAGCAATTTCATTTTATCCTAACTTTTCTCTTAATTTTTATTCAATGTGGTGGTTCATCTTCCACCCCTGAGTGAACACTTGGGATAGTCCCCATGGTTTTTCTAATAATTTTTATCTGGTATAATACCTATAGTCACTGTAAAATATAAAAATCTCAATTTGGTTTTTAGAATATGGTATGTGGTATGATGGCTTCTCTTCCCCAGCTAGGATCTGCACCACCTGGGAAAGAAGTGTTTAAGAAAACCTGTCTTTTTTCATTCAATTTTCTTCCCATCTTTCCTAGTTATTTTCATCCTCTCCAGATTGGAAGGGACCAGAGGTAAAGGATGAAGATGAAGATGGAAGTGAGGGGACCAGGAGCACTCTACCTGAATGGTTCAGTCGATAAACTGGCCTTACCAACTGAGTGTAGCAAACATTTAACACATTATTTTCCCAGGAAGTGCCTGGTGACTTTAGAAAGCCACCCCACCTTTCCCACTGTTAGGGACTCTTCATCCACAGATTACATAGCCTGCAGGGCCCAGTACAAAGTGAAAACATGTGATCACTGCTCAAAAGTTATTAAGAATTTCAAGATGGTAACAGCATACCTTCTAACCAAGCCTGAGGCCGTTCTAAGTGCATGACCCTTTGTGACCACACGGCTTGCACGACCATGAAGCCAGCCTTGCATACACATCTTATGTAGCATCCAGAATTCAGTATTTTTTGTAACCTGACTTCTCTGCTGAATAGGCACTGAATCAATCTCATTCTTACTCTGTGATGACCATGGCCCAACCTGGTTCATGGGAAACTCCTGAATCTTCATTTAAACAAACTCTGGGAGGGCAAGATGACCACTGCAACCATCTTTCTGGCACTTCCATAGAATATCTGCTTTTTCAGCCCCACCTCCATTCAGAGCACCGAGACCTTCAGGAGAAACCTAGTAAGTCATTAGCTAGTCCGTCTGAAGTACTTTCTTCCTGAGATGAAGGGAAAAGCAACTAGATGGGGCAGGATGCACAGCATTCTCTCCAGAGAAACGCCCCTTGATAAAAATCCTTTCTCTCTTGAATTTCCAACAATTACATTTTTTATACCCTCAATGTGGGTAAGGAGTTTAAAAGTCAAAGGTGGATTTCAAATTTCTTCTGAAAATCTGGCATATTGGTCCTCATTTTAGCATCCATATTTATTATTATAGGTCCCCTGCTCAAACTTACATTTTAACAACCAATTAAAATTACCTGATGTCTACTTACATATCCAACATATTTTATGATGTACAATACTTGTAACACTAACTCAAGCCATTTTTAACCATGTAAGTTATTCTTAAACCAGAGCGAATTTTTGATAAATGGAATATGATTAATTTTATGTAAGAGGTAAATACATATATCATAGATCTATTTCTGGTTTAAACAGGTATCATGGTCTGAAAAATTTAGTATCTGTTTTTTTAACTACTGTGAAAGTTTTGCACATGTGTCATTTTTGTTGTGTTTTGGCTTTGCTTTTAAATTACTAGTTTTAACTGTGGCAATGTTAACTGTAGGCAATTTTTTTCTGCTGGAAATGTTGTATAATTATATATGCACAGGATAATAAACATAAAGCTGTCAGTTAGTTTGCTTTGCTTTGCCAATATGGACTGATGCTTAACCTTTCTGATAAAGTTCAAGACACATACTACTAGATTCTTTTAAGGGAAGAAGCAATGCTAACAAGCTATGCAACTTTGGTATCTTTAATTTTCAAAATAAGTTCAACAAAGCATCCTCATTTGTCTCTAAGACCACTCAAATACACATAGCAAATACAATTTCTTTTTCTTTAAAGTTCCTAAAGCCTGGAAACATCAGGTAAAATGAATTTCAAAGACTGTACGTACTCCATTAACATAAAACTGAGAGCTCATCCCAAGTTTTACTGTTTTCAGAGGTACCTGTTAATAATTCTATTCTGTAGCCATACAGGAATTTTTTATACATATTACATATATTCAACAAATATTTTATATACTTATATTCAACAAGCATTTTATATACTGCTGTATTCAAGTTATAAGCAGGGGTTCCCATTTTTCAACTATGGAAGTATTTCTTTTAGCATTATTGTAAGAAGTATACCTTTCTTAGTACATCTTTCTTTGCAACAGAGTTCTTAATCTTGAATGTACCACATTACTTTTAATAAGGGCAGATCAACAATATAAAAGTATTAGTATTTAAGGATACTGTATAATTAAAAAGGACTTGAAATGTGTATAATACTGAGTTTGAAGAAGACTTTCCCTAAAAAAAGGAAGAGCTGAATGTGCAGATAACTTCTTGGATTATGCATCAGAATTACTTGAGAATGAAATGCATTTCAGGGAAATGAGTCATTATGAAGCCACATGCTAACTATAATTATAAAAACAGACTCAAACTCTTAAACCACTGATACACTGATAAATAAAAACATAATTTCATCAAAATCTGAAACTATATAGAATCCTGAGAAAGTTGCAAGCAAGAAATAAAAACATGGCCATTATTAATGGAGGATCTGCCATACAGAGTTCCTACTTTTGGCTTTCATTGTTCTGTAAGATCAACTGAAGTAGGTTGGACTCAATTAGCAAAAACAAAAGGAAAAGTACTTTAGCTATTCAACTTTTTCTACAGCATATAATCCTCTTAGGAAAAAAAGAAAACCCTAAAAACTTGAATTGTAGGTCACAATTACAACATATCACCAACTGATTTTAGAACATATTGACAAACATCACATTATTTTGTCTTTTGAAAAGCTGGAATGATTTTGTAACATTAAAAAGTATTAATAAAAGGTGACTTTTACTAAGAGCTTATTTTTTATTACAAGATGTTTCCCATTCATTTTCTCCTAAAATTAAGTTCAGGAGATAGCCACTTTTTAAATTCACATTTTATAGACAAGCAGACTGAGGCTTAGAAAGATTAACTTTCTCTCCCAAGGTCACTTCAACAGGAACTAGTATTCAGCCCAGGCGGTATTACTTCAAAGACTACTCTGAAGCATTTTGTAATTTATGACTAGAGTATTCTGGAATAGTAGAAAGGGCTTCAAAAATTAGTACTCCTTACAACATTATTCATAAGTGCAAAATACAATCCAATAAGAAAAAGAAAAATGGTTCCTAAATACGCTTTTCCCCAAAAGCATATTTTCAAAAGGCACTGAGTATCTGAAAACTAAAAAAAAAAAAAAAAAATTAATAAATAAATAAACCAAAACCCACTAGCATTAATACAGATCTAACTGCAAGAAGACGGCAGAGGAATTAGGTCTTCAGCTCCAGCCTACACAAGGCAGAGGCCACTATCAAGGGTGCCAGCGACACAAAGGCACAAGGGGTGATGCAAACGATGAGTCCAGTCTGACTAGATGGACTTTCACAGGAAATACTATGAGTCAGTTCTTAAGTAGAAACACTTAAACAAGCATGAAAACCATGTGGGCCTGCAATCAACACTACATTCAAGGAATGAACCAAGAAATGAGCACTGCCCCTCCACACCTCAAATCCAGACTCCACATCAGGCTTCATTAATTAACAGAAAAGATCTGTCAATCAGAACTAGACAATCTCTACTGGGCTCACTTCTGGGTGAAATATTTAAAGAACGATCAATAGGAAAAGGACTTGATAGAACTGAATAGAAAAAGAAAACAGGATGCTTAAAAGACCTAAAGAAGCATGATAACAATCTTTCACTATCTGAAGTAATTTCATCTTTACAGAGGTATTTAACTATTTCCATGATTCTCAAGGAACAGAATTATTGCCATTATAAAAAGCAATGTTTAAGGGTCAAAGCCATTCCAAAGTAATAATCGGCTGCACTGGATTGAAGTGAAATCTGTCTGGCAGCGTTTCAAACATCGGCTGAAATGGTAGAAATGGGGTGGGTGCAGAGTCTCAAATATCAGGAAGGCTGTCTGCTTCTAAACTGCTACACTTCTCTCAAACTCTGAAATACTATTATTCAATATCAAGAGGGATGGAATTTTTTTCCAAGCAGCCAACATAAGAATTTATCTATCTAGCTCCAAATCTCTATCTTAGTGGTAAGGAGTTCCAGTAGACCAAGTTTTTATTTTTTAAACTAAAATTAAGTGCTCTTTTAAGAAGGAAAAAAAATCCTACTTGCAAATAGATGTCATTCTAGGAGTGAGTTTACACATTCATACACAGTGTGTGTGCATGTGCACACACACACACGCATACATAGTACTTGAGTGGACCATAGAGGGTGGAACAACTATGTCAAAGTTACACAGCCTTTTGGAGAACAACAGTCATTGCCCCTTCAGTGATTACAAAGGCTTAGAAATTCACTAGCCAGGAACAAAATGTAACTTCCTGGAATAAAGAATGTCAAAAAGTCTGAGTAATTTAGTCCAGTGAGCACATTTCAGACATCGCTGATATGTGGCAAGACATACATGGGACACAGAAATGGAAGGCATGTCATGACCTTTCCTGCAAGGCAGGAGGAGGATGTCATGGAGCTGCCATAACATCCTACCTGCTCATGGACAAAATAATCTGGATGTGTAGAAATTGTCATGCCAGTCATATACATAAAGAATACTGTGAACCATATACTATGAGTGACTTAGATTTACCTGATGCCTGAGGTTAAAATCTGGAAGTCATACTTCAATAAATGACCTATTTTCTCACAGGAAAGCAGACCACTCTAACAGTATCTGTGAAATGGTTTGATTTCATAGAAACCAGAGCCAGAAGTAATCTGTCAGTCCTTTATTTTGACCCTGCCTGCCACTTAACCACCTTGCAAACACCCATCAGTGTTCATCTCAGCTAGAAATACGGCCCACGTTCAACTGTAAAAATAAGATTACCCTTATTCCCTAACTAGGTCAAGAGTGGCAAATCATGCCTCATTGTTCCGCTCTCTTGCTTAGACATTATTACACTCTCAGCACACTTTAAGCCGAATCCAGGATAAATCCTATTTATCTTAATACATCTCTCCAGGCAGTCACCACCCATCAATCAGAACTGGAGCACGGATGAACTCACCTGCCAACTCTGCCGTGGGCAGTTAATTGCTGCAAAGTGCTGTATCTTTACCTCTGTGTGTTTGATCAGCCGTGTCCATCTCTTTGCGACACCATGGACTATAGCCTGCTTGACTCCTCTGTCCATGGGATTCTCCAGGCAAGAAAACTGGAGTGGGTTGCCATTTCCTACTCCAGGGGATCTTCCCCACCCAGGGAACGAACCAGGGTCTCCTGGATCTCCTGCACTGGCAGGCAGATTATTTACCACTGCTAGACAGTTAAAACCATGCCTTTTATGTCTCTAACATGAGCTACCAGTTTAAAACCCCATGTATACCAATTATTTATTTAAGGCTGCAGAAATAATGGTTCTATTACTGGGATTAGTCATGTACAATGACTTATAAACATTCCATATCAAAACACAATTTTAAATTTTATAAAAGAGGCACTATTACTCAATGTTAATAGAAAAAAAAAAAAAAACTAAATGTGCTTATCCAAACCTATAAGCATACTTGACATACTCTACATTTTGATTTAAAATACAGTTTGCTAAGCTTTGGAAAATATAATAAAAGAAAAAAAAAGGAACAAAAAAATTCAAGATTCAATTATCAGAAAGTAGTCACTATTAAGTTTGCCTGGTACTCTACAACTTATTGTTTACAAGCATATATTTAATACTAAACAGTTATCAACGACTTAAGGGAGTATGTTGCAAGTAAACTTTCTCATTTAGTTTGCTAAACAGTTCCTATTTCAATGATCTGCATCAATATCTAATAGTATTCCACACATGAATCCTTATATACTAAAAAAAAGCTTAGTTTATTACTTACTTTACTTTCAACTGTTCTAACATACCTGCGGGTAAAATGTGGGACTATTAAACTCACTGAGGTAGAATTACTGGGTTAAAAATAAAACTATTTTGGTATGAAAGGATATTTCAATATCTGCAAATGAACTAAGGTGATATCCCTCATCAATAGATTAAAAAAACCATATGATCATTTCAATAGACGCAGAAAAATCTTCTGACAAAATCCAACATCCACTTGTGATTAAAAAAAAAATCCGTCTAGAAAGAGGGCATAGAGGGAATATATCTCACCATAATGAAGACTTTTTGAAATACATTACCAAATTTCTCTTTAGTGGGGAGTCTGCCAATTTTATTCCCATCAGCAGTAGTGATTTTGTGTCTACAGTTATGAGAGAGATTGGTCCACATTTTCCTTCTTCATCTTTTAAAACTCTTTGTCAGTTTGAGGATTAGGATACTTCTAATCTTATTTAACTTATATGCAGAGTATATCATGCAAAATGCTGGGCTGGATGATTCACAAGCTGGAATCAAGATTGCTGGGTGAAATACCAAGAACCTCAGATATGCAGATAATACCACTTTAAAGGCAGAAAACAAAGAGGAAATAAAGAGCCTCTTGATCAAGGTGAAAGAGGAGAGTAAAAAGGCTGGCTTAAAACTCAACATTCAAAAAACGAAGATCATAACATTTGGTCCTGTCACTTCATGGCAAATAGATGGGGGAAAAGTGGAAACAGTGACAGATTTTCTTTTCTCGGGCTACAAAATCACTGCAGATGGAGACTGCAGACATGAAATTAAAAACACTTGCTCTTAGGAAGACAAGCTGTGACAAACCTAGACAGCATATCAAAAAGCAGAGACATCACATTGTGGGCAGAGGTCTGTATAGTCAAAGCTGTGGTTTTTTCCAGTAATCATGTACAAATCTCTGAGAGTTGGACCATAAAGAAGGCTATGTGCTGAATAATTGATGCTTTTGAACTGTGGTGGTGAACAAGATTCTTGAGGGTCCCTAGGACACAAAGGAGATCAAACCAGGCCATCCTAAAGGAAATCAATCCTGAATATTCACTGGAAGGACTGATGCTGAACCTAAAGTTCCAATCCATTGGCCACCTGATGAGAAGAGCTGACTCATTGGAAAAGACCCTGATGCTGGGAAAGATTGAAGGCAGGAGGAGAAGGGGATGACAGAGAATGAGTCAGTTGGATGGCATCACTGACTCAATGGACATGAGTGTGAGGAAGCTCTGGGAGTTAGTTGGTGATGGACAGGGAAGCCTGGTGCGCTGCAGTCCATGGACCTGCAGAGTCAGACATGACTTCGTGACTGAACAACAATTGCAAAAAAATGATTTGGGCCATGATGCTCCCTACTGCATTTTCTGAAAAGTTTTGTACATATTAGTATTATTTATTTGTTGAATGTTTGATGGCATTTATCAGTGCAACCATCTGGGCTTGGAGTTGTTTTTAGGGAAAGTTTTTGATAATGAATTATAAAAACAGATATAGAGCCATTTGGAATTTTATTTCTTCTTGTATCAACTTCTATTTTTCAAGAAATGTGACCAATTTGTCTAGGGGTGTTAAAATTTTTCACAATATTCACTTACTATCACTTTAAAATCTGTATGATCTGTAGTGATAATACTTTTTTTCATTCATAATACTGGTGAAGGAAGTTGGCCTTAGGAAGCATCACTACAAACAAAGCAAGAGGAGGTGACAGAATTCCAGTTGAGCTATTACAAATCCTAAAAGATGATGCTGTCAAAGAGCTGCACTCTTTATGCCAGCAAATTTGGAAAACTTGGCAGTGGCCATAGGACTGGAAAAGGTCAGTTTTCATTACTATACCAAAGAAGGGCAATTCCAAAGAATGTTCAGACTAATACACAGTTGCACTTATCTCATACGCTAGTAAAGTAATGCTCAAAATTCTCCAAGTTAGGGCTTCAACAGTACGTGAATCAAGAACTTCCAGATGTTCAAGGTGGATTTAGAAAAGGCAGAAGAACCAGAGATCAAATTGCCAACATCCACTGGATCATAGAAAAAGCAAGAGAATTAAAAAAAAAAAAAAAAGAATCTGCTTCATTGACTATACTAAAGTCTTTGTGGGGATCACAACAAACTGTGGAAAATTCTTAGAGATGGGAATACCAGACCACCTGACCTGCCTCCTGAGAAATCTGTATGCAGGTCAAGAAGCAACAGTTAGAACTGGACATGGAACAACGGACTGGTTCCAAACTGGGAAAAGAGTACGTCAAGGCTGTATACTGTCACCCTGCTTATTTAACTGATATATAGATTACATCATGCAAAATGCCGGGCTGGATGAAGCATAAGCTGGAATCAAGATTACTGCGAGAAGTATCAATAACCTCATATATGCACATGACACCACCCTCATGGCAGAAAGCAAAGAGGAACTAAAGAGCCTCTTGATGAGGATGAAAAACGAGAGTGAAACAGCTCGCTTAAAACTCAACATTCAAAAAACAAAGATCATGGCATCCGGTCCCATCACTTCACAGCAAACAGATGGGGAAACAATGGAAACAGTGACAGATTTTATTTTCTTGGACTCCAAAACCACTGCAGATAGTGACTACAGCCATGAAATTAAAAGATCCTTGATCCTTGGAAGAAAAGCTATGACCAACCTAGACAAAGCTATGTTCTACCTAGCAGTCATGTGTGGATGTGAGAGTTGGACCATAAAGAAGGCTGAGTGCTGAAGAATTGATGCTTTTGAACTGTGGTGTTGGGAGAAGACTCTTGAGAGTCTCTTGGACTTGCAAGGAGATCCAACCAATCCATCCTAAAGGAAATCAGTTCTGAATATTTATTGGAAGGACTGATGCTGAAGCTGAAGCTCCAATTCTTTGGCCACCTGATGAGAAGGGCCGACTCACTGAAAAAGAGCCTGATGCTGGGAAAGTTTGAGGGCAGGAGGAGAAGGGGACAACAATGGATGAGATGGTTGGATGGCATTATGGACTCAATGGACATGAGTCTGAGTAAGCTCTGGGAGTTGTTGATGTACAGGGAAGCCTGGCATGCTACTGTCCATGAGGTCATAAAGAGTCAGACATGGATGAGCGACTGAACCAGAACAAAAATTAGTTTTTGTGTTCTTTTGTTCTCGCTCATTTTAATCAGGAATACGTCAATTTTGTTGATTTTTTCAATAAGCCAGTTTTTAGCTTTATTAATTTTCTACTGCCTATTTTGTACTTTTCTAACTGCTGCTGTTTAGCAACAAAAATATTTCCTTCTACTCATGTTTACTTTGCTCTCCTCCTTGTAGTTTCTTAAAGTAGAATCTCAGGCCACCGATTTGTATATCTTTCTCCTTTTTAATACGAGCATTTAAGGCTCTCAATTTTCCTATAAACATGGTTTTAGCTATATTTCAAATATTTTGAGGCTGTATTTTAATGCCATCCATTTTCCAATTTAGTGATTCTGTCTTTGTCACACAGAAGTTTCTTTTTTTCCAAAACTTTACATATATTTGGAATTTTCCCTGAGAGATATTAAAACCTACTGTGATTATGAAATTCTCTATTTCTCTCTTGAATTCTGTCAATTTTTACTTCATGTATTCTGAGGTACGTTATTAGTTACATTGGAGAAGAAAATGGCAACCCACTCCAGTATGCATGCCTGGAGAATTCCATGGTCAGAGGAGCCTGGCAGGCTACAGTCCATGGGGTCACAAAGAGTTGGACATGATGGAGTAAGTAAACAACAAATCCTTTTATTATTACGAATTGCCTTACTTTTATAATACTGGGTTTTATTTATATATTTTATTCTATTTCATTTATCTTTCTATCCATACTTCTCCAGGACAAAAGTTTTTATTTGTATTATTAAATGCCACCCACCAAAAGAACAAGCCTCCTTCACAATATGTTTTTAAAAATTTCTTTGCTATGCTACCAGTTTATTCTCCCAGATGAAATTGAGACGTATAAACTTCTAAAAAGTAAAACAATGATAACTTTGACTGAAATTATGTACAAATTAGTAACACATTTGAAAATAGAGGGCTTTTTTCATAAAATTAACTCTTGTCATGGAAAATATCTTTTCACTTATTAAAATTTGCTTTTATATCTTAGTTTTCTATTTTCAAATTGATTAGCCTAACTTTGAGAATAAAAAAGATACTTTGGACAAATCTTTGGAAATTTTCCCACTTTCCTAATTATCTCTGTATAGTACATATACTGATTAAAATTGCTAAAGCAATAGTTCTTAGTCCTAGCTGCTCATCAGAATCATCTATATAACTCCGCAAGCACTTAGTTTTGGCCCAACACATTCAGTAAGTCTACCAAGATTCTCCTAACTATGCTGATGCCCCAGTCAAGGATAAGAATAACCAATTTCTTGCTTATCTTTACACTTTTCTACCATTATATCAAAACTTAGTATTTTTATGCTTATGCTCTACACTTTTCTACCATTATATCAAAACTTAGTATTTTTATGCTTATTCTCTACACTTTTCTACTATTATATCAAAACTTAGTATTTTTATGCTTACTCTCCTAGGTAGATCTTTAGGTCACTTACTTTTCAAGCAGCTTTTGGATGGGAATGCTTTCTATCTGTACTAGTCTTTAGATGATTTCTACTTCCTTCTTACATTTACGTTGTCTGGGTAAAAACATTCTCAAGGGGTTATCCTAAGACTCCTTCCGTATCCAATAGTACACAGGAGCAAGTCCAAAGCCAAGGTGGATTTCCTCCCTTTCAGGTAAGCCTTCTCTTTTTCTGCCTGATTAAATCAATTATTTCTCCATCCTTAAAATTAAGAAATAACATTTAAGATTATTCCTGGTGTTGGCTGGTATTTTCCTGGCATGTAGCTTTTTCTTTTTTCTGTAGCTTTTTCATCTAAAGACTCCGCTACATCTTGGTTACAGCATCCATTTCATTTATTCTATTCTCTCTTCATGCATGCATGTTCAGCCATGTCCACCTCTCTGCAACCCTATGGGCTGCAGCCTCCCAGGCTCCTCTGTCCGTGGGATTTTCCAGGCAAGAACACTGGAGTGGGTTGCCTTTTCCTCCTTCAGGGGATTTTCCTGACCCAGGGCCTGAACCTGTGTCTCCTGCACTGCAGGTAGAGACTTTTTTTTTTTTTTTTTTACTGCTGAGCCCTTTTTGAGGAGCATCAATTTTTCCCCAGCAGATCTCCATTCTCTATGCTCCACACACATGTATCTTCATTTCTATTTTATCCCTTTAATCCCTTCCTCTGGGTTCTGGGAAATCCAAAACTTGTCATGGATTCAGTTTTTTTTTATAGTGCTGATATTTTTTCCCTCTTACTTCTAACATATATTTTCATTCCCCTAGTGCATTTTAAATTCTCATGACAACCACACTAGGTAGGTACTGTTGTCTTCACACTATAGATAAAAACAATGAAGCACTGAGTGGGTGAGGGGCTTGACCAGGGTTGTGTGGCTAGAAGGGGTGCGGCCAGGACTCTCTCCAGCCTCCAAGACACAGGCTCCATTCTGAGATTTCTTCCCCTCAGCTTTGTAGCAGTTGTCTCTCCATCACAATCTGGCTTACCCACCATTCAGTCTAATTTCAGAGCCTGTATTTCCTTGAATTTTAAGACACAAAGCAGATGCTCTCTAAAAATTACTTTCTAAAATTTACTTCTCATGTTAATTTTTGTCAGATGGAGGTTGTTCCTTTGCATTTCAAGTGTTATCTTCCTTGTTCTATGCTGCTAAACCCTTCATAGGCCTTACAGATTTTTCTCTTTCTTCTCCTTGTTTCTGCTGACTCCATCTTTGGATCAGTAGGAGTCAACCCAGATCTGATTTTTAACCATAAGCAGGCAGGTAGAAGCTCCCTGAGTATCTTTACTCTCCATCCGAACTGCTACTAAAATGCTTCTCGAATATGGGCAGCAGTGAGCAGATGGGTGCAAATTTACATTGCAATGCTGCTCTCAGCTGAGAAGCGTGACAGCCGTGCGCGAGACACGGCTCCTGTTGGGTGGCGCCCACCCTGCGCGTTAAGGACAAGGGGTCTCCTTGGCTGAACTTGTCCCCTAGGTATGCGGGCATGTCTTTGGCATCCTTGGTCCTGAGAGAATATCAGGGAGTAGCCTGGACGCCCAGATAGCTCTCTGGTTGTTGCAGCAATCCTGCTTTCTGACGCTTCTCCTTTGTGTCACAGGAGGGATTTCAATCAGCAACTCCCTACTTATCCCCCAGCCTGCCCTCGCCTCCCCAGATCCGAGGAGGTAGAAGTGGGCTGGCTCTTTCCAAGTTACGGTTCCACTTCCTGAGAGGGCATCACAGGGACCCAGGAAGTGAGTCAGTCCATATCAACATTCTACCGAGCAGATATTCCTTTATTTTTCAGGTTATGGGGAGTGAATCTGTTGAGAGTGGGCTCAGCAATCAAGGTACATACACTCAGGCTCGTTACTTTATTCCCTTGGGTCTTCTCTGGTTTCATAAAAGAATACCTAACCCAGGAAGTTGTCACTGTTGTTTTGAAGGATTAAATGAAGTAACACAGGGAAGGCACTTAGCTGGGTGTCTGGAAGACAGTGTGTGTGTAATAAACAAGTGAAGTGAAGAAGTGAAATCACTCAGTCGTGTCCGACTCTGAGACCCCGTGGACTGCAGCCTGCCAGGTTCCTCCGTCCATGGGGTTTTCCAGGCAAGAATACTGGAGTGGGTTGCCATTCTTTCTCCAGGGATCTTCCTGACCCAGGGATCAAACCCGGGTCTCCCACACTGCCGACAGACTCTTTATGGCCTCACACCTTCGATGTAAGCCATTTTACTAATGATAACATTCTTTCTAGCTTGCAAGTTTTTGCTTATTTTTGTATCCTTTAGCCTATCTCCTTAGAAAAATGAGAAGTTAGGAGTCAGAGGCCAGTACCAAGTCAAGTGACCGTGTTAGTTATAGCTCCAAGACATTTATCAAGCTTCTAGTACATTGGGTGATTGTGTTCATGTGTGTGTTCACACCTCTAGAACTATTCTGCCTCTTCAATTGCATCATAATTCTTAAGGCAAAAGTCCTGGGCTCCTCAGGGTCCATTATTCTAGACACCCCTCCATGTACTGAAGGTGTGCTCATGAGATGCTACACGTGCAGCAAAAGCGACTTACCATGTCAGTTGATGGAAATGAACTCACCAACCAACACTTAAATGTATATGAACATGACATTCCAGCAATAGAGAAGACATAGATAAAACAGTCTTTTGAGATATTTTAGAAAGATTACAGTGCAAAATACAAAGACCTAGAATAAAACACAATAGAATCCTATTTCAATATCACTCTTTAATACGTGAAATCGGTTCTAATGTAAGTTCAATGATGTGTTCTCAAACACCACATTTACAGTGAGCAGATACTGTTGAGCCACTAACCTGATAAGCTTTGCCCTCATTAATGGATGCATTTTTCTACTCTCAGGGTAAATTTAGATGTCAATATGTAAAGATTCTACTTGTAGCCTTACAGTAACAAATGTACACTAGCCATTCATTTGCTGAAGGTGTAAATCATATCTTTAAGTTTTCCGAAGTTTCTAGATACCAAATAAACTGGTAGGATTTTTCCAATAAAATATATAACCCCATCAAAAAACTTATCAAAGTTTGTTACCTTACAGTGAACTAGCAAAACAGCAGCTGCTAGCAAACACTGCTTAGAACATCTGTCAGAAAATACGTTTCTGATGATGAAAAATATATCAAATTTTACTCAATCACTGATATTACAGTGTTTGCAAGTAAGACTTCTGTAGAGTGGTTGGAGACTATCCAGAGAAGAAGTGACCACTTCTGGGGACCGAACATTCCTGTACCAAGCACACTGGCAGGAATTTGGCAGTTACCCTCCTTCATGTTTGCTGGACCGAATTCCTGTTTTGAAAATTCTCAAACAGGTTTTTCTCCTGTTTGCACGTTATTCACATTAGCATGAGTGCACTGAAGCATTTTCTGATTTGGCTTCAATCACCTAGAACTTTGGACTCATAACAAGAAAAACAAAACCAGCATGAAACGCCTTGTCTAAAATGAACATACAAATAGTTATCCAAACAAAGAGACCAACCTCAAGAGAAAGGAAGGTAGCTTACTTGAAAGATTTCATTATTTTTGGAATAATGTAGTTTACCAATAGGGTAATTCCAGAAATGCCTACTTATTTGTGACTCAAGTGAAGAAATGTGCAAGTAGTAGTGGGTATGGGAACAGTGTTAACATAAGCTTACCCTTGCAAAAAAGATTTAAAAAGTGAAAAACAAAGAAAGAAAGGCAGTGTTGTCTCCTAGGGACAATATAACAGATAATTTCTGTGGGCAGAGGTTGTGATTAAAAATTTAAAATATGGTCCCTTTTATAGCTGCAGGAAATGTAAGCTGGTGCAATTAAAATTTCCCAGGACATAAAGAGAGAATGAAGGCGACGATGTGCTCTCGAGGCTGCGTCCCCTCCCGCCTCCCAGTGGATTCAGTCTTGGTCACTGAGAGAAATTCACTAATGCAAGCCCTGCTGAGCATCTGGAAAACATAAACAGAAAGACCTCAACATTCTCACCTTCAACCAGCCGAAGATGACTCATTCCGTATCAAGAGCAATCAAGGGAAATGGAATGTCGAAGATTTGAAAGCAGTTTTCATTCAAACTCCGTCAGTAATTTGACCACCATTAAATGTTCCTCAATCTAAAAGAAAGTACCTCCTGCTACTTCTCGCAGCAAACCAGAAAACATGGCTCACTACACAGATCACTGGGCAGCCCTGGGAGAAAGCAGAATCCCTGGAGGGCAAGTTCATCAGATGCCTGAAGTGAAAGATGTTGTGGGGTGCCTCTGAGATGGTGGTAGATGTGCAAACCTCGGGTCAGACACTCCTAGTTTCTATAAGTCAAAGTCAGGGATCTAGCAGGCAAAATGTGAGGGGGGAAGCTTGTCTTATTCAAGGGACAGGCTGATCTCAGCAGGAGAAGTTTCACCGGCAGGAAAAGGGCAAGAATCCATTTCAGACCACACAATTTCATCTTCCTTCACCGTATTTGATGCAAGAATAGCTGTGAAAACACTTTATACACTATTAACTGTGGTGCACAGGTTGTTTGGTATTACTAATATAAAGTTGAATAGGTCATTTATCACAGGTTTGTGGTGACTCACGTCGTGAAAATGTTCAACTACAAGTTTCTGCTAGATTTTTCTTTTTGCTTTACATCATTTATTCACTGAGAATTCATTAGGCAATTTCTATGCATGGGCCATTTTCCCCTAGCAATCGGCTGCCCCTGTCTTCTTTATTCTGCTTTGTGGGCAGAAAGGGGAGAGGGTAGAGTTTCTTAAATAGTCTGTAATAGAGAGGAAATCACAGAACGCTGTAAACATGCGCTACACATAAAACCGTGACAGGACGGCGTCTCCTCCAAAGGAGGTTAGGCCAGGACGAATGGTAATCATTTCCTGAGTCTCCAGCATGATTTATGATGGGCTGTGATCAATTTCTGCAAAGAGGAAACCTGAACTATTATTTTTAAAGCCTTTTCTTCTACGAATCCATTTTCTCTTCTCCAAGCTATGCCACCCACGTTCTCAGCGAAAGTGAGCCTCAGTCTGAAAGCGTCTGGGGCCTCAGACCAGATGACACTTCTGTGTGGAGGTGGGACATGGCAGCCCTGGCTGGAATCTGCTGCAGGAAGGAGGGCAGGACCCTGCCATTCCCACCCCCTCCATCCCGGAGCCGCTACTGAAGGCATCTGCTTCCGTCCTTTGATACCTTGAGTCTCCTATTAGTTTTCCTGGAGAACACAAGGACAGTAAAAATAATAAAGTTAGGATGGGATTAAGGTCCGTCCCCCTCTGCCGAAAACATGTCAGTTCTTAAAGTCTGGTCAGTTGGACACAAGTGCTGTTCAAGTAGAACTGAAGCCTGTGGTCACAGCCCCTCAACCAGAGCAGACAACACTATCATTCATGCTGAAGACAGGCATTCTCATCTGATGATGACTACAACATCAGATGATGCTATGCACCTCTCAGAAGACACACATCCCTAGAAGCAACAGGACTAGGAACAGGCTTCCACACACACTCGTTCAACCACTGCTGCTAACCAACAGGACAGCACCTGGGTATAATTTACCTGTCTCTGTGCTTTAGTAAATGCCCCCAGTAGGAATCACAGCCACAGCACTGGTCATAGCCATCCTACCTTCAAATTGACTAACCTTACTAAGCACCAGAATTTATAAGACAGGAGCCTTCAGAGCATGTGAGGGAGGCATCGCGATAGCTGTCTGAGCTGATCCAGTACAGCCATGCATTTAGGAGATCCCTCTAAAATAGCATCATGCTTGACAGTAGACGCACGGACAGCTTTGCCTGTATAGTCTATTTTTAAATATTGGTACCAAGCACATGGATACTCACAGCTGTGTCTGAGAAGTAAATGATAACATGCACTTGAGATTAAGCCTAGCATCCATGAAACAGTTCCACCCCATTACATATAAACAACTGTACCAACAGAAAAAACTATCGAAATGACCAGAATATCAATTTATGCAAGAAAAAATGTTCATATCCCATTTCCAAAATAATTCTTTTTGAAGTTGATTTAGTACCAGTCTTAATATTACTATTTCTCAATGTTCAAATGGCCCTTGAAAACAACAGATTTTTTTTAAACATAAAAAGAACACATATGGAGTATAAAACAGGCAATAAGAATCACTTCATGTCCAGGAGGATAATAATGGAAAAACAGTGATCTGTTATAATGATTTTGCTATGACTCTACTGAGTCAAGGTCATGCTAGGAGGCCAAGAGCAAATGCTCGATGGATGTCTTCTAAGGTCAATCATCAGCATTATGACACATTAAGAATCTACCCTACAATTAATAAACCTGTGTACCCACATCTGAGGGAAAGGACAAAGACACAGTGAAACACATTTTGCATCTAGCATTCCTATGCTTTTCTTCCCCTTCAAGAACTAGATCTGAAAATAAGAGTTAAGAATTAGAACTTGAAGTATATAGCCACTGGGAGGAATGCTGTCCTCAGAGCTGATGCATGTTTTGGAGGGAGAAAGGGCCCGGGGAACCATCAGAATCACTAAAACTGCTGATGGCTTTCCAACAGTACTGGCTTAATTCTCTCTTTACCACAAAGCCACGCCGGCAGCATCAGAACCACTCCTTGCTGGCTCAGTGACTCTGGAGGCTGCTTGATTCCCTCAGGAAATAAACCGAGAAAGTAGTCATTGTTTTTGTTTCACAAGAAGGTAACAGGAGCTCATATTTAAACTACCTTTTGCAAATGAACAGCCTAGATTACCAAATGGTCAAAGAATCCCATGGGCCAGGAAAAGGCTAACGATGTTTCAAAATGTAAGCATTTTTTTTATAGGGTAAGGTAAGGTATAATTCTAACTGTGGATGAAATATGTGTCACTTAGGACACTTTCAGGTAGTGTCACCGACTCAATGGACATGAACTTGAGCAAACTCTGGAAGATAGAGAAGGACAGGGAAGCCTGGCATATAGCAGTCCAGGGGGTCACCAAGAGTCAGATACAACTTAATGACTGAACAACAACAGGACACTTTCATTTTAAATTCCAACACTTAGAGAAAGATAAAACATAAAATGACTTCTCAATGATTTTAGTGCCCCTCTTCACTGAGAACTTTGCCATCATCCAGGAGGCCCTAAACTGTGTGGATGAGCAGAAGGGTCGGAGCTCACAATTTCCTAACATCTCTGACTCCAACACCTTCACCTCTTTTTCTCTCCATCCAGTGTAGAGCTCATGTTTCTCCAGATGCTTCTATTTTTTCAGACCATTAGTTCTCAGTACCGTCAGCTTGGCTCCACCCAGAATCTGCCATCTGTGTCTCTCAGGAGGCTGAGTCGTGCTAAAGCATCAACAGCCTTTTTTTTTTTTTCCAGGATTTGTTTTTTTTTTTTTTACTTTACAATATTGTAGTGGTTTTGCCATACATTGACATGAATCAGCCATGGGTATACATATGTTCCCCATCCTGAACCCTCCTCCCACTTCCCTCCCCATCCCATCCCTCTGGGTCATCCCAGTGCACCAGCCCTGAGCACCCTGTCTCATGCATCGAGCCTGGACTAGCGATTCGTTTCACATATGATAATTTATATGTTTCAGTGACATTCTCCCATATCATCCCGCCCTCACTCTCTCCCACAGAGTCTGAAAGACTGTTCAATACATCTGTGTCTCTCTTGCTGTCTCGCATACAGGGTTATCATTACCATCTTTCTAAATTCCATATATATGCATTAGTATACTGTATTGGTGTTTTTCTTTCTGGCTTACTTCATTTTGTATAATACGCTCCAGTTTCATCCACCTCATTAGAACTGATTCAAATGAATTCTTTTTAATGGCTGAGTAATATTCCATGGTGTATATGTACCACAGCTTTCTTATCCATTTGCCTGCTGATGGACATCTAGGTTGCTTCCATGTCCTGGCTATTATAAACAGAGCCGTGATGAACATTTGGGTACACGTGTCTCTTTCAATTCTGGTTTCCTCTGTGTGCATGCCCAGCAGTGGGATTGCTGGGTCATGTGGCAGTTCTATTTCCAGTTTTTTAAGGTATCTCCACAATGTTCTCCATAGTGGCTGTACTAGTTTGCATTCCCACCAACAGTGTAAGAGGGTTCCCTCTTCTCCACACCCTCTCCAGCATTTATTGCTTGCAGACCCTTGGATAGCAGCCATTCTGACTGTGAAAAGGTACCTCATTGTGGTTTTGATTTGCATTTCTCCAACAGCCTACTTTAAAGCCAATACACATTTGAAGTCTCCAAACTCACCTGGGCCCAAGGAGTCAAGACTACTAGAGGTTCAGTGAATGATAATAGCTTGGAGGAGCCTATGCACCATGAGTGTCTGGTTCCATGGTGGACATTCCAAACCTTCTCTGTGCTCCTAACCCATCTTCATCCCCTCATGGCACTCAGCCTTGCTTTCTTCTTCATGCTGGAGAGCATATTTTTCCCTCAGTACTCTCAAAGTTCTGTTCCCTCCCTTACAATCTTTCTCAAAGGAAATAATTTCTTTGTCCCACTTCCTTTCTGTGGTCTATCTATGCCGTGCTTTTCCTCTCCAAATCCTTTTATCTCTAAATTGCTACCAAGAGTGTTCTGTGAACAGTACAGTTTCTTGCAGGACTTCCCTGGTGGTCCAGTGGTTACGACTCACACTTCCACTGCAGGGGGCATGGGTTCAATCCCTGGTAGAGGAGCTAAGATCCAGCATGCTTTGTGGCTAAAAAAACTACTTCTTACAGACTCTTAAGTTCAACTGCCACTAAAAAAATTACCCTGGGTCTTTCAAACCCAGAAAAATTAGTAAGTATCAAACTGAAGTCTTCATCTTCTCCACCAAACACCTCTTACCACACCCTGCTTTGGTTGTGGCACCATCACAGTTCACCTGCAACCTGAGTATCAACAGGTAGCTTCATCCCTCTCATTCCCACAGGGGTCAGTCAAGACATAACATTGTTGTTGTTTAGTTACTAACTCATGTCCGACTCTTTAAGACCCTGTGGACTGTAGCCTGCCAGGGTCCTCTGTGCATGGGATTATCCAGACAGCAATACTGGAGTGGGCTGCCATTTCCTTCTCCAGGGGATCATCCTGACCCAGGGATGGAACCTGCTTCTCCTGCATTGGCAGGTGGGTTCTTTACGGCTCAGTGGTAAAGAATCCAGGCCAATGCAGGAGACTTGGGTTTGATCCCTGGATCAGGAGGATCCCCTAGAGAAGGAAATGACAACCCATTCCAGTATTCTTACCTGGACAGAGAAGCCTAGTGGGGTACAGTCTATGGGGTCACATAACAGCCAGACATGACTTGGCAACGAAATAGCAACACCATCCCAGCCACCTCTTTCTTACTCAAGCCGCTTGTCATCTTTCTCACTAACACTTGCAGTGGTCTCCTGCTTGGTCTCCACATCTCCAGGCTTGATACCTCACCAATCAGTATCAGTCTTTCTCTTGCTGACCAAAATGATTACCCGGAAATGCAGGTCAAAGATATCACTGTATTGCTCAAGAGTTGTCAAGAACTCTTCATTACTTAACAAGTAAGCCCAAACCTCATCAAAGTCTTCCATGAGCTGACCCATGTTCTCTCTCTCCTCTCATTTTTCACATTCTATTGCCCACCTTCCTTCTCTTCATCTCCTAAGCTTTGTATTAACTATATTTTCTTATTTTCTGTATTCTTGCTGTTCTAACATCTAACTCATTGATGAGGGAAAGATTGTTCCTCTCAGGGCTAGTCAGTTTGTAGACAGAGCAAATGACTGTTTGCAAATGTGACCTTCCTATGCAAACCAACCAATCTGCAGCCCAAATCCCACCCTTCCCCCACCTTTATCACCTCCTTGATCAAACCCTGCCTCATTAATAAACCCACTAGCCCCCACTCTAATCACTCTAGGAACAGGTTTGGACAACAACTGGCAGTCCCTATTTCCTGGAGCTCTTTGAAATTATTCAAACTACTCAGTACTAAGCCTGCTTTCCTCACCTTATGCATTCCTTCCCTCTACACCACAATAAAGACTTTCTGCCCATCCTGATCCTTCTGCCTCCACACTGACCCTGGTGCTTCCCCACATGGCCCTTCATGGCTATGCTGTGCTTTCTACTTCGCAGGACCTACGTATAAAAAATTTCTTCCATCATGGCAGTCATTGCCATGTCTGTGTCCTATCATATCTGATTAAAACAAATCCGGGGTAGTGAGCTACCCTGGAAGCTCAGTGATAAAGAATCCCCCTGCCAATGCAGGAGACACGGGTTCAATCCCTCCAGGAAGATCCTACATGCCCCAGGGCAACGTGAAGCCCATTCACCACAACTACGGACAGAGCCGGTGCTCCATGGCCTGGAAGTCACAAGTACGGAGCCTGTGCGCCCTCGAGCCCGTGCTCAGCAACGAGAAGCCACAGCAGTGAGAAGCCTGTGCACCACAACAAGAGTCGGCCCTGCTCTCTGCAACTAGAGAAAAGCCTGAGCAGTAATGAAGACCCAGCGCAGACAAAAATAAATAAATAGAACCAATCCCGGGTACATTTTAAAACGAGTTCCGACCACAAAACTATTTAAGAGGCCTTCAGTTCACCACGCTATCTCATGCCACTGTGTATAGAGCTGCTGTTGTATTTCTCCAGTGAGACCGAGTTTCTAGTTCGTCTCTCTCTGTAAAGCTTTCGGGACCAGCCCTGCCCCAATGCCCAATCCTTTCTCTCTGTGCCACCGTTGTCTTTTATATACAGCTCTCAGCTGAACACCTGTGATTCCACCATAACACAGTCATTTGCTTAAAAATGCCTCTCTCTCCTCCCAGACTAGGCTATACACTACAAGAAAAAGACTGAGCCCTCTTCATGTTTATCATGAGAACTGAGCTAAGTGCACAATAAACAACGAACTCTTTATGAATTAGTTTAAATGTACATCAGGGTTTCCCAGGTGGCGCGAGTGGTAAAGAGCCCTCCTGCCAATACAGGAGATGTAAGAGAAGTGGGTTTGATCCCTGGGTTGAGAAGATCCCCTGGAGCAGGAAATGGCAACCCACTCCAGTACTTTTGCCTGGAGAATCCCATGGACAGAGAAGCCTGGCAGGCTACAGTCCACGGGGTTGCAAAGAATCAGACTCTACTGAAGCAACTAAGCACAAACATGGACAGTGTTAGTACTGAGTACTGCTAGTGACTATCTTTGCTCCTTTGACATAAAGCTTTCTGACTAAGAATTTCCAGCTGGAAGAAAAAATGCTAATCAGTAACAGCTTTGTACACAGCTTATTCTCAGCCATATAAACTATTCAAAGAAATATAGACAGAGATAGATAGAACAGATCTTAACATAGCTTAGTCAAATATATGGACTTCAGAATGTATTTTGTACATACATTTGATTAAGAGTATGTGATATAGATTTAGAATCCATAATATAATACCTCTAAAAACTAGAGAGAACAAACTGATTCTGAGCTAATTGAGAACTTAAGACTAATTTTGTTTTTTTCCTCCCTCCCTACGATTCTTATAATCCACTCCAGTTAGGAACTGATATAAAGCACAGAGTGAAACAAACTGATCTCTCTTTTCTTCCCCAGGAGAGATAATTTAAAATTTCAATGCAGGGTTACAAGAATGAAAGCTAAGTACATAGTTTGAGGGACAGAATATTTATCTATGTCAACATATTAAAGAAATATAAAATTAACATTTAAAATGAACAAGTGTTACTTTTTAAAGTGTTAATCATAAATTTCTCCATCTTAACATCTGTAGCAGTCTCATGTACAGCATTCAAGTCTGTTGCTTTTAAGAAATGATGAGCTTTTAGCATTTGTTCCATTTTCTTTTCAACACAGGAACAGGAATACATTCATTCTTTGGTCCACCTGGAAAGTGTTAAGTTGGGTTTACTTATCTTCCCTCATAGCTCATGTGGTAAAGAATCCACCTGCAATGTGGGAGACCCTGGTTTGATTCCTGAGTCAGGAAGATCCCCCAGAGAAGGGATAGGCCACCCACTGCAGTATTTGTGGGCTTCCCTGGTCACTCAGGCGGTAAAGAATCCACCTGCAATGCAGGAGACTGGAGTTCAATCCCTGGGTTGGGGAGATCCTCCTCCCATGGAGGAGGGCATGGCAACCCACCCCAGTATTCTTGCCTGGAGAATCGCCATGCACAGAGGAGCCTGGCAGGCTGTGGTCCATGGGGCAGCAAAGAGTCAGACACAACTGAGCGACTAAGTACATACATACCTATCTTCTCAGAACCAAATAATTCTGGCCCTTTAAAAGCTACACAAACAAAAGGTTAAGGTTTTACTTATTTAGAGGTGCCTCTTTGAAATGCCTCAGAGTTATACAACAGTGTTCCAATTTTCCTGCTCTCTTCAGATAATTGCCAGCATCAATAAAAGGAAAAACAGCTTACAGTGCTCACATCCTCAGGTGGAATTCTGAACCCAAGAGGGCCAGAAACTGCTGTGCATGGATGGATGCTGTAACTTCCCAGCCTCCTACAAGGGACGGCTGGTGCTCCATCTGAACAGCGTTTGCAGGAGACAGCCTCCCACTGAAGCCCAGGGACAGCACAGTGAGCCACGAGGGTGACTTGTCCACAAGAAAGACGGGCACACTCTTGCACAGCTCTTCTTCCTTAAAGCTAGTGGGTCTGGCTGAGCCTCTGCAAAGAGACTGAAGCTTCTAGGGAGGGAAAGCCATAGAATGCAGGATAGAGACTTTGGTTTCCCACTGCCTGGATTTGGATGCTGGTCCTACAATTTCCCAGCTCTGTGACCTCTCCCAAGTTGCTATATAACCACGATAAGCTTCGGTTTCTCAGGTGTAAAACAAAGATAATGATACCTAAGTCACAGAACTGCTGTAAGTCTTAAAGAGATAATTAATGTACAGTGCAGAGCATGTTGCTTGCCATAAGAACATGTGTTCAGTTCTGTTGCTCTCAGTAAGAGGAGAATTTATATACCACTTATCAAGTGCCCAGGCTAAGTCTGGGCCCAAGAGTTGATTATAGAAGGCTTCATTACCAAGGTGATGCTTCTACTTCTTCCTGCTACTTCAAGTTTTAAACACAAGCCATGCTCTTGGATTGTTTTTCTAAAAGATTATTTTTAGAGTTTTATATTATATATATATTTATTAATATTAATATATATATATATATTTCTGTATATAATATACAGAAAAATTGAGAAGAACGTGCAGAGATTTCCCATACACCTTCTGCACCTACACATGCACAGCCTCCCCCATTATCAACGAGTCCCACCACAGTGGTGTATTTGGTACAACCGATAAATCTACATTGACACAACATCATGGGAAGTACACGGTTTGCCTTTGGGGTTACTCTTGGTCTAGCACATTTTATGGGTTTGGACAAATATATGACATAAATCCATCATTATAGAATCATATAGAGTAGTTTTGACGCTCTGCATTCCACCTATTCATCTCTCTCCCTCCTCTTCACTCCTGCCACAACCACTGATCTTCTGACCATCTCTGTGTTGCCTTTTCCAGAACTTTGTAGTATACTTGGAATCATGAAGAATGCAGCCTTTTCAGATTGGCTTCCTTCACTAAGTTATCCTCATTTAAGAGTCCTCCATGTCTTTTTATGGCTTGACAGCTCTTTTCTTTTCAGTATGGAATAATATTCCATTGTTTGGACGTATCCCAATTTATCCATTCACCCACTGAAGGGCATCTTGACTACCCCCTGGCTTTCAAAATTATGAATAAAACTTCTATAAACATCTCTGTGAATGTAAGTTTTCAACTCCTTTGTGTAAATACCAAGGATCACAATTCCTGGAGTAGGTACAAGTATGTTTAGCTTTATAAGAAACCTCCAAAGTGGAGTACCAAAAGCGGCTGTACCATTTTGCATTCTTATCACCAATAAATGAGCATTCTTGCTGCTCCACATCCTCAGCAGCACTTGGTATTGCCAGTGTTTGGATTTTGGCTCCTCTCATAGGTGTGTAGTGATGCTAAATTTGTATCATTTCATGGGGTTTCCCCCATTAGATTTTTCTTTATAAAACTGAACAAGGTGATCTTTAAGAATACAATGGAGAGAGTTAATAAATGTAACTCTTGAACAAGATGACCTAATTCTCCAATTTACCAATGGACTTTTCAGAGAGACCAGAGCGCCAGTCTTTGCCTGAGTAGACTTAACCTGAAGGAATAAATCATAATTGAGAAATGGAGTGAGACTGAGTTCTGATCGACATCATTTTAGTACTTGTGTCTAGTCAGTCCTGGAAGATAGACTTACTCCTGTAATTGTTCAGTTATGTGAGCCAATCTATTTCTTGGGAATTATTTGGTTTCTGTCATTTGTAACAAAAAAAAAAAATTCTCAATAACAAGGCACTGAACTCCACACTTTCATAACACCACCACCACCACCACCAATAGAACAACAAAATGTTCTTTTTTAACATCTGCCAGCCTAATAAACCTTGTTTTCTCACCACCATGAATCTTCTGTGACAGCATCTTTTCCAGTTTCTTTTTGCCGCACCAGTGCAGCATGTGGGATCTTAGTTAACTGTCCAAAGTTCAAACCTGCACCCCTTGCATTGGAAGCACAGAGTCTTAATCACTGGACCACCAGGGAAGTCCCCTCCAGATTCTGATTTCTACTTCTCTTGTCTTGGTATATCTGGCTACCTTCTTTGCTCTTAAACTCTTCCTCATTGGCCCCAACCAGTCTCTCCCAGTAAATAAAATGCCAAGTAAAGGATTAGGCATAATCCTTATAAAAAGGATGGTCTAAAAGCCCCAGAAAGGGGCATCCACCTAAAGCTGCAGCCACAAGGTCCCTCATCAACTGATCTCTGCCTGCCTTTCCAGCCTCACCCTTTACTGCACTGCCCCCTAAACTAGCCCAGTTGAACCCAGCCAACCTACACAGATCATGACAAGAACAAATCGTTGTTTAAAACAACAAAATTTTGGCATAGCTTATTATGTGGCCATTGTTAACTGTAATATTGTTCTGTGCTGTGCTGTGTCACTCAGTCATGTCCAACTCTTTGCAACCCCATGGACTGTAGCCCACCAGGCTCTTCTGTCCATGGGGATTCTCCAGGCAAGAGTAGTGGGGTGGGTTGCCATGCCCTCCTCCAGGGGATCTTCCCATCCCAGGGATCGAACCCAGGTCTCCCTCATTGCAGGCAGATTTTTTACCACCTGAGTCACCAGGGAAGCCCAAGAATACCAAAGTGGGTCGCCTATCTTTTCCAGGGGATCTACCCAACCCAGGAATCAAACTGCAGTCTTCTGCACTGCAGGCAGATACTTTACCTGCTGAGCTACCAGGGAAGCCCAATATTGCCCTAAGGAACACAATCTCCTGAGGGGAGACGTTCCATCTAGAGGCAAGCACAGTGTAATAAGATGCTTAGTTTAATGCTTTCTACAAACACTCAATTGTTTACTGCTTTTTACAAACCCTCCCAAGCATCAAGAGTCCATCTCTGGTGTGAGCAACCATCATGGTGAAAAGGACAAAAACCAAACTCTGAACCCAAAGATCAGAGATCTGCCAGTGACATCAGAAGACACGTGACCCGCTGAACTGCAGTTTCCCACTGAGCAAACAGGAATGTGATAAAGAATACATGCCACAGAACAGGAGCATGGTCTCTAATGCTAACATTATTAAAGAGCTTAAGGGCGTCTCTGCCACCTGGTTTGGGGGTAAGACTATAGGCAAATTTTCTCTTCAGACACTAGTTAATCATTACAAGAAGAATAGAAAGAAGAATTTTTTAAAATCATTAACATATATTAACTCTGCATTGATCACAGGCCCAATCTTTGAAAACTATCTTAGCTATTAAAAGGATTTATATACTCAAATTCAGACTTTCTAACAAGTGATATTAACACAGATATTTAACAAGTGATCTAGCTTGGAAGATTTGAAGCAGAAATTCTCTGAAATCTACTATTTAATTTATGGGGTTCCACTTTTATATATCACCTATGAATCTGCTTTTACAAAAACATTCATGAGAACACTGGCATATAAAACACTGACAGAAACTGCACTAGAATACAGATTTCAGGATTTACCAGTTTCTCTAGGCTTGTTTATATAAATCTTTTTAATAATAAGCAGCTATGAAGCAGCTGGGAATCACTGTACCATTTTATTATTTAGAATTTCTTAATTTCTTTAAAGTGTTTCTACATTCTTATTTAATAATGTATATGAATGTTCCAAATGGGAGTCCTTAAAAAAAAATCCTCCAAAATACAATTTCCACAAGTTCATTTCCCAGAGAAACATTAAAATTCATTTTCAGGCCTTTCCTAACTATCCTGCCTAAAATAGGAACCTACCTACTATTCTCTTAATACAAAATCTGGTCACAAATAGTAATTTTTCCCCACAGTCTGTTTCCCTCACCCCATCTCCCTATCTGCCACACCACAAGGGCTATGACTATTGGGAGTTTACACACATAGCCTCATTAAATCCTGAAAACCACATTAAGAGAGCTATTTTACATCCCATTTGTCAGAGCGGTAAACTGAGATTGAAGGCATGGGAATATATTTCCTAAAGTCACACAGCTAATAAAGGCAAAGACCACATTAACACCATGGAAACAGCTTAATAATGCATCTTGTAGCTTAGTAAAACCCTCTAGAAAAGATAAAGGGATCATAGTAAATGAAAAACTTCAACACACATAACATATGATTATATTCAATATGCTAATGTGCTAATAAATATGCTAATAAATAATTCACATTAATGGGATCAAGGCCTTTGCTGTTGTTAATGTCTTCTTGCGAGCACTTTCAGCCACCTGGTTTTAATTTAATAAAAATGCTACTTCTATCTAAAAAAGAAATAAGGTCGAGTCTCTGACTTTAGGAGCCTCATGATAAAAGGGTGGGAACCTAGAGTCTGATCTTGGGTCAACACTTGGTTCCCGTCCTGCTGGAGCCGGGCCACATGGCCACTTCCCACACTTCAGCTTTATCACCTACAGCATCATTACCTCAGGGTTCCCACAAGATAACCCATTTTACTTCTACAAAATGACCCTAAAGTGTTTTCTTAAAATAGGCTCTATCTATAAAACTTTTATGACTATTTATTACTATAAAATAGTATGACTCAAATTATTCTCCCAACTCTGAGTCACTCCTCCTAATTTATGTGGTGCATAAAAATTAATAAACACACACACATGTTTACATATATGTATGTATACAGACAAGTACATATACACACACACACACAAAAACACCTGTTCACGCATTCTACAAATATTTAGGGTGCATTTTAAAGGTTTCAAAGAGTGAAAAGTACACTACCACAGCTACGCCCCATAGCTTTCTTGAACCTGTAGGCTTTCGAAACATTTCTAACTCCAGAAACAGGCTAGAAGGGGAAGATTTTTCTTTTGTGAAAAGCAGAACCTTCAGCAATCCCAAGCCCTGTCAAAGACGCAAGGCGGAGGGGGTGTTTTTGATTCCTGTCAGTATGCAGTGTCAAATCGAGGTCAGGCACGTCACAAGATCAAAAAAAGATTTCTCCCCTGCCCTCACCATGTCCTCCCCACACATGTAACCTACTGTCACACAGGGGCATCACTTATAAGCATCCCAGGGACACTGCACCGTCACTGTCTACAGTCAGAGCTTGCTGCGGCTGCAAAGAGTATGGTTCTCTCTCTTTGGAGAGGTTCTCTTGTGGGCAATTATTTGGAGCATCATTAGACAAAGCTATGTTTTCCAGCAGGAAATCTGAGCTGTGTGGGCAAACCCTAAGTAATCAAGAGAGACTGCTCAGCATGGGTTCTGGAGGAAGAATGGGTCCAAACAAGTCACAGCTAAACATGAATGAGCTGTATTTCAAAACCCAAATTATCTGACCAGTGATTTTACATTTCCATCTCAGGACCTCTTCATACTCAAAAATTATTAAAAAACCAAAGAGCTTTTGCTTATGCAGGCTGTAGCTATTGCTACTTATCTTAAAAGAAATTGAGACTAAGAACATTAATGTCTGCTCATTATTTTGAAATAATAATAAAACCATACTGCATGACAACATAAATTTTTATGGGCAAAAAAAATCACTGTATTTTTCAAACCAAAGCAAAGTGGCATTGTTTTATATTTCTGTAAATTTCTTAAACAACTGGTGTCATAGAAAACAGTCAGATTTTCATACCTGCTTCTTCACTTGATCTGTTACAAAATCATACATCATAAAGCCTGAAGAACCCTTAGTGTATACTCATGATAGGATGAGACTGAAAAAAGAAAATGTCTTCTATTATCAAGAAAATCGTGTTGATCTCCTAAACTACTTAGAAGGGTCTTGTGGATTCTGGGGACAATGAACCACACTTTGAGAGCCGCTCCTTCAAACTCTACTACTCTCGGTCTTTATTTCCCTTTCATCCTCACCCTTTCATTAAGTCTTTGGAACATTTCAGACTTGTATGTTTCGCTACAGAGAATGAAGAGCCCTCTACAGACACACTTGTTCCAGAACACTAATGAGACAGCATCAACTTCCAAACATCAAATGGCAAAGCGGTGGGAGCCTCAGGACCCTAAAATAGTCTGTTCCATACCTCTCCAAGGATACATTAAGTCTCAAATACAAAAAGACAGACTTTTCACGGAACCCCTTCCTTCCACCAGAAATGACATGTATAAGAATGGGGAAAAGGAAGCTTGATGAATACATGATTATATGCCAGATGCAGAAAGTTAGAGACATTAACTGATGTGGTCAGATAAAAGATCACTTTTTCCCTCCATCATGGTTGAAAAATGATGGGGTACAAAAGAATAGAATATAAAGGCATAAAAGAGGAAAAATAGAACAGTAACAATTTAGAAGTAGTTGCCATTAGAATCAAAACCAGGACAGCAAACGGCAGGAATGCTATAAGCAGAGAATAAACACAAGAACCAACAGCTCCTCTGGCTTGGTGGAGAACAAGGAAAAGGGACACCTGATCAGAGCACAGTTTCTTTCTTACAGGCTTTAAGGAGTCACATTAACCACTAACTCATCTCTACCACAGAATGCAGAGGGAAGCAGGAGGAAGGCACCATAAAGTATAGGAAAGTACTCCAGGCTCCCTAGAAATGCAGACTTAACACCCCAGAACCAAGTAATACATAAAAGCTATCCTCCCCATTGGCTCTATCATCTATAGAAAAAGAAAAGAGAGAGCAAAAAATGCGTTAACCTAAAATCAAAAATACATGAGCATTTTCGTATGACATGAAAAAAGGAAAAACAGGATACAATGTGTCTATGTCTATACAACATTTATTAATCTAACCTCCTTGTGACCTCACGGACTGTAGTCCACGAGGCTCCTCTGTCCATGGGATTTGCCTGACAAGTATACTGTAAGTGGGTTGGGTTGCCAGTTCCTCCTCCAGGGGATCCTCCTAACCCAGCAATTAACCCCCATCCTACTGTGTCTCCTGCCCTGTAGGCAGATTCTTTACCACTGAGCCCCCAGGGAAGCCCCATGATATAAAAGTACATGTTTATTTCACGGGGGAAATTTGGAGTTCATCTAAATCCATTCATTCAACAAATATTTATCAAGCCAGGGGCCATGAAGCAGTGAACAAAACAAAATCCTTACTCTCAAGGAGCTTATGTACCAGTGGGAAAATGAAAACAAACATGTAGATATGTTAAACATGTAAAAATATATACCATATCAAAATCTAATATATGTAATAGACCTAAATGAATCAAGAAAGGAGGAAGAGGACCACATCTGATGCGGAGAGGGTGGCAATATAAACAGGGCAGATGACATTTCAACAAAGACCCTCAAAGGGCAAGGGAAGGAGGCCACAGGTCCATTCAGAAGGACTTTCTAGGCAGAGAGAACAGCAAATGCAAAAGCCCCAAGGCTGGAACAGGCAACGGGGCCAGCAGAGCCGCAGGAGAGCAAGGAAAAGGTACTACGAGATTGGGTGGGGGTGGGAATCATTCAGTCTTGAGGCCCCTGATATGCCTCTGCCTTTTACTCAGAGAAAGTGGCAACTAAAGGGATGTTAGCTGAAGGATAACATGCCCTGACTTCTGTTTTAATGGGAGCACTCTGACTGGAAACTAATACAGAGAAGTATCAGTGGAGATGGTAGAAGCAGTCAGGTCGTGTATCTTACAGTTAAGAGTCAACAAGATTCATAGAGAGACCAGATGCGAGTGTGAGAGAAAAGAGAGGAACCAAGTCTCACTCTGAGGTTGTTTCTTCATTCGTTTTGTTTTTATTTTTTTTCCTGGCAACTACAAAGTGGGGCTGACTCTTGGTAGAGAGACTGCTGGGAAGAGTCTGATTAGAAGAGGTCCAAGGGAGGGAGAGTGGAAGAAAAGGAATGGCGTCAGCTAGTAGACAACTAGTTCAGGGAGTGTTGCTGTAACATGGCAGAAGGAAATGAAGCACCAGTGGGAGGCAAGGCCAATTTGAGGAAAAATTTGATGACGCAGAAGGGTTGGGAATAACTGCTGAAGAGGTGTCCCTGAGTATTTGAGAAGGCACGGAAGTGGGTGCACATGGGCCAGCAGAGCCTGAGCCAGGAACAAGGACAGTCTGCCCACAGTGAGAGGAGGAAAAATGAGTGTGGGTACAGATGCCTGAGTTGGTCCATGTGCTGGTGAGAGAGGATGGCAGTTCCTTCTCATTGCCTCTACACTCTCAGTGAAACTGAACGCAGCCGAGAGTGAAGCAAACGGAGGAGGTGCTGAAGGAAGGTCTCCAAAGGGGAAGGAAGTGCAAAAGCATCTAGAAGAAGAGGTGAGGAAAGCACTAAGAAATGTGCTATCACTGCCAACCAGCACCAAGGGCCAACTGAGGCACAAACGGTCAGGAATTGAAAGGGAGCCCAGTCAGCAAGGCGGGATGGTTTCACTCCAGCCTGTACTACCCGATGGGTGTGGACATGAGGTAGGCAGAGTTGAATTCAACAAGCATGAGGATTTGCTAAGTGAATGGGGCAAACTGAGAGGACCAAGGGAATTGGGAGGATCTGCAAAGGAGGAACTGCAGCTAGACCTCATGTAATCCAACATGAGGAAGGAGACTTCCAGTCATTGAGGTTTCATTAAATAAATGATATGCAGTGACTAAAAATCACAATGTTGATAAGTATCTAGTGACATATACACAATATACTGAGAAAAACAGGTTATACAAATTATTATGTAGTGCATGATTGCATTTTGAGAGCTATACACTCTGTATCCTCATTAATGCAGATAAAAATGGTTACTTCCGAATGAAGGTTGAGTTTCATTTTTGGTGCCTTTTTAAGACATTCTACAAAGAACATATATTGCTTCAATTAGGAAATAGGCAAGCTATTTTAAATAGCATAACTTAAAATTCTTTGTAAATTATGTCATTTAAAACTGCACCCACTTAAATTACAGGTTTTAGTTTATATGAATAGGTCATTCTAAAATCATTAACAGGTGTTACCAAGATGCATTAAGATGACACAACAAATGTATCTGATTGGACTGCACATCTCCTTGGAAGGCTTTCCAAGTTAAAACATTTCTAAAAGATACCCATCACAAAGGCTCTTATCCAGCTAGTATGCATAAGATGGTATAATGGATGTCATGTGTCTTGGCTAGTTAGGAATCCTTGATTTACTGGGGCCTATGTAATGCTATTAACATTTCGAAAATCATTTCTGCCTATCACTAAAAGAAAAATAGCAGATTAGAGAATATAGATGAATAATTAGGTTTTATTTCTTCAGTTCTATAAAGTATAGTACAGTCAAAAAGGCTACGGAGAAGGCAATGGCAACCCACTCCAGTACTCTTGCCTGGAAAACCTGGTAGGCTGCAGTCCATGGGGTTGCTAAGAGTTAGACATGACTGAGCGGCTTCACTTTCACTTTTCATTTCATCAATTGGAGAAGGAAATGGCAACCCACTCCAGTGTTCTTGCCCGGAGAATCCCAGGGATGGGGATGAGGGAGCCTGGTGGGCTGCCGTCTCTGGGGTCGCACAGAGTCAGACATGACTGAAGCGACTTAGCAGCAGCAGCAGCAAAAAGGCTATAATTGCTGAGCAAGAAAATTACCGAAAATGCTTGATAAAAATGAAGAATATAAAACAATGTTGAATAACGGGGTTAAGTTACATAATGGAGGTAAGATTATCAATGAATTTTAAAGTCAGAATTTATCAAATGATATATGTTTCTATTAAGAAAAGTTAGTATAACTTCTAGTACATGAAGAATTAAAACTCAGTTATTAGTGAGGAAAACTGTCAGAGAGAAAGACTGATTCCATACGGGTCCTATCAAATATGTACAAAACAAAAATAAAACAAAACTGTGACTTTAAAACATCATACAATATTACTGATACAGTTAGGACAACGATTAATGATGAGACACATTTGAATAGCCTATAAATTGTCATTTTATGAAGCTGATATAAACTTTCAATTCTAACAAATATTTTTACTAGTAAAACTTTTTAAAAGTTGTTCTGTTATTATTCGTATTGGGGAATCTTCACTTTGTTGTTAAAAACGTCAAGATTTAAAAGCCAGCTACTTTGTCTCACTTAAAATACTCTCTTTTTAGTTAGGGTACTATAGTTGGTTTCATTTAGGTAAGGTAGCCTAACTTGATATGACAGGGAATATTTACCAACAGTTACACTTGGTTAGTTACAATTTGAAAACATGCTATCCGCTCTGGAGACAGGCAGAGAGCAGCAACAAGTCCTTGTAAAAATCAATACACAATCCACTGGCAGGAAGAAACACATGAGTAAGGAAATTCTTGACTACAGGGTTACCAAAGTGCTTGTAACATTTTAAACCATTTGAGGTGTGCTGGAAAAAATGTGGCACAAACTGGTTTTCAAAGCATGAACAGTTACAATAAAGGGAATTGGACAGTCTAAAACCAGGCATGTGGAAAACTGATAAGCTTGCAAACTGATGAACTTCCAAAATGAAGTCAGTTGATTAGAGGAAATATTCAGCGAAATTATTACAGTGCTAGAATGTGGTTCATACAGTGTTTAATGTCAACCAACAGTACCTGAACTACAAAGTATATTCATAAATTTGTGACATAAAAATGTTTGTTCCAGGCAGTCATTGGACATTCACAGAAAAATGTTATAAGCCAAAGTTATTTAATGTCAATTCTCATTTTCTTTTGGAAACATTGATATAAACCATGTTCATGCTTTTCTGTTCCACACTCATTTTTATAGCTACTGCTTTGCCTAACCATGTTTGAATATAAATGACTTGTTCTGTCTGAAAAACGTGTACATAAACTGATTAAACAAGGAATATTAGCAAATGATAGATCATACTAGCAAATGGTTTGAAGGTTACGCAGCCCATCTGTTTATTTATCAGATCTTCTGAATGCCTCCTTCACAGGGAACTCCCAGGGGAAGCTATGCATTAACCCCCTGCTGTCTGCCCACCTCCCACCACCTGACCCTCTTCACTTCCACCCTGGCTACCTCACCTAAGCATCTTGCCTCTCACTTATGCCCTTGGATGCCAGGCAAAAGCAGTCACTTGCTCTCAGCTATCACATTTTATGTGGACATTGATAAACACACCTCCCATTTGAAGATGCACTACAGAAAATTTCAGGACTTTCCTGGTGGAACGGTGGTTAAGAATTTGCCCACCATTGCAGGACATGGGTTCAATCCCTGGCCGGGGAAGATTCCACATTACAGAGCAACTAAGCCCATGCGTCACAACACCTAAGCCCATGCGTGAAGCCGGTGTGTCCCAGAGCCCGTGCTCTGCAACAAAAGAAGCCACTGCAATGAGAAGCCCTCATACTGCAACAAAGAGTAGGCCCTGCTTGCCACAACTAGAGAAAGTCCATGTGAAGCAATGAAGACCCAGGGCAATCAAACATAAAACAAAATATATAATTAATTAATAAAAAAGAAAAGAAAGACATTTTCGACCCCAGCAGCCAGCAGTCTGTCTTCCCTGAGGAAGTAATCAGCATGGCACTTTTTCTTATGAACAACACAAATCATGTAACTCGCCTGTTACTATTTTATTCTTCCCATCAGGAAGCATAGAGCCCCAACTTTTGCTTCAGCTTGGTGGCTCAGCTTCTGTTATATGTACTGGGCCCCCATGTAAGATTTCATGAGAAGAAAAGGTCTTATGACTACAAGGTTCGTAAGCCCCTGTTTCAGCTCCTAATCTTGATTTTAACATATATCTTCCATCTTGATGTTTTTATTCTTGTAAGCTACCTTAAATTCTCTGTGGAACAATCAGGGGTTTAAAATTTTCAATAAAAACGATCACGTGGACTGTGACAGAATATCCATTTTTATACACGGTTCTTAATGTCTCGATTACATGTTTCATTTTAGTCCAACAATTCTAGAAAGCTTCTTTAGCACAATTCCCACAACTTCTTTGAGAACATGTTTGGGTTGAGTCACTTAATGATGGTTTTTGGAGAAGCTGTCCTGAGACCAGTCATTGGCTGTCTTTTTCTCATCAAAATCTCTTCACAACTAGAAATAGCATCAGACCCTAATGTGCTGGCCATTCTGCTTACTGCACAAAAAGCCTCTCCAGCCTTCAGGGATTTCAATCAGTACCAAGGATTTAAGAGCACCCTTATTTTATGTTACATAAAACACATCTGGCCTTACAGTGAGTGAACATTTGTCAGATCAGTGGCTCTAAAACTTGAGTACCCATCAATCACGCAAAGGGCTTGTGAGACCACAGAGTAGACTGTGTTCCACCCTCAAAGTTTCTGAGTTAGCTGGTCTATAGTGTAGGTTTAAACATTTGCATTGCTTTTTAATATAAATTTCAGCTACACAGCAAATCACTGTAGATGGTGACTGCTCTTGTGAAATTAAAAGATGCTTGGTTCTTGGAAGAAAAGCTATGACCAATTTAGACAGTGTATTAAAAAGCAGAGACATTACTTTGCTGACAAAGGTCTGTATAGTCAAAGCTATGTTTTTTCAGTAGTCACGTATGGATGTGAGAGTCGGACCCTAAAGAAAGCCGAGTGCTAAAGAATCAGTAGTTTTGAACTTGGAGAAGACTCGAGAGTCTCTTGGACAGTAAGGAAATCAAACCAATCAATCCTAAGGGAAATCAACCCTGAATATTCATTGGAAGGATTGATGTTCAAGTTGAAGCTCCAATTCTTTGGCCACCTGATGAGAAAATCTGACTCATTAGAAAAGACCCTGATGCTGGGAAGATTGAAGGCAGGAGGAGAAGGGGACAGCAGAGGATGAGATGGCTGGATGGCATCACCGACTCAATGGACATGAGTTTGAGCAAGCCCCAGGAGTTGGTGATGGACAAAGAAGCCTGGCATGCTGCAGTCCATGGGATCGCAGAGTCCTGAGCGACTGAGTCTACATGACTGAGCGACTGAACTGAATACAGCGTTATAATTCAACATCCGTATACACAAGTGTGACTGCCGCTACAGATCTAGCTGCTCCCTACCACCATCTAGTTGACTCCCTTCACCCATTTTGCTCGCCCATCAGCGTCTTTCCTCTTCTCCTCTGGTTCCCACCCACCTGGTCTCCAAATCTATGAGATTTTCTTTTTGTTTACTCATCTGTTTTAGATTTCACATATGAGTAAAATTGTTTGGTATTTGCCTTTCTCTGATTTTTTCAATTAACACACTAACATTTTAAACAAGTTCCTAGGTGATGCAGGTGCCACTGGCCTGGAAACCACACTTTGAAAACCAATGCTTTGGGGTCAGTCCATTTCCCCGCTTAGACATCTTTAGGGACTCAGCCCTATGTCCCCTATTAGTCACACAGATGTTTCAGCTTGGCCTTCAAAACCTCGTTGACTGAGCCTGTCCTTGTTGTCGTTCAGTCGCTAAGTTGTGTCCAACTCTTGTGACCCCAGGGACTGCAGCATGCCAAGGTTCCCTTGTCCTTCACTATCTCCCTGAGTTTACTCAAACTCATGTCCATTGAGTCAGTGATGCCATCGAACCACCTCATCCTCTGTCGTCCCCTTCTCCTCTTGCCGTCTTTCCCAGCAGCATCTTGTCCTAGCCCCCACTAAAGTGCATAGCCTGTGCTCCAGGCCTCCTTACTCCCTCTCTGCCCAGAGTACACAAATCCTGTGCTCATGTTATCTGACTCACATCCACTTCTCGTTGCTCTAATTATTACTTGCTCTAGAAATTAATTACTCTTCAGAAGACTCCTAGAATGCCACCTCTTCCCAGAAACCAACCACCTTCATTAAAACTCTTTCATCTATGCTTTATTCTATGCTTTACAAGCCTGCCATGCATTATAATCAGTAGCCTTGGCAGAGTTATCTTCCACCAGATTACATAGGAGAGTGGTTAGGAAGATGCACTTTGAGTCAGAAAGGCCAGAGTTCAAGTTTTGGCTCCACACTTGTCAGCTGCATGACACAGAACATATTTCTCAACCACGAGCCTTAAAGTGAAGTAACAATATATTGCCTTCCAGTGAGAATGTTGAGAATTAAGCGAGATAATCTACAGAAAGCCCTAAGTAGCACTCCTGGCAGACAGGGCTCAGGAAAGATCACTTTTCTGGAGTTTTTCACATATTAGCCCCAAATTCTCTGCCAGTCCTGCCAGGAGGTCAGGTCTACGTCTCTTCCCCTTGAATCTGATTCCTGTGACTGCCTGGCAGAATATAGTGGAAAGTGACTTTGTGACCCAGAGTTTAAGGCACTAGGAGATGCTACTTCCTGTCCGCTAGGATGTTTCCTGATGGATCCCAGCTTCCTTGTGACAAGGAAGGCAAAGCAACCCATGGAGAGGAACCCAAGCCCACAGCCCAGAGTCTCCACTGCCCCCCAGCAGGCAGCCAGCACACGAAGGGGCCAAGGTTCTCCAACCCTGGCCTCTGTCCTCCTCCCACCGCCACGGGAGGAGCAGATGGTAATGTCCCTACATAGCCCAGTCTCAACTTCAGACATGGGAGCGAAATAAACGACTGTTGTTCCTTAAGACCATTAAGCCTCTGAGTGGTTTGTAACATAGCCACAGATAGCAAAGCCAGGAACATAGTATTATCTTTGCATTCTTTCTCTTCTCCAGCCGACAGGATCATAGGTTAGGACCTTCGAGAGTGCTGATCACAAAATTCAGACATTTCTAGAGGGAAAATTCTCCCAGGGGATCTCTCTTTGTGAGTAAACACAGGACTCCCTGAGAAAGAATTCAAATTAACCGAAGAAAACACAACCTCAGTCCTCATCTCCACTAACCCCCTCTAAAGTTGCAGCAGAACCCTAAGGAACTGAGGCTTCAATAATTACAAAGGGAACTTAAAAAAATAATAACTCTATAAAGTCAGGGGTACAAATACCAATACTGCTTTGCAATCTCAAGTAACCCAATGAGTGCTAAATAAGGGAATCTAACGTCCACCTTCAACAGCAAGAAATCGATGAGGCCACCATCTGCATGAGAGCAAAGAGCAGGAGACAGAACATAGCAGCTGATACACAGAGTGAAACAACTTTTGGGGGAGCTGCACAAAAGCTAGTGACACACAGTAAGTGTGGACCACGCCGGAGAAATACGGTTATTCATCTTTTCATTAAATATATTATAAATGCTATTATTTTGCTGTTATTAGTACTCTTATTTTGACCCTATTTTCACACAACCTTCTAAAATGGATCTTAAAACCTAACAGTTATGGTACCTAATCTTAGTGGCCAGTATTTCTCCTTTGCTTCATTTACCACAAATGTGACTTGTTAATTATGGTTAACCTCCTCTCCTGGACCATAAATCCCTTAACAGTGACTGGCTAGTTTCCACTCTTCCCTGTGTCCAGCACAAGGCATGATAGAAAATAGTAGGTATTTGTTGGGTGAATGTTGAATGACTAGCAGTAAAAAAAGCTATTCGGAGAACTGGAGTTGATGCTTAATTATCTAAGTATGAATTCACATGGGGCATAAACACAATATCCTTTTTACAAAAAAGGTTTATACTCTGACACTGAAATTGCTTTAGAAATAACTGGTTGCTGTCATAAGTCAGAAAATAATGCTCTATTATGATGGAAGAGTTATTTATATTCACAATCTCTTCTCCATCTATTCAAGTCCCTTTAATTCATGAGGCATTTCACCTACATTTAGAGCCAACACCTAGAATTCAGAGTTTTACAGAACCCACACTTTTAAAAATGTCAATTGTAATTGCTTCCTCAGATAACTTCTCTCCCTTTTTCTGTCAATCTACTTCCAAAAGTGGTTAACATAATGTCCCTTAAACACTGTTTTTATCATATCCTTTCCTATCTCAAAGCCTACAGTTAATCTCAATAGGCAACTATTTGACATTTAAACTTATTAAGAAGTGAATGTATTAACAATTCTTATTAAGGGTTTCTGAAGTTTTTTCATTGATTGTTCAACTTACCATCCCTCCAAACCAAATTCATATTGTATTACCATTCCGCAAACAGGCACAAAATCTGTGGATCTAACCAAGCAGAGATGATGGAAGGTTTCTTCTGAATTTCACCAGTAAGGTCTCATTATTTTGTCAAGACACTATAGAAGGAAGCTCAACACACTTTTCAGAGTGTCTATGAAAGGTTTATGCCCAGTCACCCACGGAGAGAGCCACAGCAATAGAAAATCATTGTCAATCCCTAATTTTTAGGGATTATTTAAAATAATCTAATCTAAAAATACTATTAGATTCTATTGACTTAGCCTTTGTGAAAGGAAATCTAAACTTTTTAACAAGGCCAATGATATATCTGCATTTTAATATATTAGTTACTAAGAATATTACATTCCTCGCTGGCAGTGAATCTATCATCACCTGGCTACATAATTTCATCTTTATGAATTCCTTGCAACTGCTATTAATTGGGAAAAAAAAATCAAAGGATTATATAAGTCAAATAAATCAGTATAACAGCCTTTCATGGAAACCAAACTAAATTCCTATCTAAAGGCTCAATTTACCACCTTCCATTTTCTCAGATGCAGATGAAAAAAGAAAAACAAGTTGATCAAATACAGAAAAAATATCAAAAAGCGAAATGTAACCACAAGAGACAGATTTAACAATGACTGAAATGTGAGAAGATGATCAGGACAGACATAGCAGTTCCTTAGCCACTGCATCCTCATTTGTTTCCAAAACCTCCATCATTTCCTTAAATTTGGGTCACGCGGCATTCACACATGCTTCATAATGTTCTCGGGCAGAAGATGAGAATACCCTTACTACAGAACTTTTCTGTACTTGGTGTGATAATTAGTGAGAAAAAGAAAACATTTCAAAAAAAAATCAATGATGCTCTTCTACTTATCATAAATGCCAGACAATAAGATCTTAGAAGTCTTGCAGGATTTATTTGTTTATAATTACCCGCCGTCAATTGGGAGGGAACAAGCGCATGATTAAAAAGGAGCCTTTCTAACAACAATTTCTGTGTAGTTTCCATTTCTCTGCAGCTTTTGATATTTACAATCAACTACAGGTGTGTGGGAAATGTTCTGGGAATTCACAGCATTTAAAGTAAAATAAAGGTTCCATGAATGACAGCCTCCAGCTCTAGCAAAATGATTAATGTCATTAATGCTGTCTTTGAAGCAGAGGCATATGGTGAGAGCCAAGGTTAGGAGTCAAACAGAAGATAGCTTATTTTCCTTGGAGGCTGTTTCACCATTCCTAAAGTGGTCAAGCAATTTCACAGAGATGACAGGAGATAATATATGTGAAGTGCTGGTATGTAATAAAAATTCAATAATGTTAAGTCCCATTCCATCTCCATGTCCTGCTCCAAATTTGCCTGCTGGAAACTGCAGCAAACCTCAGGATTCCTTGGAAGAATGAGTCAAATGGAATCAACCCTTTTCTTGATTTTGGTTTGCCTACTGCCTAGACCACAATCATGGGGTGAAGGAAGGAGGTTGTAGAAAAGAAACTGTTATAGTTTGAAAGGACTGAACCACCTCCCTCCTCTTCACTTTTAGATGGCTGGGAACAGAGGCGGTTGTAAACAATTATTCATGCCAAGTTTAAAACAACGCCACTGAAAATCAAAGATTTAACATAAAGAGTATGCTGCCTAAATATGGAGATGTGGAGAACAGACTGACAAGCTGCAGGATAAGTATTTATAACAGTTCATAGATCTAACTGTTATCACACCATTCCTACACACTTAGAAAGTGACTTTTTAAAATAATTAACAACATGTATTATCCTATTCCCAAAACAGTTCAGAAGTTTTCAAAATTCCTAAGACCTCTTTTGGTGGTGGGGGCAGGGGTGGGTAATTCCACTTTAAAAAACATTGTCTGGACAACACTTGACAAGCCACTCCTCTCCACTCAGGGCCCATGTGGCCACCACAGAGCCCCCAGAAATGATGCTGACTCCAGCTCTTTTCAGCTTGTGATATGATCATTCAAAATATCTACCTGATTTCCTACTACTGCTTATTTTTCTGCCTGCCTTAGGCTTGCTGTGAGGATAAATTAGTAGCCTAGATTAGCTTTAGTTTTCATCTGGCAAAGTCTGACTTCAGGAGTCGGAATTCTATCCTGAGAAATAAAAAGCAATGCCCTCTTTACAAGACAGGAAGCAGATGACCAAGATCTGTCCAATAACTTTCAAAGTGTGAGGAGGAGGAGAAAGGGCAGGGGAAAATCTTTCTACCAACACAGATTGAGGTTCAAATGCAAATAATTTTTTCAAGCACCTATGCTGTGCCAGATCCTTTGCCAGCATATTATCTTGTTTAATCCTTACAAATCGAACAAACCTAAGACTGTGTATTAAGGCCAAAGAGATGTGTTATGAAATCATCCATCCAACCCCATTTACGCGGGATTTACAGTCTTTCATAAAAGCAGAAGAGCTGCAGTGCCCAGAGCGCAACACACAGGTGGCCCTTTCCTTCTAACTTGGTGAGAAGCAACCTGTGTTGTGCAGAAAAACGACTGCTCAGACTTGTATACACACAACCATGTCCAATGTACTTCACTGGTAAGTTAAGACTTCCCAAGCGTTACTATTTGCAATATTTTAGCCATTAAAGCCTAATGCCCATAAGAGATGCAACTCCACTCTACTACAGGTAAAGTGCCTAGCGCAGTGCCCACACTGAGAAAAGACTGGTCAGGGTCTGTTTTCCACGGAAGAATGTCATGAGAAGGGTTCTGGGCTGCTGGAGGGCTTTTCAGCTCTACCATTTTATTTTTGTAAGGGATAATTATGTGAGCATAAGCCCTGTAATGGTCCACTTAAAACAGGCCAACATAAATGTCCTAGAGCAGAACAAATTCTGACCATGTTGAAATGTATTTTACATTCTTGCCAGGTCAGCTTTAGTACGTGTGAAGCAATCTTTTGCTATTTCACCCAACCCTATGTGAAAAAGTGGAAAAGGAATTTGATTTTATAACAGATAGGTCTTTGGAAATTTATAGGAATCTTATGCCATGAAAGAGGTCTTTTAGCAAAATTCATGAACGGAGGGGAACTGGATTGGAAAAAACGCAAGTGAAGATAGAATTTTGCCTTTCAAAAAATTTCAAGTGGGGAATTTACCTTATCGATCTTATTTTAGGTGCACAAGCCCTTAACTAAAAACTGTAATCAGCTCATCTGAACGGTTTGAAGAAAAACACTGTTCATTGCTAAGTGACAAAAGTTAATGAGGAAGCACATTTTCCATGCACTCTGTAAGCATCTGAGGTGTTCACATTTCTTAGACAACCGCTATGACAGCCTGCCTTTACTATGGCTCTCCTGCAGACTTTTGTCTGCCCAGCAGTTAGGGTGTTCTTTGTCATTTTTTCCCTTGAAAATGGTGACAAGCTGAAAACAGTTACATTAAATATTTACATTTAATAAATTAAACTTTATGCAAAAATAGAATACACGATAATTTTGCATTTTCCAAAAAGATGCCTTTCATAGCACATCAATTCACTGGCATTCTCAAGCTTAAACAAACCAACAGCTGACTACTTGACCCAGGATGAAATCCAGTCTTTCTTGGACCCTCGCCCTCCAGCGTGGTCTGGCCTTGGCCTCGATCTGCAGCTGACCTCGGGCCATGTCCTCCTGCCCTCCGAGCTCCCGTGGCTCCCAGCACCTCCTTCCTCTCCAAAGGCCTTTACACGTGCTGCTCCCTCTGCCTGAACACTCTTCTTCCAACTGGACTCCCAATACCTCTCCAGGTCTCAGGGAGAGTCACTTCTTCACAGAAGCCTTTTCTGACCCAATATAACCAACCCTTCACCTCTCTTCTAACAGGCTTTCCTTTCTTTCATAATCATAATTTGTACTTAGATACTGTGCTCATTGGTTTAATGTCAATGTCTCTCACTAGACCCTAAGATCCTTGAGGAAGAAAGCAATTGTACTCCAATAAAAAATTAATTAAAAAAAATAACGACTCATGAAAAAGAAATCATACCCCCTTGTCCACCACCCTGGAAGCCCAGGACATGCCTGAACACAATAAACATCTGTTGAAGGAATGGATGTTCGATCTCATCTTCCCCCACCCTGTCCAAGTACACTAGAAATATGGGATACAGCCTTTCCTTATTTGTTCAACAGCAATCTATTTTTTGACTCAGAAAACTGAATGACAGAACCTGAAACCTCTTCATTTTTCTTCCACAAATAACCACAATCAAAGGAGGGCAAAATTTTGAGTACTGTTTTAGACCCTTGCTTTTCCTTCTTACAATCAAGACAGAATTAGTCATGTATGTGGCAAAGCAAATTCCCACAAGAACCCATGACTTGTAGTTTCGCCACTGAGGGTTAAGATGAGATGGCCGAAATGTTACCAGACTGCCTCAAAGGAAGACCTTTATTTTCAGATTTCAAGGAGCTAGTTCTAAAAACGAACTGTTAATTCAACTGATAGTTCCACACATTATGATAATCTTTGAAGTGTACAAAAACACATTCTTGGTTTCATACCATTTGTAACCTTGAGTCTATCCTGCACACAGTGTGGGTCAGATGGTACATTATTGAGCTAGGAAACTTCCTCTTTAGCTTGTTCTCACAATATCCTGCTAATTTATTAATAATCAGCAAGAAAATGTTACTTGAGTGACTTCAGTTGCTTATTAAATGGTTGTGATAAAACACTTAGCTTTCATGGCTTCTTTACCTTCTTTTTTTTACCATATGATTCCACTCATATAATTTTTTTGATGTACAGTTGCTGTAAAATATTCTGTAAGTTCCAAGTATATAATATAGTGATTCACAATTTCTTAAGGTTATACTCCATTTATAGTCATTATAAAATAATGATATATTCCCAGTCGTGCTGCACAATCTATCCTTATAGCTTATTTTATACCTAATAGTTTGTATCTCATCTCCTACCCCAAGTATAAAAAGAGCAGTATTTTGCCTCGTAGTCTTCTGTTTTTTTTCCTTTCACTAATAGTAACTGTTCATCAGGGAAAATAAAGTCTCTCAGAAGAATCAAAATTGGTATTTCTTGTTCACCCTACTAAACCAAATACAATGCTACTTAAAAATCATCAGCTATTACATATTATGAAAATTCATTTGCTTGCACAAAAAAGCACAACATCTGGTCAACTCGCTTCCTTTTTCTAAACATAGAAGAAAAGGCGTTATCTCCACAGACAGGGAAGGAAACAATTCATGTCTCATGAATTCAGCTCTGCTCAGCAAATTCACTTGTTAATTAAAATAAACAGCACAAAAAAGGGTACATTTTGGTCAATCAATTGCCTGCAATCACAGGAGAATTCTGAAATACAAAAGGCTGTATGTTTTACTTAGCTGAAACCAGAATGTTGTTCTTTTATCATTATTTAGCAGACATGTCATTTGAGGACAATCCTCACAATACTCTGTAGTATACGCGTAGCTGCTTTCAAAAGGAGTGGCAACATTATTCCATTTAATGCTTTCATTTAAAAAGACTGACTTTGTTCTATGTAAAGATCCCAGCACTGAACCAGATGGCCATTAAGGTTTTTGAATTTTAAAAATAAAACATTTAAGTTCTGCCTAAGAAACTATAATGCAATTTAAAGTATCTGGTGTGTTTTGAAAGAGTCATGAGATTTGTTAAAATGGACATTTTCAGATTAATATTTAGCTTTGAGAAAAAATGTCTCCCAGGAAAATCCCTGTATCGTAACAAAATATATTTGACTCATTAAAGCTCTTATATTTATTTTAGCAAATATAGTTTTGAAACTGGCATTTCCTCAACCAGTTTTAGTTTACAGCAGTGTTTCCCAAGGAAGGGTGACTTAGAGACCTTCTTGTCTGTCACAACTAGGGAGGTGCCGCTGGCATCGAGTGAGCAGACAGAGGCCAGGGAGGCTACGAAGCGTCCTAGAATGCAGAAGACAGCTTCTTCCCTGCAACCCCCATCCCCATCACCTGATCCCAAATGTCAATTGCGCTGAGGTGGAAAAAATCTGCTTTAGAGCAAAACCATTACAACTGCTTTTTAATTGAGCTTTGAACCCAATGGAAAGACCAGGTTTTCAAAAAGGGATATATTCTAGACAATATACATACTGAGTCACAGTCCGACAAAAGTATAACTCAGGCCGAAATGACACTACTCAGAACTATATAAACTCAAGATATAAGAATTCTCTAAGTGAACACAATCTTGGTATTGTAATAAAGCTCCACTGATAATTGGTTCACACTTATACATAGGAGGCACTCAACAAATATTTACAGAGGGAAGTAGAAAGAGAAGGATCTTCTTGTACTGTACCCCAGGACACTGTACATGGTAACATTAAATCAAGACAATGTGCTGTGTTGGGTTGCTGTGCCCAGTGTGCTCGACTCTGCAACCCTCCGGACTGTGGCCCACCAGGCTCCTCTGTCCTTGGGATTTTCCCAGCAAAAATACTGGAGTGGGTTGCCATGCCCTCTTCCAAGGGATCTTCCTGACCCAGGGATCGAACCCATGTCTACTGTATTGGCAGGTGGATTCTTTGCCACTGAACCACACAGGAAGCCTGTATTGGGTAGTTAGAGGCCGTCTTAACCTTCTCCCTTCCTCCGCAGCACTAGCAAGTAGCCGGCCAGTGCCATTTTCCGGTTTCCTATGCAGCTACCTGTGTCTACAAAAGTTCTCACTAATGCACATGTGTGCACTGCTTAGAGGAAGCTGCTTGTTCATTTCCTCTCTTGCCCCCACCCCTTGCCATAGGTTGAGATGTGGAGGTGGCTTTGCCCAAGTTTCAACCATACAGAGGAAGCTAATTCCCTAAGGAGAGCAGTAAGCTAGAAATCACCTGGGTGGCTGAATGACTCCCTAGCATAAAGCTGTCTCTCCAGCAGAGATCATTCATCTGCAGAATTGTAGGTGAGGAATGAACCACTTACTTAATCGATTATACTTTAGGTCCCTTTGTGGCAGCAGCCTGCACAAGTCAATTCTATAATCTGATATCCACTATGATCTAAGGGCTACAAATGCTTTCTAGCCAAGAAAATGTTAAACTGGCTAATTTTTAAAGTTTCAGTGCAAGTAATACCTGAAAATCTGGATGATGTGGTTACTCTGTAGTGACTATAGATTAAGAGGAAGAACTGCTCTGTCTGTTAATAGTGTTAATTCTCATTTATCCAATCTAAGTGGAAAAAGAAGGCATATCTGGAGATTCCTGCCCAAAGAATTCATTGCTTCAATGATATGATATTTACATAAACATACTTCCCTAGTGGCTCAGATGGTAAAGAATCTGCCTGCAATGCAGGAGACCCAGGTTCGATCCCTGGGTTGGGAAGACCCCCTGAAGAAGGGCATGGCAACCCACTCCAGTATTCTTGCCTGGAAAATTCTACGGACAGAGCAGCCTGGCTAGATACAGTCCATGGGATCGCAAAGAGCTGGACACCACTGAGCGACTAACACACATGTGCTAACGATAGCAGGCTAACACACACACAATTTTCACTCTTCAAATTTTGTAATTGCAGCATTTTCTTCTCCCTGCGTTTGTCTAAGATGCTGGTAAAAATACCAGTAGCGACAGGAAAAATGAAGTGAGGGCTAGAGGATTTCACAAACTAAACACTGAGCATTGGAACAATGGTTTCTGGACTAAGTTGTAGATTCAAATTTTGAATATTCAATTAAATTTTATTCAAAAGGCTCTGTGCTATCTTCGTTTTCAGAAAATACAAACGCTTCTTGCTGAGCACCTTCTTTATTAAAATTCAAAGTATTTTCCTTTAGACTTGATTTGATATTGAATATATTTATTCAATGATTTATTTCTACTTTATGTGAATGAGGGGGAAATCATTGAGAAACAAAGTATTTCTTATGTGATGAAATTATAACATTTCAGTTAAGCAGCTTTATGCAATTCAGATTTTCCATTAATATTGCTTTTTAAAATATAATTTCCCCCAATAAAAATTAATGTGTTGAATATTACATGTTATAAAGCCATAAGCTTATTGAAAAATGTTTATACCTTAAACATATGAAAACAGTAAAAGTATCAAAATACATACTGCAATTTCCTAACATCTTTCTCCCAAAATTGTATTTATGGATTGTCCTAACAAGTCTAAGGCAATTAATTCAATGATTTATGCAACTTTTATGGTAACTTGACCATATCTTATAACTTGACCATATCTTGACCATATCTTAACCTAACCATAACTTATCCAGAGCCATCAGGATAACACAATTAAAAAAGTAAAATAGGACAGTTTAGTCTGAAATACCTTTTTAACATTTGTTAAATTCTAAAGAATTTTAATGCCTCACAACAGAATCATTTCTAAATCTTCAAGTTCAGAGTACAAATTAGGCACCTTCTACCTTAAAAAAAAAAATCACCATTTATATATTTAATTAAAAAATCTTCACTGTTCTCAGAGAAATTACTTTTGACTTTATCTTTAAACAAAATGTATTTCTCCCAACTGAATAATTACTGAGTAGATTTTGACCTTTTATTTAGGAATAAATTTCTTACAAAATCAAAGTTTCACTTTCTCTCTCCTTCCCAGTTTCTTTCTGGGGCATTAGCCAGTCACTAACTTATACTCTGCTATTAAAAGAAAAGGTAACTAAAGGACACATCTGGACCCAAGTAAATATTTCACTAGTTTCACCAGTTCTAACAAATGCCCCGAAGGGAATAGTCAATCAGTAAATCACCATAGTGAGTCTACAACAGGTATGTGAAAATGACATTATTACCTACTCCTAGAAATGCAATCATCTACACAAATCAATCACAATTCCCAATTTTAAAAAGTGACAAAAAACCTTGGGAATTTCCAAACACACCAAGTTTAAGCATGCCACGTTTTCAACCTGAAGTAAGCCACAATTTCTTTGGCCTTCCTTTTTGTCTGAGCCTATATAAAGAGAGGCTGGTAACAGCCAGTCTCTCAGAGAGACTGGTGGTGCTCTACAGGCTAGTACCCCAGGAAGCATTCTTGAAATAGGTGAAAAGTGTCACAGTGAGTGGTCCTCACGAAGCAGGGCTAGGGGCCTGCCACATATCCAGGAGCTGTCCCAAGTCCCCCACAACTTTCCCTCTGGTCATTCCTTTCACTAGAACCTTCAGGATGACTATCTGAGCCCACAGAGCATCTTCTTTCCACACACAGACAAGTTGTTTTAATTCAGCTTTAATGAACACTAAATTATTCATGGTCAACCCCCATGTAAATGTGTGCTTTCGTCTGGAACTTTACCAAGTGTCCTTCACTGTTTCAGAGAAATCACCTTACCCATGGCAAATCTGTTCCCTGTATCCCAGTCAATGACATGGCAAGCCTGGATCAGGATTCTTTTGCAATGACTGCATTCATGACAATGTCATGAGACTAGGTGGGAACACCCATCTAATTTATCTTGTCTTCCAATATAGTCATGCAGCAGTTATATATGGAAATGAATAATATTTTATTATAAATTACTTTCCTGTCACTTTATATCACAATTAGGGCAATGTACTGGCTATTTTTAACATAGCCTACTTATATACGCAATTTAGCACACATTTCATTGCAACATAGTAAAAGGGGAATACAAAGTATTTCATGAAAAATGAAAAACTGGGTCTGACAGATATGCAAACCCTGACCTAGAATACCATCTAAGGCTCCTTGCAGCTCCAGCACTCTTTGATTCTATGAAAAACTTCACAGTTCGGCAAACCCTGATCATTAACAAGCCTTTACCTCTGCACAAGTTTGAAAGTGTTGCAATTAAGTTAAAAGATAAATACATGTGGTTGCTAAGGTGACACATAAAAACACAAACTCTACTAAACACTCCAACATGGGTGTAAGCAGAGGGGAATGCCTTGGTGCTGATGCCTTTTACAGGTAAACAGAGAGGGACGGGGGCGTCCCCGTTGGCTCAGTGGTAAAGAACCTGCCTGCAATGCAGGGGACACACATTCAAATCCCTGGGTCAAGAATATCCCATGGAGGAGGAAACAGCAACCCACTCCAGTATTCTTGCCTGGGAAATCCCAAGGACAGAGGAGCCTAGTGGGCTACCATCCATGGGGTCGTAGAAGAGTCAGACACGATTGAGAGATTGAGCACGAGAGAGGGAAAGAGAAGTATCTAAGGGAGAACTGAAGCCTTCACATCTCTTTGGTCTCAAGAAGCTGCACAACTGGTCTTACAGGTGACTGTTACCTTATTCTCTCCTTGGGCTGAAAGTCAAAGCCTTGAGTAATGAACTGCCTTAGCATTTCTCCCACAAAGTTCATTCAAGAAAATACACACTGGCAAACAATGCAAGACTCCCGAGAGTCCCCTGGACTGCAAGGAGATCAACCCAGTCAATCCTAAAGGAAATCAACCCTGCATAGTCACTGGAAGGACTGATGCTGAAGCTCTAAACCTTTGGCCACCTGATGCAAACAGCTGACTCTGGAAAAGACCCTGATGCTGGGAAAGATTGAAAGCAGAAGGAGAAGGGGACGACAGAGGATGAGACGGTTGCATTGCATCACTGACTCAATGAACATGCATTTGAGCAAACTCCGGGAGATGGTGAAGGACAGGGAAGCCTGACGTGCTGCAGTCCACAGGGTTACAAAGAACTGGATGTGACTTAGCGACTGAACAACAACAAAACAACGCAAATGTTCCAAATGTGGAACAGGATGGAAACCTCTCACTACCAAACTGTGCACAGGTTTACTTAGCAAATCTTATCATTCAAAAATCAACACCTTCAACTCATCACTGGCATGAAGTCACTATAACCACAATCCATTTCTTCCTGAGGCCATCATCCTCTGTCATCAGATTGAAGAATCATTATTATCCCCAGAAAAGCGATTTCCAGGCTGTGAAAATGACTGAATTCATTACTTCAGGAACTAATGCCCCTTTCCCCACACAACTGGATTCTCAGCACATGCACCATCTCCATTACATCTAACCATTCACCTCTCTTACCTCTTTCCCCACCACATTAGCACCCACATGGGGGAACACTGCTTTTACATTCCACAAAGTTTCACATGTTAAGCTCCCTAAGACAAAGTTTAAGGAACTATCTCCTGGTTAAAAAAATACATCCATACTTCCTGCATAATAAATATATCCCTCTTGATTAAATGACTAAGAATCAGGAAACACCTGATTACATAGAAAGTATTAAATATAAAACAGAAAAAACAAAACCCTCAAGTTTGGCTTACAAACCTAATCTTAGGAATAACCAATTAGAAAATTCTACATCAAGAAAGTTTAAAAACTTTTTTTTAAGAAAACAAAACTTTGTTGAGGTATTCTAATACATTGGAAGATAATTCTTTGCAAATTATGAAAAGTTAAAAATTACTAGATCAGATGAAAAAAGTAATAAAACTATTTAAAGATACATGTGTATATATAAAGATTTAGTTTTTAACTCAAGAGTTTCTGAAAATAAGAAATCATTTATAGCTTATATAGGAAGAAAAAACCCTCTACTACCAGCAATTTCTTTTATAAATGATTCATTTAATTTTTCCTCACTGGCCTCACATACATGTAGGATACCAAGCTACCAATTTCCTGAGAACTTATGTCTTTAATCAAAGAAATATGGGAAATATAAAACGATTTCAGAAGCTACAGAGTTTTAATTCTCAACTTCCTCAAATCGGACAGTTTAGAATCATTCTCTCTCTTTCAATGTCCATCCAACCTGAGGGTTTGTTAGGGCTTATCAAGGTTATGGGTTGGTATTCAGAAGGAGGGGCACATTATAACATTTTAAAGCTACATGACTTAAAAATTAAGAAGTGATAGCTTTGCCATTGGCCATCTGAGAGAGGAAAATGACACAGAAATGGGACTCAGCCCTAGAAGGTTCTTACCCGCAGGGCCTCAATGACGAGGTCTCTGGCCTCCAGCTCCCCTTCCATCACACTGAGGAGCATCCGAAGCTCTGATTTACTGAGGGTATCCACATCAAACTCTTTTTTCTGTAACACAAATTTAAAAAAATGAAAAAGATTCATAAAGGTATGCAATGGATCACATTTATCCCAATGGCTCGACAAACCCAGGGGACACTGGGGCCCCATTCAGCAGCAGACAATGTAGGTTCTGACCTTCTACAAGGAGGGGTTTCCCTGGTGGCTCAGACAGTAAAGAATTTGCCTGCAATGTTGGAAGAGGTGGGTTTGAGCCCTGAATCAGGAAGATCCCCTGGAAAGGGGAATGGCTACCCACTCCAATATGCTTGCCTGGAGAATTCCATGGACAGAGGAGCCTGGTGGGCTATGATTGAGTGACTAACATGTTCACTTTTTATAAGGAGAGGTAAAAACCACACAGACAATATTCCACGTCTCTCCACTAACGAGATCTATTTTCCCAGCCTGACTGCCCACCTGGCTTCAGGATCTCTTCAAATTATACCACACAAATTTAAAGTCCCTGGAGTCTATATCAAAACAGGCCCCGTCTGTGTTGGGGAGAAGTTAGGAGGGTAGCAAAGAAAGCATGACTGTGTTCCTAGAAGGGCCCCAACATAAAGGCTCCTGGGAGGTTAGTATAAATTCCAAGACATCCAATAATAACAGGTCGTGTTTATAGAACACTCTGCTGCAGAGGCCACCGGCTAGCAGCTACAGCCAAATCTGGCCCACAGATGTGTGTCAATTGGGCCACAAAGTGTTTTGTTGTCTCCAGTCAGCACTAAGAAAATCTCAAGATGTCACCAAAAATTTCAGATCACTGGCTTCTCCAAACTCAGATGACCGGGTAACCCCAGATTCACATTCCCACAGGGGAATAAGTCACAGTCAAGGAGCAGCTGCCCCTTTAAAAGGAACATGCTCTTTGCTTCCCCCACAACCACACATGTTCATACACACACACACACACACACACACACACACACACACACTCATGCACGCAGGCAATGTGATTGTAAGAGGCCAGGCCTGCCACCTCATGGAGTCATCTGGGCTGCTGGTTAGGTGTTTCTGAAGGCCCCGCTGTATGGTTATCAAATGCTTTTACACGATGCCTCTGACTTCCTGCCATTTCATAAGGCCAGCCTGAGAGGGAGCTGAGGCTGAAGTGAGTGAGTCTTCTTCCAGAGACCAGTTATCCCAGGAGGCAATGGCACCATGGCCCTGGGGGGTCATAATCCTCACCCACTGCCCATGCAGCCCCGTGCTCTTCTCTACCTTTCCTCCTTGATGACCGCATCCCACTGACACACCTTGGCTTCCCATTCTTTTGTTGCCAACTCTGCCCTCTTTCCTCACAACAGCTTTTACAAGCAGGGCTCCTGACAGCCGTCTCACAGACGAAGCTGAGAGAGGACGGGTTAGCATGCTGACCGCCGGGCCTGGGTGAGTCCACAGCCCCAGCGCCCTCCAAACATGCAGCCCCCTGCTCCCTCCCGTCACGACTCATTTGACAAACCCAGTCACCATCCAAAGAACTCGTGAAGGAACAGATCTAACCTGTTAGATCTCTATCATTCCCTCTATTTTTCAAATTAGAAAACCGCAACTCAGGAGTCAGATAATGTACCCAGATTACACAACCAGAAAATGGCAAAACTGCAACCAAGTACTGTGACTTGTCTGCACCCTTTGCCAGCATGGTGCCAACATTCTAGAGACGAAAACAGGGCTATTCTATCAATAAGCCAATGAGAACTAGTTTAGCAACTGTGTATCTGACACCATACTATCACTGTGATGACAAACAAGTAAACACAGCAGAGCCTATAAGTGACTCCAGGGACTTCCAAACAGGTACGACCAGAACTGGTCACTTCTCAGCTGCAAAAGAACCTTCTGGAAGGAGATAATTGTATAAAGGGGAAGAGAGACCAGAGCTAACTGGTTCTCTGAATAAGATTTTTAAAGGATCGTACCCTTAAAATTATTTCTTTTTGCACATACATTCAACAAAGCAGTTATTTGGAAAGGTAGGGGCTAAGGTGGGAAAAAGAGAAAAGAAAACCTGTAGCAAGCCTACGGGATGGGTAGTTCTGGGTGACCTCTGCTTGGAAGGTTAACATAGAGATGTTCACTGTGAAAAATAAAATCCAATATATTAGAGCTCAAATTCTGCTCCCATTACTGAGTGGTGTCACTTAAGCTTTATAACCCAGTTATTCTCAAAATTCAAGCAGAAGAATCACCTGGAGACTTTGTTAACACAGACCGCTGGGCTTCATCCTTGAAGTGTGATTCAGAAAGTCTGAGATGGGGCTGTCAATTTGCCTTTCTATGTGCTTCTGCTACTGCTGGTGGTTTTGGTCCATGGACTACATTTGGAGAAGCATTCTGTAACTTATCTGAGTCTGTTTTCTCATCGGTATAACAGAAATCCCAACATCTATCCCACAAAGTTCTTGTGAGGATTAAACAGCAATGTATCAATGACATGCACCCCTATGTTCACGGCAGCACTATTCACAATAGCTAAGACATGGAAACCTAAGTGTCCATTATGACATTGGATACGACATTATGACATTGGATGAATCAATAAAGAAGATACGGTACAAATGTATACAATGGACTATTACTCAGCCATAGAACAGAATGAAATAATACCATCTGTAGCAACATGGATGCAACCAGATTATCATACTAAGTGAAGTCAGTCATCCTACGAGAAAGACAAACATCATATGAGATCACTTCTATATGGAATCTGAAATATGACACAAATAAACCTATCTACAAAACAGAACCAGATTCACAGGCTTACAAAACAGACTTTGAGGTTGCCAAGAGAGAACAGGTTCAGGGAAAGACAGAATGGGAGTTTGGGATTAGCAGATGTAAACTATTACATACAGAACAGATAAACAACAAGGGCCGACTGTATAGCAGAGAGAACTAATTCAATATCCTATGAAAAAGTACAACAGAAAAGAATATAAAAAAGATTGTATACATATGTATACAATACACCTACATATTGTGCATATATATATACATATAGGCTTCCCTGGTGCCTCAGATGGTAAACAACGCGCCTGCAATGCAGAAGACCTGGGTTCAATCCCTGGGTCAGGCAGGAAGATCCCCTGGAGGAGGGAACGGCAACCTGGAGAGTCCCCATGGACAGAGGAGCCTGGCAAGCTACAGTCCATGGGGTTGCAAGGAGTTGAACACAAATGAGTGGCTAACACCACACACACATTTGTGTGTGTGTGTGTGTGTGTGTGTGTGTATGTATAACAGAATCACTTTGCTGTACAGTAGAAATTAACTACACTTCAATTCAAAAAAAGAATGTATCAATGAAGTAAGTGCTAAATAAAGGCAGGTGATTGTTGTTATTACTAAAGTTGAGAGCTCCCAAATGTTTTAAAAGGGAGGAGTGGGATATTGGCTATGAGCCTATTTCTTTGAAAATCTACCAGCCCAAGTCCAATAAACTTAGTTTATTGACTATGATGAGAGATAGACTCATTTATCCTGGTTTTTCCCACTGAGATGGGAAAGTAAGCTGCAATTCTTATGTGCTTTAGAGGGTAATGTTTTATTAATGCTGCCAGTGGTTCTAAAGATTTTAATTAATTGTATATTTTATTGTCCTTGTTTCCCTGAAGCTTCATAAGCAAAGCACTCCACTTTAAAAACTAATAAATTATGGAAGACTTTGCCACAATTTGATTCTCATTAGAGTCAGAAGAGCTTGCCCTGGTTCCATCATCATCATCACAACACTGTGACCTGCAACCAACACATCTATTCTTTTTAATGTATTACCATCGATAAAAAGGAAGTTATTAAAGAAACAGTGTTACAAGGATTCTTGCTAAACAATAAATTGTTACAGAGAATGTTAAAAAAAATCTGTCTTAATTTATTAAGTGATGCATTATTTTAAACATAGTGCATCTATCTGCCTGCTTCTCTGTCCTCTACCTCTCACCCTTGCTTCCAAACTGAAGGCACTTCTAATTTGTGGCCTTTAACAATAAAGATATTGTAAGAATATTTTCAAATGGTCATTCTCCAATACTTGACGTTTTCACCTCCTAAACTGGCAAAATATGAGTAAAAGAAAGTATATGAAATTATGTTATAGGTCTTAGACTGGGTATTTCACAAATAAATTCAAAGAATTTTGGTATTTTTAAGAAAAGCAAAGCCCAGAACAAAAAAAAAAAAAAAAAAACCTCATTAAAAACTCTATTATTGTCTCATATGAAGTGTCATTTATCTGACCTGACACATTTATAGTACAAAAGTACTTAGATACAGAAAAAGCAATTATTAAAGTCTCTTGGTTTAAGAGTAAAATGATCATTTTAAATTGTACTTTAAACTACTTTGAGGTGTGACTGACATAAAAAATGCTGTACATATTTAATGTATACAATTTGATGGGTTTGAAGGTAAGTAAACACCCACAAAACCTTCACCACAATCTATGCCATAAACAAATCTATCACCTACAAAAGTTTCCTCTCATCCTATTTACTATTTTTTTTGTGATAAATCATGGAATATTTGAAAAGACTAACTTGAAAACCTAATTTTCAAAAGAAGATACAAGACAGGATAGATCTAAATGCCACACTCACATAAAAAAATCAGGATCTACATAAAGGTCCCTAAGCAAATATGATACCCATGCCCTTGTCACCCAAAAACCAGAGCAGACATGTTCAGAGACTAAACTTTATTACCACTGCAATAGCTTTTCCTAATTAACAGGGAAAAATTCAAATCCTATTTTTTTTTTAATGATGGCAAGGCACTCAGACAGAAAAGGAATAAAAAAATCTGGTAGATTTCAACTCCACAGGCCACTCTCCTGCCTACCATGTTTGATGTTTGCCAGAAAAAGGACTCTAGGAAAAGCACTTCTTAACACCTAGTTTAGAAAATCCAGCACAGGCAGCCTAAACTAATCCTGAATCTAGTCATCAGATAGAAAGATTTCTTTGGGACATACATACATGGAAAAGGAGACACAACCTTAAACTCTTATTGTTCAACACAAAAGTCTGCAACGCCTTAATTTATCTGGGGCAGGTGTAGGACAGCATTCTCCTGAATATTTTCCTACAAGCTTCCAAAAAAAAAAAAAAAAGGAAAAGGAAGAAAGATGATAAAATAGAAGCTGGCTGAATTGTTATCTTAAATTGCCAGATCTGAACACTGGCCAATACCAAGTTTCCCCCACTACCACTCTTCCCACACTCTTCCTGAAAGAAAAAAATTTAAATGCTTTGTTTACACAGGAAATTCAAACTTGGTCATTCAGTCGTGTCCTACTCTCTATGACCCATTGGACTGTAACTCGCCAGGCTCCTCTGTCCATGGGGAGTCTCCAGGCAAAAATACTGGAGTGGGTTGCCATTCCCTTCTCCAGAGGATCTTCCCAACTCAGGGATGGGGATGGAATCCGCATCTTCTGTGTCTCTTGCATTGCAGGCAGATTCTCAACCCACTGAGCCACAAAAGGGCCAGAAGACCCTTTAGGAATTAATGGGGTCAGCACATTGATAGGCACCAAAAGAGCCTTTAGAAGTTATTATGATTATGAGCCGCAGCAGCAGAAGTACCCCTCAGATCTTTGCCCAAATGCATCAGCTATGGTGATAATCTAGTGACCAGATACAAACTGAAACATGCACTCTGGCTCTTCTCAGATACCAAGAGCATCTCCATTTCAAATCTAGTGGGCTGTGCCTACATTTGATCAATGAATTTACAAAGGAGGGAGGAGGGGTGTCTGAGAAAGCAGATGGATTGAAAGAACGTTACCTCATCTCTTTGGATCTCAGGTTTCTCAGCAGTAAAATGAGAAAGCTGTACGAAGTGATCCCTGAAATCTCTTCCAGCCCCCAAATGCCCTCATTTCACATACCATCAGAGTAACTGGATTATTGGGCTGAGGAAATTTAGGTCATTCCCTGAAGCCTTTGAGAAATATTTGAAGAAAAATTGATTTTTGCCTCTTTGCTTAGAAGGTACAGAAATATGTTTTCCTGCCAGTTTAATAGTGGGCTTCCCTTGTGGCTCAGCTGGTAAAGAATCCACCTGCAATGTGGGAGACCTGGGTTCGATCCCTGGGTTGGGAAGATCCCCTGGAGAAGGGAAAGACTACCCACTCCAGTATGCTGGCCTGGAGAATTCCATGGGCTGTATAGGCCCATGGGCTCGCAAAGAGTCAGGCACAACTGAGTGACCTTCACTTTCACTTTGACTAATAATTAATAATACATTTAGAACTTTTTGTGTAAGCAAGATTTATGCTTTGGGAATGAATTTAAAAGGTTGTAAAGAGGAGCAAAGCAATGAAACTCATATTGAGACTTCAAGGAGAAAAATCAAAATTTGAAAACTATCATTAACATGGAAAAATTAAATCCAGGTACAGAGAACATTTCCACTCTTTTTAAAATGGATAGCCAATTATAAGGATTTTCATGATGAAAAGTACATGTGTTCATGGTCTAAAACTGTATCTCTGCAGTTATGTCTTGCTTTGAGATTATTCCTTCTGATTTCTTTCTATAGGGAGGTAAGAGTATTCCTGATCAGAGTTGCACACTTCTGATCTTGTTCTTCCTAGTCCTCCTTTCTCCTCTAATTTATCTGAATCCCATTTTCTTCAGGACACAGCTCAAATCTCCCTTCCTTAGGTCTTTTAGACTCAGAAGTCTCTCACTCTCAATTCAGCCTTAAGAGTCTGTTCTGTTAGTTTATTTACAAGTAATCATGCCCTGCTTCATGTGTATCTTCACTTTTTTATACTTACTTATCCATATTAACTCTCCATTTTCTCACCTCTACTAGATGTGTCAGGACAGCAAGAGCAATTACATCTTTGAATGATTTTACTTAACATACATGCCTCCCACTTTTGGTATGAAAATGCCTCTTTTGCTCAGTATAAAAACACAAAGCATGTAAAATGACGTGTTAACCGATACACCAATCTTACTAAGATACAACGTGATGGCCCACTCTAGGGGCAACTAAGTAACTGATAGGTCATTTTCATTCATTTTCCAAAAATCATTTACAGTAACCTAAAGTAGGGCAACTTGGCATGCGCCTTTAAAGCCACATGCTGAGAACTTGGGCTCAGCTCTCCATGGCCATGCACCTCAAATCAACCATGCCGCCGGGGATCTGCCATGCAAGACAAGCAACTCCATGTATTAGAAGGAAGTAAAACCAACAAGTGAACAGACTGTCAGGAAGGAAACCTGGTAATGGATGTAATTAATTTTAAGTAGGAGAAAAGGGGAATGAAAAGCACAAATATGGCTCAGCCAGGGGCGGCAGCGTTTCATAATTAAGGACGGTTACCTCCCTTCCCTTCTCCCCCTTTCACAACTCCTCCAACCTCCATTTTAACTCTGGAAAAGAAGGACCACATCTCAGATAAAGCAAACATCTATTTCCATCGTAACCGATTTTTTTCAATATTAACAACACCTCACATGTGACATGGATCATTTTCACATGTGAGCTGGCACCCAGATCCAGTAACTTTCCTTTATGAAGCTTAGAATGCATGGAAGACTATAACTTCAATTATCTGCAGGTGGCAAATGTCAGCACGCTGATTTTTAAGTGAAGAGCTAAGACATGGACAACTAAATGAACTTTCTTACAGTGACAAAACTCTTCTGTAGAAGAACTCAGGCCTTTGGCATCACATTGTTGCCTTTTCAATGAAATATAAAAATGTCAGAATCAAATCACCTGCAAACAAGTATCCATTCCACGTAGCAACGTTAACTTGGCTCCACTGCACTTACTATAATAACATTTTAAATTCATGTTCAACATATTTGGTTATTTATTAACAATTTACTTCAAGAGAACACTTTTTTTCCTCCTGCATTGGTGGGTTCTTTACTAGTGCCACCAAGCAAGCCCCAATTTTTTTTTTCCTCAAATTGAGATTTATACATGGATGGGACCACACTGTGCACAGCATTAATATGATTCTGTTATTTTTGTGCAAGTTATTTTAACAAAGTAAAATTTTAAAAATCCTCTGCTATCAATGTCATCATCATCATCTCTCTTGTAACTGTTCTCCATTTCTTTACCTAATCGTCAAAGACAAGTTTCCTTTTCCACATAATATAAGTCCTGCACAGGAGCTCCAACAGAGAATACAACCAAGCGTATTCAAAGAAAAGCCGCCTTCTAAAGCAATGCTCAGATATGCTTAGGTGGTAAAGTATGCAGGGGAAGAAGGGAGAGAAACTGGCACCATCCTTCCTGGGCACATTCAAATTTGAATTCTAGTCCCACACTTGTAGACATCTGCAGACAATTCCAAATGTCCTTCCTGCCCAATCTTTCCTTCTACTCCCTTTTCCTGTTTCCAAGCTTTCCAGCATCTCTCTTGACCCCTCCTCAACCATCCTCCCCCTCCAGACACCCTAGTGGGTGATTTGGCCTTGACTCTATTATTAGAAGAATTCAGGATGGGAGGGGTGCAGTTTCCATCCCTCCACCACCACATCCCCAGCCTCAATCATTGTTCTGATGAGGGAAAAATCTAAAGGGAAAACTAACCATGTTGGAAATTTAATTTAAAAAAAAATCTGTAAAGCAGCTGAAATATCATTGAGAAAAGCAGTTTAGAAGGGAACAATATAAAATCAAAACCAACAACCACAAGAATCAGAATAAGAAGAAACAAGAAGAGATCTATCATTACTACAAATCACAGGCCAATGGCTTCATTACAATCTGGTAACACATGAAGTAAAATTTCTAGTTAGTCCATCAACATTAAGGATTATGACCCAGGCTCTTGATGAGTGTTCACTTTCTTTATTCAATAAATATTGGTGGAATATCTATCATGTACCACAGAGTCATGTACGGATGTGAGAGTTGGACCATAAAGAATGCTGAGTGCTGAAGAATTGATGTTTTCAAACTGTGGTGCTGGAGAAGACTCTTGAGGATCCCTCGTGCAGCAGGGAGATCAAACCAGTCAATCCTAAAGGGAATCAACCCTGAATATTCATTCATTGGAAGGACTGATGCTGAAGTTCTAATACTTTGGCCACCTGAAGCTAAGAGCCAACTCATTGGAAAAGACACTGATGCTGGGAAAGACTGAAGGCAGGAGGAGAAGGGGATGACAGAGGATGAGATGGTTGGATGGCATCACTGACTCAATAGACATGAATATGAGCAAACTCCGGGAGACAGTGAAGGACAGAGAAGCCTGGTTTGCTTCAGTCCTTAGGGTCGCAAAGAGACAAAACTGAGCGACTGAACAACAACAATCTACCACGTGCCTGGAACTGTACTAAGAAACCTCTGCTTCACAAACAAAATCCACACCGCTCTCCTTGAGGAAGGAGGTCACTCTCTCCCAGTGAGAGCCTTGCTGTCCATATGATCAACAGCAGATATCCGTATATGGCTAAGAACTAAGTCTCTGAAACATTTCTCACCTCATAAAGTTATGTGACACACAAGAGGATAAGACCAAGTGGGAATCTAGGCACATGGATTCAATCACAGAAGAGGACAAATATTTTTCTCTTAACTAAGTTACTCCTGTGAGAAATATAACAATGACAACAATAATGAAGTCCAAAACACAGATGCAAATAGAAATATACAACCTTTTCAAGAAGAAACAAAGCACCATCATGATAAAATCACGTATATTCTTACTTGGGGAATAGTTTCGTACATTTTTTTTTCAACTTCTAAGCGGTTTTTCTAAAGCACATAGTTGAGACTGAAACCTCTATGCTCGTCTTTGTCCCAGGCCTCCTCTCAAGGAATCCTGGAGACCAGTCACACCTGCACACTGCTACCTGCAGTCTTCCTGTCCAAGTCCTCCATCCTTCTGTGGAATGCTTCCAGATCTTTCCACCAGGAATCCTCCCTGTGACTCTTTCCCCAGGTTCTTGCTGCAGTTTTTTTGTGGCTCTCATGACCCCATGGTCTTTGATTTGATTCCTTGGTGTCTGTGAGTTTCTACCACTGCAATGTTCTACTTTAGAACAGCAAAGGTGTTACAATATCTCCATCTCTGTATGTGTTTGGTAATGTGTGTTAAATCCAGAAAATCTGTTACCTAATTACCTTAAAATTCTCAAAACTCTATAGCTGCCACATAACTATAATTTTTAAAGAAAGCTTAGCAAAATTGGCTTTAAAAAGTTCTTTCTATTGGGTTTATATTCAATATTGTCACCCGGGAACACAATTTTCAAGGTGCTGGCTGTTAATTTGTTTAACATCACTATTGTGCATTCTTAACAAAATCATTGTCCAAGTTTTTTCTTGTCACTATCACCATGACAACAAAATTTTGTGTATTAACTGCTCCAGAAAAGCCTAGAAGAACAAGAATGTTGGTGCAGTTCCCAAACATAGCTCTAAAAAGATCTGTGTTTTCCTTTTACTCTTAAATTCTTCGGTGACAATTAAAGGCAGGAAGATTCCTGTCTTCCATACTGCCTTATCCATTAGGAGTTAGTTTCGGAGTAGGAAGAGCAATATAGTCAAAGAGTCATCACATTCGGCTAAGACGCTGAAAACAATCCAGGTCTCCAGCACGGTTCACAACAAACACTATTAATATGATCCTACTGAAAAATGTAGTTGTTTCCTTAGCCTTATACTTAGGATGCTCTCAGGATTTAAACAGCTAAGAACGAGGACCACAACTAAATTTAAAATACTCCACTGAAAATCATATTAAGCTGAAAACTATAAATTAAACTTGTCTCTAAGCAACAATCTAAATAGTCAAAACTTAATGAAAACATTCACTTTCAAAAATAGCCTACCGCTTTGGGTCTCTGTTGGCTCATTACTGCCAAATATACATGTAAAATGCATAATACGTAAACCAACTTGAAATAAATTTCAAAAATTCAAAAAAGAATCACCCACTAAAATAATTAAGTCCTCAGTTGCCATAAACATAAAATGCATAATCATGCCTTTAAATTTTAATCATTAGACTAGAGGCAATTATAATGACAAATATTCTTTAACCTAGCTTTTCTTTAATTAAAAAATCAGTCCATAGATCAAGAGGCAGCTATAGGCAGATTGTACGTTACTTCAGTTTACCACATATGAAGCCATCATTAAAATTTCACTAAATACCAAACATTTTTAAAATATTAGATTAAGAATTCTTATTGCATCTCCTCAGAACCCTATAGGAGTCTATGGAAATAACAAAGAAGTTTCACTTTCACAGGTTTTTCATGGCTATTCTAATCCACCAGGATGAAATGATCAAACCTCTAAGCAGTTAAAATATCAGACTCCTGAAAATTTAAACAGCAGAAAGGGAACACTGACCTTCCTAACACAAAAATCTGCTTGTGTCTAAAGCTCTGTTTGTAATCATACCAATAAAACTATTTGGTAGCTACTATTTGGTAGCAGGAAGCTACTGACCATAACTCAGCTGTTTTTGTTTGGTTTAATTATTTGATGATTAAAACAGAGTGTATAGAAAGAAACCCACTTTAAGTCAATTAAGCAAACAAATTCAACCTTCCTGGGAAACAAGAAACACACCTCTTTCTTTTCCCTCAATCCCCTCCCCTTACCAGCTCTTGGGGATAAAGGTACCCAATCATGTCAACTTCTCAAAGAGGTGTGTTGTCTTAACAGCTAGCTTCTTTATAGTACCTTACACAGGGGAACTGATTTCCTGCATCAGTAGGTTTCATAAGAAATCTTAAGACATTTTCTATGTAAAGAATGAGCCATAAATTTCCCTAAAAGTTTCAAATCAAAACTTGCCAGTTTCACAAGTGGAAAACAGCAGCCCTCCGCCTCAGTGTTTCCTTCCCTCCCTGTTTCTCTTTTCCTTCCCAGGCTCAGCTCTTCACATGGCCAAGTAGCTTTCCTCCACATCTCTCCTTCACCTCTCCAGAAAGCCGTATCTCCAAACAGAGGGGTAGGAAGTTAAGGCAGCCCTGGATATTCACACCTGGCCATGCCCTCCTCTACTCCTTCACGGACACTGGTCAGGTCACGGGTGGGAAAAACGCCAGGGCGTCCACGCTTGGCTCATGGGATCCCGCCAAGGTTGGAAGATGCTCCCAGAGCTGCCTTTCTTTGCAGATCCTTGCAGCTCCTCCCGAGCTGTTTCCCAAACCCCGAAAACATTTTCACGCAGGTATTGTGCGACTGGCCTTCCCCCAAGGTAGGAGCTGGAAACTAACCGTTGAGCCTCTCTGCCCTGGGTATTCTGGGGGTGAAAGGAGGGGCCAGCAAGAGATGGAAGCTCACTTGGCTTCTAGATCCCAGCGGAGAACAATGTGTTGATACCAGGCGCTGCGCCTCAAACCCGCCGGGATCTTGGGAAGAACGAGGACATCTCGCCCGCCTCAACACCAACCATCACCAAGTGATGGGGCAGCAGGCAGCTAGGACCCAAGCGCCCGCGCTCAGCGGCAGCAACGCCCACAGCTGGGCATGGGGCCACTCCCAGGGGGCCTCAGGCACGGAAATACACACAACACACACATACATACATACACAACACACATACACACACACAATGGGCATCCCGACAGCGGATCGGCGCCGACCCACCTCCCCCACGCAGCTTTCCGGGTCCGCGGAGGGGTGCCAGGCACCCCCGAGACACGCGTCCACAAGCACGCGAGCAGCCAGAGGCGAACAATAGGGGGTCAAGTTCGCCAGGAAACACACCCCTGCCCGCGCCCCTGGCCAAACCCGACCGCCGCAGAGGGGCGCGTGCAGGGGCCGCACGGGACGCACGCCTGGAGCCCCGAGACCGGGCAGACCCGGGTTGCTACCCGCGAGGCGCGCAGAGGGCAAACGAGATCCCCAGACCAGACGACCGCCTCGCCCCGGCCTCGGGGGATGAGGCGACCCCGGGGAGGGGGCACTCCGAGGAGAGGGCACCGGGAAGCGCCCGGGCGTGCGGAGCGCCCCGGGGGGCGCCCAGCCCGGCATCGCGTGCCCACCCTGGGACCTCGATTACCGCCGCCTCCGCCGGGGCCCCGGCCGCGTCCTCCGGGGCGCGGGAGAAGTCGGGCTCGCAGCTCGCGCCGTCCGTCGCCATCTTCCTGCTCTAGCGGATCCGAAGGCGAGCTCGGAGCGGCGGCTCCAGGTTCAGCCCTCCCGGCGCGGGCGGCGCTTAACCCGCGGCGGTCCGGGGACGCGGGCGCTCGCAGCCGGGCCGCCGCCGCCGCCGCGCTCCCTCCGCCCCTAGCCGCCGCCCCCGCCGCCTTAACCCGCTGCGCGCCGGCGCGCCGCCCGGGCCCGCCCCGCCGTGCGCCCAGCGCCCGGCCGGCAGCCATCCGGCCGCTCGTCGAGGTACGAGAACTGGGCACATGCCCAGGCCGGGGTAAGGCCCCGAGCGCAAATAGGACAATCAAAGCCACAGGGCGAGGTGAAGGAAAAGAAAGAGCTCAGGAGCTGATTATCCTGACACGGCCCCACGGAGGTGGCGGTGCAAAGACATACGGATTAAATGTCCGGCCTCCCGAATCCGAATTCTCTATCAGAGCAAGGAAGGCCCTTCTCTTCAGTTCCCTCAAGGCCACGTCTAGAAATCACATAAGGCACCCTTTTCATTTTTTCTTTAAAAAAATTTTTTCCCCCAACACTGCCGCCAGGACGTTTTTACCCATTTGGTTTATATGCCTGCCTTTGTTTGCTTCTCATTCTCCAAAACCATCAAATTCCCGATCAGAATGTCTGCTACTACCAATTATTGCGTTACCGCCCCCCTCAGCTGGACCTATCTGTGCAATCTCTTTCCAAAAAGGTGAAAGCAGGCTAACCAAGAAATGTTGTGTCATTGCTTGTAAAAGACAGCTCTCTACTCTTAAGAGAATTTAAAAGAATTATCCCCATGTAGTGGGGACACGTAGGGCTTCCCAAGTGGCTCAATGGTAAAGAATCTGCCTGTCAATTGAGCCACAGGAGAGGCGGGTTTGATCCCTGCATTGGGAGGATCCCCTGGAGAAGGAAATGGCCACCTGCTCCAGTATTCTTCCCTGGAAAACCGATGGACCTAGCCTGGTAGGTTACAGTCCATGAGACCACAGAAGTGTCAGACACAACTTACAGACTGAACAACGACAAAGTGAGGACACACATCAAAGAACAAGACAGAACAAAAGCTTGCCTAAACAGTGATTTTATGGGAATTATAAAGTCTCAGAAGGTATCTCACGAGTGAGTTAGGCCCAAACTCTTCATTTTCCCTCCCCACATTGGTTTCGATTGCTACCCTTTCCTGCCAATTCCTCGGATGTGAAAATCTATCACCTTATCAAGACCATATGGTGTAGGCTTTCCCAAATCTCCAGATCCCAAAAATGTGTTGAAAGCACAAAATCAAATGGAGGCATTCAAGCTATGTTTCAAAGAAGTAAAAGCAAATCACAACCAAATCCTGGACTCGAAATTCTGGAAGATGAATATCTAGTTTGAGGGTTATAGATCAGAGTTCATTTTTTAAAATGGCAGCCTCCTAAATGAAAGCACTTTAATTGCTTCACTTTCCAAATTGGATCTAAATATAAGGCAAAACAGGGCAGAGAAAATCTTTTCTGCAAAGGTCCTTAAAGGGGATAATTGATAAATTGTAAAAAGTTCCCTTCCAGAAAAGTGCTACAACCAGAAAGAACTTTCACCTGGAATCCTGGGGTTAAGGGCCACAGGTTTAGAAATCACCTCCGGCATGTCCTATAAGCAGAAGTGTTCATTTATTTTCTTTTGATTTCTCTCTGGTAGTTCCTCCCTCTCTTATCTGCATGGTTTTCATCCTTGTTCATTATACCACTTTCTTTTATCAATATTTTCTTTGAAATTGCTCAATATTAGAATAACTAGACTCCTTATTAGATAAAAGAAAAGCATTTGATCATAAAACTTAGACGCTGAGCTGATAGTAAAAATTTTAAGTTGGAATCAAAAGCATTCCTTGTTCTTTTTAAAATGCATTTTCACACCATAAGGTAATATATTTTCTTGATACTGATACTTGATACTGAAATTGAATTACTACTCAAGAAATTAACCAACTCACTTCTGAAAAAATAAAAGAGTAAACTTCACTTGGGAGTTAAGAACTAGAAATATGACATGACAATATTTCTGGGAAGCAAATCTCATTTATTTTATACATGAAGCTCAATTTAAAAAAATCATCATTGGGAATAAATAGCTTCTATTAGTCTAAACAAAATTAAAACTATCACATCAGAAAGAAATCAATCACTGAGTGTTTTCTTTTCTCTCTCTTTTTTTTAAAAAATGAAAAATAAACAAGTAGGAAAGGAAGAAAGAAAGAAAAAGAAGTCACAGAACATTTTCTACCTGCCAAAATTCAAGACCTGGGAAGAAAAACAGCATTTTTGTCTCTACCTTAAACTTGCCATTGCCCACTGCTGAGGGTTGAAGGAATGTCCCAACCTACTGCACAGAAGTAGGACACCAGGAGTTAACTCCCTCACTAGTTGCCCAGCTGGGATTGCTTCTCCACCAGGAGGACACTTGATGGATTAAATTCTCTCCTGAATTAGCCTCTGTTGAGGTTGCAAATTAACTCTTTCTGAAATAATTTCTTTGCACAAAGACAAGCTCAGTTAGAGTCAAACCAAAACAGATCTGAAAGGGTACTGACTTGATGGCTTTAGAAGTTAAATCTTTTGAAGCTTCATTAAACAGCTAAAACATGTACTGCAGAAACCAACACAACATTGCAAAACAATCCCCCCCCCCCAAAAAAAAAGACATCCTAGGGTTTGAATGAAAATTTCTGGAAGATGGGAAAAAGAAGGGGTGAAAGTATAAGCAGGAAGAAAAGCAACGAATATATATAACAAAATGAATAATGACTTCTAATTAGTAAATTTCTTTCAGTATTAAAATGGAAGGAGAGATATTGAATATTTTACAAACAGAAAAAACTATTGGTTACATTGTGTTCTCCTTTGAACAAAAGGGATGATCCACTGACAAATGAATTTAGACAAATTATTTTCTGAATCCTCGAATAAAGGTATTTGTGCCGAGCCATAGCACACTCTTCAAGATTCTCTTTTAAAACCAAGGAAATGGGTTTCTGCAGCTAGAAATGCAGACTTTGCTTGGGGAACCAAGTGGCTTTCTGATTAAACCATGGCCTTTACCTCACTGGCCACATCCTCCAACCCACTAAACCAAAACCCCAGAGTCTTATACATAATGATGCAATGTGTGCTTCCTTCCATGTGAAAAGATGAAAGAACTTACACATGTATCAAAACTGGTTCCCTGTTAGAATAAGAAAATTCTTAATTTCAGTCAATGGCAACATTTATGTTAACTGCAAAGAGCAAACCATATGTTATCATGCCTTACTGTTGCCAAATGACAAAATTACTGAGTAGCATATCATTTCTGACTCTATCCACAGGGCTATAGTTATACAATTTAAATATTCCAGACCATGCTTATCCCAGTCTACACCGCGGTGGCCAACCTGGGAAGCCCCAGATCTTGACATAAGAAATTCTAACAAAAGAGCACAGATGAGCTTTGACTGCCCTGTATCTATCACATGTTTTTGAAACCAAGACATTGCCAGAAATGAGTTTTCATATGACCTAACTACATTCCCTCTTAGTCAACTTGTCATTATCTGCATGTGCTCAGGCTCTTTGTGGATTTCTCAGTAAATTTAATCCTAATCTAGTAAGCCACTCAATGTCAACAACCTATGGTTTTGGAAGGCCGCCTCCACCAACTACAGTTGGTGTGTGCCAAGGGAATGCAAGCTAATTTTACCTAAACTAAAAGCAAAATATAATTAGGAAATTAAACATGCCAGGTAGACGCAAGCCAAAACTAAACATAAATATATTATTATAATCACTCCCAGGCCCTTTTAACACCACCTCTAGCTGGGAACTGCATTTGGTCACTCAATACTAAAGCAATGTCCAAATACAAGATTTTTTTTGAAGAGTTAAGGTTTCAGTAACAACATTATTCCCCAGTTTGGTCACTAAGAACAGAAACTCAGGCTAATATAGAACAATACAGTAGTGTTGCTTCACTTCTATTTGTGTGCTTAGTCGCTCAGTCGTGTCCGACTCTTTGTGACCCCCTGTCAGGCTCATCCATCCATGGTGATTCTCCAGGCAAGAATGCTGGAGTTCCCATTCCTTCCTCCAGGGGATCTTTCCAACCCAGGGATCAAACCCAGGTCTCCTGCATTGTGGGTGGATTCTTTACTGTCTAAGCCACCAGGGAAGCACTTCCATTTAATGTTTTTAAAATCTTAAACTATTATTTGCTGGTTGGACTCTTATCTGCAGAAGTCATTTCCAAGAGTTAGTTTTAGTGCAAAACCATTGTGGAAAAACAATTTTAACAAAGAAATCTAGTCCATTGCTGTCCCTCATCCACCTGAATTGGAAATGAATCTGATTATTTCCGTTTATTCAGCCTCTTTAGCAACCTCAGAAGCCTGCCTTATGTAGTTACTAGGCAACCACCAAAGCAAGGGTGTTTATACCATTAGGCATTAATTATAGAGAGCTTTATTTTTCTTAGAAAGTTTAAAAACTATTTAAATAGATTATGAGATCAGACCCTTTTCTCCTCTGATGAGGAATGCAGAGCTAGCTCTAAAATCAAAACTGAGATTTTCTTTTCACTATGGGAAAAGAATGTATGTATGTATTGTCCAATTCAAAGGTAAATGTAGTACTTGAAGAATTGATAAGGAAACTAGAGATGATGGCCTTAAATTTTGATAAATATGTAGATGGAATATATGATTGACTTAGTGATGATTTACTTCTGACACAAAATGCAAAACAAGGGTCTTCTTCGGCGGTTCAGTGATTAAGACTCTGTGCTTCTACTGCAAGGAGTACAGGGCACAGGTTCAATCCCAGGTCTAGGAAGTAAGATCCCACATACTACGCAGTGTGTGTGTGCGCGTGGTGGGGGGGTGGGGGGTTGGTGGGTGGGAAAGATGTACAAAACAAACAAAAAATGCAAGAGAAAAGCCATAAGTATATAGCTCACTAATGGAAAGTTGCGAAATAAATGATATACCAGTGTTTCCCAGACAATTGTCATCATTAGCCATATACCAAGTTAATGGAGTTTGAAATATTTTTGGAATTTTTGAGACATAAATTCCAGCTTATACTGCCCCAAATCTCACTTTATGACAATAGTTTTTGGTCTACATTTTTTTAACTGTTTCAAATCTGTTGGCCTTATTTAAAAGTGCCTGAAAATATGTCATCATTATTTGAAAAGGCATACTATAAATACACGTAGCAGACATTATTCAGTTAACCAAACACAAAATAAAATTTAAGTCAAAACTTGAATAAAGCAATGTCATAGCTAGACTTGAAGGCTTGGTCTTATTTATGATTCAGAATTTAAAGAAAAAAAACCATTGGTATTGCTATTTTCATCCTAGGGAAAGTGAAGTCACCTATAGAATAGTCAAGAAAAATACTTCTGAAAAAACCTTAAGGTTTAAGTAGTCTGGAATTTTACTATAACAATTAAAGAAACATTTAACCACTGAAGTTGTTTTGTTAGCAATAAGATTTTTTTTTTTATGGAAAACAGAAATAGCCACCTACTGGCCATTATTATCAGTCAAAATCCCTTTGTTACATCATCACTTGATTTTCATGAGTTATTATTTGGAGCATTAATATCCTCTTTGTTAAAAATCAATTCAGTTGAGATGTATGTCTTCCCTTCAGTAGTATCTGCTAAAGTGAATGTGAAGTCGCTCAGTTGTGTCCAACTCTTTGTGACCCCATGGACTGTAGCCTACCACGCTCCTCCATCCATGGGATTTTCCAGCAAGAGTATGGGAGTGGGCTGCCATTTCCTTTTCTTCCCAACCCAGGGATCAAACCCGGGTCTCCGGCATTGTAGGCAGACGCTTTACCGTCTGAGCCACCAGGGAAGTCCTACTATCTGCTAAGGACCTCACTTTGTTAGTGTTCAGCCTCCAACTCCTGATCACGGACTATCCAAAAGGCATGATGCTCTCTGGGTCACAAGACATGTTTGTTTGACATTTTCTGCTTTGATCAGCTCTGCGCCCTCCACCCATGTGGCCACAGATACCCATGGGGATAGTGATGGGGAATTTAAATTTAGAATTTAAAAATTTAAATTTAAACAGAATCTGCGCAAAACCCCTCAGTGAGAGCAGTGGGTAAAGGCTCTCCATTTACAAATACCACATTGTACAGTTCTGTTTCCTCTGTTGCTGCTGCTAAGTCGCTTCAGTCGTGTCCGACTCTGTGCAACCCCAAAGACAGCAGCCCACCAGGCTCCCCCGTCCCTGGGATTCTCCAGGCAAGAACACTGGAGTGGGTTGCCATTTCCTTCCCCACTATTTCCTCTACAGAATCATTTTTAGAGTCATGGAAGCAAACAAAAAAGCATAATCATAGATTCAAATGGGAGGAGGAAAGCAATAAAGCTTCTGAAAGGGAAATATTTTCATGAACTTATAAATCAAAACATAAGTCCTTACTTTTAAAACAATCCAATTTACCATTTTTTTTGCCCCTATGATTAGTGTTTTGTGTCCTGTTTATTAAAACTGTTCAACTCCTGCCCCTTTCAGATGCTGTTTTCTGTTGCTTTCTTAAAGTTTCACCATGCACATGCCCAGCTTAGAAATCAGCCTAAAGTTTAAGAGGAAATTGTATACAAAATACTTGGACTCTTTTTCTTAAGTTTCTTATTCTCTGGGGTTTTTTTCTTCATCTCTCAGACACGGTGGCAACCCCCAAATCTTGACCTCTGTCTCTTTCGCCCAATAACACTCATCTTTATTCCCCAAATGACCTCTACCCCATCCCAAGCACTTCATTCAAGAATCATTGTTCCACAAGTCCTGCCTGCATTCACTACACATCAATACCTTCTAACAGTTGTTTCATATCAATATGTTGTTTCACTTGTTTAATTTTCAGTAAGAGGATTGGTCCAATATTAGGGACTCTGTCATGACTGGAACTGAAAAACACTTGTCCTTACTTTTAGAGAGTGTTTATAATTAACAGAACTTCCTAATGTTCCCTTTCCTAAGTGGATTGCCCCAGGACTGTATTACTTGTTTTCTCAGTCTAGAGATTGGGGTGGAGCCAGTTTAGACTCTCCAGTTGCCATTGACAAACAGAATCCAGGCACTGATCTGCTACCTCATCTACAGTCAGACATGAAAGACTGTGTTGGCAATAAAAGATGACATTGCAGAAGTAGAACTAATATGAGGTACAAATTCTAATCCAGTCTTTAAAGGGTAGCAATCCTCTTATTTCTAGGGAGTAGCATGCCTACACGGGTTTCAGAAAATAAGAAACAAGTTAAAAGATTTAAGGGGAAGAGGAAGAATAGAGTAAGGGGTGGCCTTGGGTTTCCCTCAGCTAAGAGACAGATGGAAATTGAATGTCTTTCAAAGAACAAAGGTATTTCAAATGTGAAGATTCCAGTACCTTCTGGGAACTTTTAGCAGATTTTTCAGACTTCAGGGTCAAAAGAAGATTGGTGGGTTTGTAAGAGCATTACTCCAAGCCTGCAAACCTAACACAGGGTCCAACACATGATGTGCAGTCATACATATTTAATCAAATGAATTCAACAGAACCAGTGGGTGGATAGATGGAAAGATAGATTAATAAACAGATGAAATATTGTTTTCTTTTTCATGTGATTGGTCCCTTTGGCACTGCAGTACAACTTACTGATTTCTTCTCAGAAAAAAACCAAAATGTAATGAAGAAGACAAAATGTAGGCCAAACAACAACAAAGGAAACTGGTTATATTCAAGAATTCTGCATGTACAAATTTGTAATGCAGAAACAGATGTGCTTCATTCTTTCACAGTAAATAAGAAGATACAGTGGCAGGCCCACAATTAACATAATTCTGAAGTCTCCATTTATGTAAATAATACTTTGAAAATTCTACAACAATTTTATGTATTGAGATTTTAAATAATCTATGATTTCTACTGTGACAAAGTCACAGGTTCCACTAGGTGTATTGTGGTCTTTGGCTTAAATTCATAATTGAAGTAAATACAGTTGGTGATTATATTCTTTGCAACCAAAGATGGAGAAGCTCTATACAGTCAGCATAAACAAGACTGGGAGCTGACTGCTGCTCACATCATGAACTCCTTATTGCCAAATTCAGACTGAAATTGAAGAAAGTGGAGAAAACCTCTAGACCATTTAGGTATGACCTAAATAAAACCCTTTATGACTATACAGTGAAAGTGAGAAATAGATTTAAGGGACTAGATCTGATAGACAGAATGCCTGATGAACTATAGACGGAGGTTCATGACATTGTACAGGAGACAGGAATCAAGACCATACCCAAGAAAAAGAAATGCAAAAAAGCAAAATGGCTGTCTGAGGAGGCTTTACAAATAGCTGTGAAAAGAAGGGAAGTAAAAAGCAAAGGAGAAAAGGGAAAATATACCCATTTGAATGCAGAGTTCCAAAGAATAACAAGGAGAGAAAAGAAAACCTTCCTCAGGGATCAATGCAAAGAAATAGAGGAAAACAATAGAATGGGAAATACTAGAGATCCCTTCAAGAAAATCAGAGATACCAAGCGAACATTTCGTGCAAAGATGGGCTCGATAAAGGACAGAAATGGTAGGGAGGGACCTAACAGAAGCAGAAGATATTAAGAAGAGGTGGCAAGAATACACAGAAGAACTGTACAAAAAAGATCTTCACGACACAGATAATCACGATGGTGTGGTCACTCACCTAGAGCCAGACATCCTGGAATGTGAAGTCAAGTGGATCTTAGGAAGTATCACTACAAACAAAGCTAGTAGAATTCCAGTTGAGCTATTTCAAATCCTAAAAGATGATGCTGTGAAAGTGCTGCACTCAATATGTCAGCAAATTTGGAAAACTCAGCAGTGGCCACAGGGCTGGAAAAGGTCAGTTTTCATTCCAATCCCAAAGAAAGGCAATGCCAAAGAATGTCAAACTACCACTCAATTGCACTTATCTCACACACTAGAAAAGTGATGCTTAAAAGTCTCCAAGCCAGGCTTCAGCAATACATGAACTGTGAACTTCCAGATGTTCAAGTTGGATTTAGAATAGGCAGAGGAACCAGAGATCAAATTGCCAATATCCACTGGATCATCGAAAAAGCAAGAGAGTTCCAGAAAAACATCTATTTCTGCTTTATTGACTATGCCAAAGCCTTTGACTGTGTGGATCACAATAAACTGGAAAATTCTGAATGAGATGGGAATATCAGACCAACTGACCTGCCTCTTGAGAAACCTGTATGCAGATCAGGAAGCAACAGTTAGAACTGGACATAGAACAACAGACTGGTTCCAAATAGGAAAAGGAGTACATCAAAGCTGTATATTGTCACCCTGCTTATTTAACTTCTATGCAGAGTACATCATGAGAAACACTGGGCTGGATGAAGCACAAGCTGGAATCAAGATTGCCGGGAGAAATATCAATAACCTCAGATATGCAGATGACACCACCGTTATGGCAGAAAGTAAAGAGGAACTAAAAAGCCTCTTGATGAAAGTGAAAGAGGAGAGTGAAAAAGTTGGCTTAAAGCTTAACATTCAGAAAACTAAGATCATGGCATCTGGTCCCATCACTTCATGGCAAATAGATGGGGAAACAATAGAAACAGTGACAGTCTTTATTTTTCTGGGCTCCAAAATCACTGCAGATGGTGACTGCAGCAATGAAATTAAAAGACGCTTACTCCTTGGAAGGAAAGTTCTGACCAACCTAGACATCATATTGAAAAGCAGAGACATTACTTTGTCAACAAAGGTCCATCTAGTCAAGGCTATGGTTTTTCCAGTAGTCATGTATGGATGTGAGAGTTGGACCATAAAGAAAGCTGAGCACTGAAGAATCGATGCTTTTCAACTATGGTGTTGGAGAAGACTCTTGAGAGTCCCTTGGACAGCAAGGAGATCCTACCAGTCCATCCTAAAGGAGATCAGTCCTGGGTGTTCATTGGAAGGACTGATGTTGAAGCTGAAGCTCCAGTACTTTGGCCACCTGATGCAAAGAGCTGACTTGTTTGAAAAGACCTTGTTGCTGGGAAAGATTAAGGGCAGGAGGAGAAGGGGATGACAGAGGATGAGATGGCTGGATGGCATCACCGACTCAATGGACATGGGTTTGTGTGGACTCCGGCAGTTGGTGATGGACAGGGAGGCCTGGTGTGCTGCGGTTCATGGGGTCGCAAAGAGTCAGACACGACTGAGCGACTGAACTGAATGTTGGTGAGAGCTTGGTGAACATGAAAATACAATTTAAAAATTTTTATTTTTATAGACTTCCTATGGAATTCTATCCACAAACACAATGGTTTAAGAAGCTCACTTTATAGCTATTAGGCAGAGTTCAGATTTCTTACAATGAGGTTTCTGCCCAATTTGAGACATTTAAGGAGATCTTTTATGGGGAGAGGTAGGGAAGATTGAAATTTAAGTATGATAGACCAAATAGGGAATTCTGAGAAGGAGAGAGATTTGGAGCCCCAAATGCCCCCATTCCCTGAAAACAAAACAATAACTCAGGTCACATACCCTAGAATAGTGATTAAGTGCAAGTTTACATGATTAAGAGACTCTCCCTATGACCCTGGGCAAGTGCTTCCCCTCAGTTATCCATCTGTTAAGTGGCAGTCATAAAGAAGTTAAATCAATTCATTAATTTAAAATTCTTTTAACAGTGTCTGACCACCCAGAAAACTCTTAGAAAGTCATTACTATTTTCATGTTCTACATACACCTATTATAAAATAAATAGTCACCCTAATGTATGTGAAATTTAAGAAAGAAAGAATTTATTGAATTTAATAAAATGGTTCTGTAACTATACAATAGTCCTAACAAGGCTATTGGTATAATTTTAAAAAAATTTTAAATCAAATAGTCTAAGTTTTATATTAAACAGTAAAAACTCTGTGTAAGTGCTTGCAAAAGTCATAATACAAAAATATAGGGTGGATCCTATAAGTCAGTTCTGGCCAAATGAACGATTGCTATATATAAAGCATGACTCTTTTCTCCAATGAGGAAATGTGCTAATTAAATACTACATAGTAATGGTTCAGAAACATCCCTAGGGCTCATATACACCTGGGGCTGAAAACTCTGATCTAGTACAGGTCATTAGATCCAGACCAGTCTAACCCATTCCAATGGGTTAGATCCAGTAAGCAAATGTATTTTGTTTGACTCATACAGGATTTTATTTTTTGAAAAAGGAATGAATGGCCAACATTTAAAATTTGAGCCATTTTATATAAATATTCAGTCTTCCAACCTCTCAGGTTCAGAGCATCTGAAATCACAGGGTTCACACCAAGTCCCAGTGAGCCTGAGGAGTGTGCTCACCAGTCTGTCTCTAGAATCTCCACCTACACTGTTTAATTTTACTTTATTTCCCTTACATGCTTGTCTTCCATAGAATTTTAACTTCATGATCCCTAAAGCAGAGCATTTTAGTTTGTGTGGCTCCAACAAGACTTCATGCATTTTATACATTTCAGTAAAAAGGAGGAGGAAACTTGGACTTAAAAACATGAGAGATGGACCATAAAGAAGGCTGAGTGCTGAAGAATTAATGCTTTTGAACCGTGGTTTGGAGAAGACTCTTGAGATTCCCTTGGCAGCAAGGAAATCCAACCAGTCCATCCTAAAGGAAATCAGTCCTGAATATTCATTGGAAGGACTGATGCTGGAGCTGAAGCTCCAATACTTTGGCCACCTGATGTGAGGCGCCGACCCATTAGAAAAGACCCTGGTGCTGGGAAAGATTGAAGGCAGGAGTAGAAGGGGACAACAGAGGACGAGATGTTTGGATGGCATCACCAACTTGATGGACATGAGTTTGAGCAAGCTTCAGTAGATGGTGAAGGACAGGGAAGCCTGGCGTGCTGCAGCCCATGGGGTCGCAAAGAGTTGGATATGACTGAGCGACTGAACAACAACAAAGACCTGGAGACATAGCTCACCATCCACCATCAAAATACATGCTGGCAACTCACGGACTCTGAAAAGGGTCAATGTATGCATCTGTTACAGGCTGAATTACATCTTCCTCAAAATTCATTACTGAGAGCCTAAACCCTAGTACCTCAGGATGTGGCTGTATTTGGAAATAGTCTTTATAGAAGTAATTAAGGTAAAATGAAGTCAATCCGACACAACTGGCACCCTTTTAAGAAGAGATTAGGATACAGACACACACAGAGGGAAGAGGGAAGAAAAGAGGCCTCTGAAGAAAACAGTCTACAAACCAAAGAAAGAGCCATCTACAAACCAAGGAGAAAGGCTTCAAAAGAAACCAACCCTGCTGACACCTTAATCTTGGATTTCTAACCTCCAAAATTATGAGGAAATTATGAGGAAATCAACTCCTATTTAAACCACCCAGTCTCTAATACTTTGTTATGGCAGATTAAGCAAATTAATATAGCATCTGTTCTGAATGAACTCATTTTTCCTCTTCTTTCCCACAAGTTACTTTTATATCAACCAACTCACTCATCTCTAGGGTAAGCTGACATCTCTAAGATAAGGAGGAGTTATGGATGTATTTAAGGAAGTGTAGGGAGCCTCCGTGCTTCTTGCTTCAATTCCTGAAGTGTCTCACAAGTAACTTGTCCCTAATAATAGGCACAGTACTGAAGTTCGCTTCCCACCCACTTTTTTTTTCAGTACTGAAAATGAGATCATATTCAAGGTCATTTCTATATCATTGCACTCACATGATTTGAATACGCTTAAATAAGTCTGTCTAGCCCACTAGGAATTCCACAAAGCTTGTCTTATTTATGCCTGTAGGGTAACCCACATACAAACCTTTCCCACTGATGTGCCAGGACTCAGCTCTGCCCACACTACATGACTCCAGGGAACTCTATTTATCCAGTGTTCCCAGTGGCTCCGCTGGTAAAGAAGCCAATGCAGAAGACTCAAGAGACACAGGTTTGATCCCTGGGCAGGAAGATCCCAAGAAGGAAATGGCAACCGGCTCCAGTATTCTTGCCTAGGAAACTCTATGGACAGAGAAGCCTGGCAGGCTACAGTCCATGTGATCGCAAAGAGTTGGTGACTAAGAGGGCACGTGAGTGCGCTCACACACACACACACAGACACATACACATGTAAATGGAAGCCCCATACTATACAGAAGCTGTGAAGGCTGAATAAGATTTTAAACACTGGTCGTAATCTAAAGTGCAGGAGAGTTGTTATTAGAAGACATGTTTGACCTGAAGCAAGTGATTAATCTTCAGTGAATCTCTTTTTGACACTATAAAGTGGGAATGAACATTTCAACACTTACTTTACAGAGTTGTTATGAAGATTAAATGAGATTAACATGCACAAGTGCCTCAAATACTGAAGAGAGCCAGGCAATGAATATTATGACCTTGAGTTAGCTTTCAGTCCTCAGGTTCAAGCATTCTTTCAGCTGGGCATCTGCAGCCTCACCATTAAGAAATAACACCAGGCCTTGGTTGACTCAGATCATGATGGAACTTCTGTCCTATGTGTACACATGTTTCTGAGCTCTTATTGAGGAAATACCCCCAAGGCTAGAGTTTTTCTATCCCTCATTCCCACCTTTTTTTTTAATAAGTGAAATTTTCCCCTGTCAGAACACATCAAGATACCATGGTGACAATTGCTATAGGAATGCTAGATTTAGAAAGAAATAAGGTGATCTCAATTCTGTTGCCTGCTACCCAGGCTCAGCATCCTAAGCCAAACCCATGCTGGCTAGATGCCTGAAAGTAGCCACTTGCCCCAAATATCTTGACCATTCTCTGCTCTAGAACATAGAATTCCCACTTCCCAAGGTCTTTCAAGGTTTGAGCATAGAATTAGGTCACAGCCTTATCTGGGACACAGATAAATTGGATAACATTAACAGAGCTTAAAATTAAAAAAAAAACCAAAAATTGAACTATGCACTTGACTCTAGATCACAGGCCATTAAATCAAATTATTACAAGGGCTAAGTATGTAAGATATCTGAATAAGGATGTCCAGGTGTGCAACACAGTAGAGAATAACAGGGATTTGAACTAGTCTAACTGTAACAGGGAAAAGATTCCTTGAATTGAGTCAAGAAATACAAACCTAGTAATATCAGAGCTTCTGATTTCTCAAGACAAGGAAGAAATTAAATGTTTATATGAAATTTCCCAATTTTGAAAATGTATCTGCAAGTCAAATCTAGACATTGCTCTCAGTGTCCTGAATGATGAGTGCCCTGAATCCAGGAATTATCTCCCTTTGGCCTTAAAGTATGGAAAAATGGAAGCGTGCTAACAATGTGTACATCATGTGGCCTCCCCAAGTATCCTCACAGAGTAAACCTCTTCTGGAGGCTAAACAGCTGTGTATTTTAATCAGCAGATCAGAAGGTGCACATGGAGATCACTCAGGGACCACCTTTGGGGGCACACTGGTGAAGACAGGGAGCTACTCACAAGCTAACATGCATCATTGTGTCCCCTTGGCCCAGCACATTACCAAGGGTGGTGGGGGGTGGAGTTTTAGGGCTGAATGAATTTTTCCATGTCCTAGTACTGATTCATAACACTCATAATAATAATTTGTACTAAAGGCTCTATTAACCAATATGATCTAATGCTTTTCAAGTAGCTATCAAGGCCCCTAACACACAAGATACTAAGCAAATGCAGGAAAATAAATTTGGATTGGGGAGGAAAGAAGAGCAAGGAAAATTCTGGAACATGGAACATTTTCTGAGTTGGGCAGTTCTGGCTGAATGGGCTTCAGTGCGGGTGCCCGTAGCATCTAAAAGTCTCAGAAGCACTGAGAAATTTTTAAAGGCACAAAATAAATTGGGTACCATGATAGCAAAGCTTGGCACAGTGGAAAATGACTAATCCCAAATCCACTGTAGTTACTATTTAGCTCCAGGTATTTTCATTTGTCAGAAGTATAGTGGTTGATAAAGTACATCTATGAATTAAGGACAGATAGCAATAAAAATACAATATATATTGGTATCTTATTTCAAAGTCCAGATTTTCCAATCTTAATATCCCTTGAAATTCATTTGTGTATTCCCCTAATTATCTTTAGAGTGAATCACAAATTTTCATTTATTAGAAGTATCCACACAGCAATATTTCCTGCTTCTCAGGAGAGGAGTTGTGGATTTTTAATCAATGTTGATTTTGGAAAAACATTGTGAAAAATATTTAAAAGGCTTGCTGCTGCTGCTGCTAAGTCACTTCAGTCATGTCCGACTCTGTGCGACCCCATAGACGGCAGCCCACCAGGCTCCCCTGTCCCTGGGATACTCCAGGCAAGAATACTGGAGTGGGTTGCATTTTCCCAAATTAATGATTTTGAGGGCCAGCACAGTCAAAACTATAAGTATAAAAAAAGAACAATATACAGTTACATTCAACATTTTTATCTACTTATAAGTGTCCCTGTTCATGACCTCCTTTTTTGTCTCCAGAAACTGGAAACTCTTTGCTCTCTTCTCTCTGATTGCTGGGACTGAATGAATCTTCTGCAGGTAGGGCCTTATCTCATTCCAATAGCTCTGTCCTCTGTTAGCACTTGGAATCTATCCTGTCTTGCCATGTGACATTATTTGATTATTCTAATACATGTATGGACATCACCAGTTGGTCAATACCGAAATCAGATTGATTACATTCTTTGCAGCCAAAGATGGAGAAGCTCTATATTGTCAGCAAAAACAAGACTGGGAGCTGACTGTTGCTCAGATCACGAACTCCTTATTGTCAAATTCAGACCTAAATTGAAGAAAGTAGGAAAACCACTAGACCATTCAGGTATGACCTAAATCAAATCCCTTACGATTACACAGTGGAAGTGACAAATAGATTCAAGGGATTAGATCTGATAGACAAAGTGCCTGAAGAACTAAGGATGGAGGTTCATGATATTGTATAGGAGGCAGTGATCAAGACTATAACCAATAAAAAGAAATCCAAAAAGGCAAAATGGTTGTCTGAGGAGGCCCTACAAATAGCTAAGAAAAGAAGATAAGTGAAATGCAAAGGACAAAAGGAAAGGTATACCCATCTGAATGCAGTTTCAAAGAATAGCAAGGAGAGATAAGAAAGCCTTTCTCGGTGACCAATGTAAAGAAATAGAGGAAAAAAATAGAATGGGAAAGACTAGAGATCTCTTCAAGAAAATCAGAGATACCAAGGGGAAATTTCATGCAAAGATGGGCACAATAAAGGACAGAAATGGTATGGACCTAACAGAAGCAGAAGAGATTAAGAAAAGGTGGCAAGAATACACAGAAGAACTATACAAAAAAAGATCTTTATGACCCAGATATCCATGATAGTGTGATCACTCACCTAGAGCCAGACATCCTGGAATGCAAAGAAATGCCTTAGAAAGCATCACTATGAACAAAGCTAGTGGAGGTGATGGAATTTCAGTTGAGCTATTTCAACTCCTAAAAGATGATGCTGTGAAAGTGCTGCACTCAGTATGTCAGCAAATTTGGAAAACTGAACAGTGGCCACAGGACTGGAAAGGTCTGTTTTCATTCCAGTCCCTAAGAAAGGCAATGCCAAAGAACACCCAAACTACCGCACAATTGCACTCATATCACACGCTACCAAAGTAATGCTCAAAATTCTACAAGCCAGGCTTCAACAGTATGTGAACCATGAACTTCCAGATATTCAAGCTGTAATTAGAAAAGGCAGAGGAACCAGAGATCAAATTGCCAACATCTGTTGGATCATTGAAAAAGCAAAAGAATTCCAGAAAAACATCTACTTCTGCTTTATTGACTATGCCAAATTCTTTGACTGTATGGATCACAACAGACTGTGGGAAATTCTGAAAGAGATAGAAATACCAGACCACCTTACCTGCCTTCTGAAAAATACTTATGCAGGTCAGGAAGCAACAGTTAGAACTGGACATGGATAACAGACTGGTTCCAAATCAGGAAAGGAGTACATGAAGGCTGTATACTGTCACCCTGCTTATTTAACTTATATACAGAGTACATCATGCAAAATGCTGGGCTGGATGAAGCACATGCTGGACTGGATGAAGCACATGCTGGAATCAAGATTGCTGGGAGAAATATCAATAACCTCCAATATGCAAATGACACCACCTTTATAGGAAGAAAGCAAAGAAAAACTAAAGAGCCTCTTGATGAAAGTGAAAGAGGAGAGTGAAAAGTTGGCTAAAAGCTCAACATTTAAAAAATGAAGATCATAGCATCTGGTCCCATCTCTTCATGGCAAATAGATGGGGAAACAATGCAAACAGTGAGAGACTTTACTTTTTTGGGCTCCAAAATCACTGCAGATGGTGATTGCAGCCATGAAATTAAAAGACGTTTGCTACTTGGAAGAAAAGCTGTGACCAACATAGACAGCGTATTGAAAAGCAGAGATATTACTTTGCTGACAAAGGTCCATCAAAGCTATGGTTTTTCCAGTAGTCACGTATGGATGTGAGAGTTAGATTATAAAGAAAGCTGAGCACTGAAGAATTGATGCTTCTGAACTGTGGTGTTGGAGAAGACTCTTGAGAGTCCCTTGGACTGCAAGGAGTTCAAACCAGTCAATCCTAAAGGAAATCAGTCCTGAATATTCATTGGAAAGACTGATGCTGAAGCTGCAGCTCCAATACATTGGGCACCTGATGTGCAGAACTGACTCATTGGAAAAGACCGAAGGCAGGAGAAGGGGATGACAGAGGATGAGCTGGTTGGATGGCATCACTGATGTGATGGACATGAGTTTGAACAAGCTCTGGGAATTGGTGATGGACAGGGAGGCCTGCCATGCTGCAGTCCAAGAGTCACACACGACTGAGTGACTGAACTGAACTGAATGTATGAATTGGCAAACTTTTTCTGTAAAGTGCTAGGCAGTAAATATTTTAGGTTTGTGGACCATACATTGTAACAATAACTCAACTCTCCGCTATGCAATGTGAGAGCAGCTATAACTGTTGGGCCAGAGTTGTCCTGCAAGTTGTATTTTGCTTATCCCATTGTAATAGAAAATATACTTTTTTGCATTATTTATATTTAAAGCTTGTCTTCCCAAACAGATAATAAGTTCCTTATAGACAGTATAATCTATATCTTGTTTTGCAACATCTCTAGACTCTGGCCAACAATGTTTGGATCTTTATATGGGCTTGATGAATGTTTGTTCCTGACTGTTGGCTAATTGTTTGATTTTGTGTGTTGGGGGTGGTTTTAATGGAAGAGACCTTGGCTGCCATCTATTCTCTAACTTAGTAGATGAAACCAAGGCCCAGATGGACTTGCGATTTTAGCCATGCAGGGGGTTACAGGCTATGCCTCGAGCATAAATGCACTCTAGTGATCACAACTTTATCAGCCTTCTTTTAACATCCAAATGAAATGAAGTGAGCTCTCATCCCATGCAGCTCAGGCATTCTCTGTGCCTCCATGCCTTTATGTTGCTAAGAATTTCCTAGAGGTAATGTCAGTCTCCTGCTATTCCCTTACCAACTGCTTTGAATTCTTACCTTTTGACCCTTTTGCCCTCAAATCTTCTAATCATGCCATGGTTTTCTTTTCTCCTGCACAATGGAAAATCTATTTTCAGTTTTCCATCATGAAAGACTTCATGCTTTAAACCTAAGATGCCTTTTAATAAATATAAAAATCCAATTCCCTGCTGATTTGGATATACATCCTTTCAAAACATCTGGTTATTTCCAGCATCCAGGAATATGGTTCAAATTTAGTTTTGGGAGCTCAAGTCATAAAAACAATTGCTTTTCAAAATATGAAATTGCATTGTTTTGCTAAATATGCCTTTTCTTACTACACACACTGCTCATAACTCAAGAGATTCTAATTCCCATCTCCAAACCCAGGAATCCATGCCTCCCTGTTAAGAATCACTGTGCCTAAGGGAACTGAATATAGCTCCAGCCCTAGCAGAAAGTCCACATTATATTTACAGACTGAGAAGGCTCCAATTTGAGATAACAGATTATGGTCACATTCTGCTACTTTTGGAGTCATTTACAAAGCAGCAGCCAATTTTACACAGTTCATTAGAGGGAAGTAAAGCATCCTTAGCACCCCTACTGACATAGATTTGATGCTCAAAGTGATCTCAGAGTGTGTGCATAATCAAAGCCTTCAGACACCCAGCAAATAGCAATAAGATCTCTCATTAAAGAAACTACACCACAGTGCAGATCACTGGAAACAGTAATGGATTAATGGAACTGAGGATCAAAACAAAAAGATGGCCTTGAACAAAGGCTATTCTCTCAACTATGCCTGGGTAAGGATGGTCATGAAATCCTCAAAAGGAATGAACTGAATACAGTAGCAATTACCTTCAGATAACATTTGTGGTTGTCAAGTATCATGACATCTGAATAGAATTTCTTCTTCTGCAGTACAGGTTCCCTAATTCTCAACTAATTCTTTTGATGATTCATCAAAATATTACAATGTAGCTATCTAAACTGGGGAATAAAAACTGGTAATAACCTTTGACTTTTTACCTTAGGTTTTACATTATGTAAGATTTACATTATGTCTCCAAGTGCTGTTATATGTTATATTGGATATTTAGCCTACATAAATTTCAAAAGTCTGTAAACTGGTTCGTTTATGGCCTTTTATTTCTAGTGGTAAAGGACCCACTTACCAGTGCAGGAGATGTAAGAGATGCACATTCAATCCCAGGGTCAGAAAGATTCCCTGGAGGAGGGCACGGCAATCCACTCCAGTATTCTTGCCTGGAGAATCCCATGGACAGAGGAGCCTGGCAGGCTACTGTCCATAGGGTCCTAAAGAGCCAGACACGACTGTAGCAACTTAGCATGCATGCACACATGCATCACCTTTTATACAACAGAACGTGGCAGAGGAAATACTATGTGTTCTCTAAGCCCCATTCAGTCCTACAGGAAGATGGCATTTCTTAACCTGACAGGTAGTTCCACTGGGGTAGAGTGACTGGTTCTGGTAACTTAGCCATAAACAGAGTTGACACATACAACCTCGAAGCCACAGTGCAGAGAACAGCTGTGATCTCTTTTCTCTTACTCAGAGATCTAGAAGTCAACAGTTCTACCTGGTGTAGCTACAAGGTATGTTCTCAAGTCACCACCTGGATGAGAGCTGCTGGGAGTAAGAAAAATGTTCATTTTGTTACACCACTGAGGTATGGGCAGAAATTTATTACCACAATGTCACATAGCCCATCCTGACAAGGAAATTGGGGGAGAAAAGAGGATATTATGAATTTTATATTTACATAATTGGGAAAAAATATAAAAGTAAAATACAATTAAAGTTTTGAATTAGAAAACATTTGGAACTAAATACAGTTTTGGGACATTCTGTGATATTCAGTACCTGGGGATAAGAGACTATGTTAATGAAGCAAATGACCCTCTTAGACTGCATGAAAGTTATACAATAAATTTTGAGGAGGTGAGAATGAAATTAATAGATCTTAAGATTTAAAGCCTTTTGATTTAAAAGGATAAAACTAATTTTAAGGCCTTTTGATTTAAAAAGAGTTCATCTTATTCAGCATTAGACCCTAAAAATTACAGAAAATACATAAAACTATTTCTATTATAAAGTTAATTTGATTTTCATATACATTTATATTATATAAATTAGACTACATAGCCTCCACTCTTAATTTACTTCATGACCTTTCTACACTTTAAAGAATATTAGTTTAGAAATACACGGGTAAACTCCAGAAGCAACAGAAACAAGATTTAGATAGACAATTGCTGATTGAATGTAGAATATAGAGATGGGAGAGGGGCTGCTGTTTTTCATTATAAGCCCAGGCCTTCAGAAATATGTACACACATTACTCAGTAAAAACAGATTGTTTTCAAGAGTATTGAGGGAGGGAGATTGGATGAAGGCAGTCAAAGGTACAAAGTTCCAATTATAAGATAAATAAGTACTAGTGATGTAATATATACCATGATGAATGTAATTAACACTGCTGTATGTTATAGAGGAAAGTTGTTGAGAGCGCAAATCCTAAGAGTTTTCATCCCAAGGAAAAATATCTTTTTCTATTTTGTTAATTTTGTATCTATATGAGATGATGGATATCCATTAAACTTTTTATGATGAAAAAAAAAAGAATACTAGTTTCCAATGCTCTAGGTCAGGGGTTGTCCAATTATGACTTGCAGCCTAAATCTAGCCTGCTGTCACTTTCTGTAAATAAACTTTTGATGGAACACAGACAGTCATTAATTTATGTACTGTCTATGGCTGCTTTTGCTCTGCAACAGCTTAACTGAGTAGGTGCAACGGAGATTGTATGGTCTGCAAAGCCTAAAATCTTAACTGGTTTTTCCAGTAGTCATGTATAGATGTGCAAGCTGGACTACAAAGAAAGCTGAGTGCTGAAGAATTGATGCTTTTGAACTGTGGTGTTGGAGAAGACTCTTGAGAGTCCCTTGGACAGCAAGAATATCCAACCAGTCCATCCTAAAGGAAATCAGTCCTGAATATTCATTGGAAGGACTGATGCTGAAAGCTGAAGCTCCAATACTTTGGCCACCTGTTGTGAAGAACTGACTCATTGGAAAAGACCCTGATGCTGGGAAAGGTTGAAGGCAGGAGAATGGGACGACAGAGGAGGAGATGGTTGGATGGCATTATCAACTCGATGGACATGAATTTGTGTAAGCTCCAGGAGTTGGTGATGGACAGGGAGTCTGGCATGCTGCAGTTCATGGGGTTGCAAAGAGTCAGACATGACTGAGCGACTGAACTAACTGACTGACTGACTGACTGCCAGCCCTTTATAGAAAAAGTTTACTGAACACTACATTAGGGAAAGGAAAATGACAGCAAAAATGCGAAAACAAACACAAAAGTTTGTCCTTTGAATCCTAGGGGATTTTCCACAGTATTTTTAACTATATGCAATTTTCATCACAGCCCTGACTTGAGAACCTATTGCTGCAGTGGATTGAATGTTTGTATTCCCCTTAAATTCATATGTGAAACCCCTTAGCCCAATATGATGACATTTGGGGGTGGGGTCTTGGGGAGGGGATTAGGTCATAAGAGTGGAACTCATGAAAGATAGTGCTCACAAAATCTTTTAAGAAGAGGTTGGAGAGCTAGTGAACTCTCTGCCCTGTGAGAACATAGAGAGAAGAAAGCCATCCATAAGTGAGAAGCAGGGCACTCACCCAGAACCTGCCCATGCTCGCTCTCTGATCTTGGGCCTCCAGAACTATAAGAAATACATCCCTGTTCTTTCTAAGTCACTCAGTCTCTGGTTCTTTGTTATAGCAGCCTGAGAGGATGGGAGATCACAACACCTGGGCTGGTTACCTCAAGTTCTGAATGAGACGAATAAAAAGTAGTTTATATTTTACCATATATAAGGTTCATCTTCAACATATGGCTGTGTTGCTTTAATTCTTCTAAGTTGTCTTGCATATTATTGTTAGAATAACCTGTTTATTGGTAGGATTTCCAATAAGTAGCTCTTCTGTGTTTTCCCTTCCCTTTGGTAATATTCAACAGCTTTCTAATGCCCATGGTATCGGACACTTCTGCTCCCTGTAATCTAACTAGCCTTTTCAAGGTATTCTTAGTTTTCATCAGTCCATAAAGTTCTTTCTGTGTCACTTAGATGTAGATTTTTACTCCTTTTCTTACATACTCTATGAGGGAGAATTGCATTTTCCCATAAGTGACAGATAGCATGACTACAATGGCTTAAATAAGTGCTAATATTTTCCTCCCATATAATAAGAAATCGGGAAGTAAGAAACTACTGGTGTTAACTAAGCTTCAACAATTTGGGTCTTATATTTCTTGAATTCTCTAGGCTTTTCCCTCATGGTCACAAAACGGCTATACAGCATCAGTCATCATAATCATATTCAAACAGAAATAAAAGAGAAAGGGGAAAGTACAGCTGTCCCTTTTAGCAAGGAAGCAAAAATTTGCTAGAAACTCTCAAAGACAATTCTATTCATGTGACATATCCAGAACGAAAATTCACAGTCATGTGACCACTCGCGGCTGCGACAAAGAGCCTAGAAAAGCATGCTGGGAGCACACCCAACAGGGTCTGCTATATATACATTAAGTCATTTCTGCTTCTGTGTTCTTGTGCATATTCTTTTCCTACATACAATGTTCCCTCTGTCTCTCCTTATTCCAAACTCTCTTTTCTTTTCCTCAATGTCCAGCTTTACATTTCATCTCTTTTATTAGGCACACCCTGAAACTTCCAATCACTATTCTCTTCCCTTTCTCTGAACATGTTTTTCACATACAGACACATAAAACATTATGCTTTTAAAAACAGAAGTATATTCTGCTTAAAGTCACATGCATTTGTTATTTTCCTGATGAAATACTTAGTTCTTGATAGCAAGACTGCATTTCTATTAAGTATCTTCTACAAAAGTCAGTCTTTTTTTAGGTAAGATTAGACAATCTATAAGAGATACATTCTTTTTATTCAACTATGAGCTTAGATTTTGAAAACCTCATATATATCTTATTACTGATTTTTTTTTAATATGACATGAATTGTGACTTTACAGTAATGAAAGTGAGCCTTTAAATCAACACAAGTGTGACTTTAAGGTTATACTGTATACATATTGATACATTTAAGATTGTTAATACAAGAAAGACACTAACTTTAAAATGCAATGTATTTTTACACCATTAAAATTATTTTTTGACTATTTGGAGGCTAATTACTCTGCTTACTGTACTGTAAGAATTCTAACTCATGTATACCACATGGGAGGCGAGCTTACTGATACTTCCTACAAATGTGGATTAGCCAGGAATCTAAGTAGGGGTCTGGGTTCTTAAGTAACTCAAGAGTGCATGTGTGCCTATTCAGTCACGTTAGTTGTGTCCGACTCTTTGCAATCCCATGGACTGTAGCCTGCCAGGCTCCTCTGCCCATGGAACCTTCCAGGCAAGAATACTGAAGTGGGTTGCCATTTCCTCCTCTAGGGGTTCTTCCCAACCCAGGTCTCCTGCATTGCAGGCAGATTCTTTACTGCTGGGCCACCGGGGAAGCCCAACTCAAGAGACTGGAATTTAAAAAAAAAAAAAAATCTCTGGGTCTCCTAAATAACTTTTCAAAAGCTTTGTAGCACTTAATTCTTCAAAATGTAAATCTTGCTTTTCCCCCCACTCTTTTAAAGGGCCTTGTGTTTTCCTTTCTGAACTAAATGTTCTTATATTTTCTTTGTCATGTGAAATACACACCTTTTCCTCACATCAGAATAATTCTTTCCCCAAACAACTGGAAATTGTTTTAATTTCCTGGGTGGAGATTTGAATTGCTGCATATAGTTTATAACAATGCAATGTTAGGAGACTTTTGAACAAAAGGTGAAATAGGAATTAATGGAGGGAATTCATAGCTGATTTAAATCTAACTATTGGGTACCAATGTCATTTTAGAACAAAGGCCCCTTCAACACAAACACACTTTTAAGAGGGTACTGAAAGTCTGAAGCAGGAGAAGCTGTAGGGCCCTAGGGTACAGATATGTGATGTTAAAAGCAGCAGGCGGGCAACAGGGAGAGATTCGAGGATGTGACTGACTCTTGGCCTGCTTCTCAGGGAGCAGGAGGCTTTTGCATTGAGAAATAAACCATGCACCTTTTGAAGTTATGCCACATCAATCACAGGTCTTTATATACTGATTAACTGCCTCTCTCAGCAAGAATGATGAGCCAACTAGACCTCTCAGCACAAAAGAAACCAGTTTGGCAGCTTGTGAATTAACCCTTCTATTGCCAGGAAAACTATTTTTCAGGATAATGAAAACAAATGCTTCAGAAGATAAGCTGGCAAAAATACGTGATGATTATCTTCTAGCTAAACTTACATTAAGTTTATCACCTAATACGATCTAAGGTCATTATCTAATAACCTAGAGTGGCTGCTAGAGGTGGTAAAGGATTGGGGAATTAACGAATTGAAACTTTCTTGTGCAGCAGTTGGCAGTAGTCCGAATCCATTTGAGACATGGAGCAGACATGGATTTACCCAAGACTGTTGAATGCTTGATGTTTGGAAGAACCGAGTTGTCTAACATCTCATATGTCATTTTCTAGAGTAATGGTTCTATAATATTAAAGTGCCTACAAATCACCTGAGCATCTTATTAAACCACCTGCATTGATGCACTACCTCTGATCAGGTCCTGGGTCGCTGTATTTCCAGCAATCACCCAGCTATGAGGCTGCTGCTGGTCTATGGACCACACCATGAAGTAACATGTTACCACAGGACTCTTAGCTTAACTCATCTGTCTTAACCTATGCTCCAAAGCATGTAACCTTTGTTCTCCTCAATCATATGGAGTTTCTGCATTTCTATAGCCTCTCCTACTCTTAGCCCCAAATGTGGCTACACAAGATTAGGGGTGGCCTTCCCAGATGTGCTTTGTCACTAGATATAGGTCCCTGGGGGACTGCAGGTCCAACTGTATTATTTTTAAAAAACAGAGGGATTGATTTGTTAAAGCCTCATATAAATTCAAGAGCTGACTCATTGGAAAAGACCCTGATGCTGGGAAAGACTGAAGAAAGGAGAAGGGGACAGCAGAGGATGAAATGGTTAAATAGCATCACCGACTCAATGGACATGAATTTGAGCAAACTCCAGCAGATAGTGAAGGACAGAGGAGCTGGTGTGCTATAGTCCATGGGATTTCAAAGAGATGGACATGACTTAGGGAGTGAATAACAACAACAAATAAATTCAAACATATAAAAGAGAACAAGCAGAGAGAGTGGGATAAGACTTTGTAACATTAAAAAACTCACCTAAGCATATGAATTTTCTAACTTCTTTGGCATATGCAGAACATATTTTAGGCAAAAAAAAAATCCAAGAATGAATTTGCATGCAACAATATACCCGTGGTGTTAAGTAAGTAACTTACCCAGTTCTGCCGCTTGGAATGACACCCGAACAGGAAGCAGTAATCATACCTCACTTTTGTATATTTAGTTACAGGGCACTGCTGCATGCATTATCTCTTTAATCCCTATAATAACCCTCTGATGTAGGTGTTATTCTTATTTTACAGATGAAGAAACAGAAACTGGGAGGATCCGTGCCTACTTTCCCAGCCAATAGATGGCAAATTTTGGATTTAATGCAATGGCTCTTAGCCTTGGGTGCATATTGAAATCACTGGTAGAGCTCAAACAATGATACCTGAGTCCCACCCTCAGACATTCAGAGGTAATTGGTTTAGGGAGTGGCCCAGGCATAAGGATTTTTTAAAGCTTCCTGTTGAGTCCAATACAGGATTTCTCAGTCTCAACACTCTGGGCATTTGAGGATAATTCTTTGGTGAGGAGGGCCGTTCTGTGCATTGTAGGGTATTTAGCAGCATCTAGATGTTAACGGTATCCCTCCAGTTGGGAGAACTCAGTGTCTCTGGACATGGCCATACAGCCATATATTCCCCGGGAGGTAGGATCACCTAGCTGAGAAGTACAAAGTTATGAGTGGATTATTGACAGATAGCTACATCAGCAGCAGCAACTGCCAGTTTGTTAATTTCTCAATTTACTCATGTCCAGGAAGGTGAAACAATTCATTGTATCAGGGGCCAAGTTCAGTTGCATCCAACTCTTTTTGACCCCATGCACTGTAGCACGCCAAGTCTCCCTGTCCATCATCAACTCCTGGAGTTTACTGGAACTCATGTCCATTGAATTGGTGATGCTATCCAACCATCTCATCCTCTGTCGTCCCCTTCTTTTCCTGCCTTCAATCTTTCCCAGCCTCAGGGTCTTTTCCAATGAGTCAGTTCTTCGCATCAAGTGGCAAAAGTATTGGAGTTTCAGCTTCAGCATCAGCCCTTCCTGGAGAAGGCAATGGCACCCCACTCCAGTACTCTTGCCTGGAAAATCCCATGGACGGAGGAGCCTGGTAGGCTGCAGTCCATGGGGTCACGAAGAGTCGGACATGACTGAGCAACTTCACTTTCACTTTTCACTTTCATGCATTGGAGAAGGCAATGGCAACCCACTCCAGTGTTCTTGCCTGGAGAATCCCAGGGACGGGGGAGCCTGGTGGGCTGCCGTCTATGGGGTCGCACAGAGTCGGACACGACTGAAGCGACTTAGCAGCAGCAGCAGCAATCCTTCCAATTCATATTCAGGACTGATTTCCTTTAGGATGGACTGGTTGGATCTCCTTTCAGTCCAAGGGAATCTGAAGAGTCTTCTCCAACACCACAGGAGAATATTTTTGCAATACTATATTTATTTGATGATTATCTGATCTAAAAAGACAAAAGAAAGTTCTGTTCACGTGTAGTTTTTTTAGTTCACTCAATCACATGTTCTTAGTGTTACTACTTGCTGGGCCAGAATTTCCCAATCTTGCCTGATGATAAGGATCACCTGCAATGCTTCTTAAAACAACAAGATTCCTAGGGCTTAGCTCAGAACTACTCCATCAGAATTTCCAGGGAGAGGCCAGACAATCCAGGTAATTTAATAAGTGCCCCAGGGTAAGCCATATTATCTGGGAACTTTGGGAAAAATTGTGTAAGGCAAAGGGAGTTCAGAGAGAAACAAGCCCCGCTCCTATGGAGATATAACCAAAGAGTTGTAAGTCATGACACCAAGAACAGAATTACAAGTGTGTAGGCGCCTAGAGCACAGTGTATGGGTGGCAGTAACATCTTTTTTCAGTTGGGGAAGCATTGCTCAGAGAAAGGCATATGTAGGAGATGTTATCTGTCTTAAATAACTAGGACTCTAAGTTTTAAATGTTCATTTCAGGTAGAGAAAATCAACAGGAGAAAAAAAACCCTCCTGGTTACAATTTCTAGTTACCAAGCTTGTAGCCATGCAAATAGAAGTTCAATAAATATCTATTCTTTGATCAACTTTCAGTCTGAGGCTCATTCACCATAAAGTTCTCTTGCCAATCATTCCATAAACTCAGTATTATCCTCAAATGATCATGAGAAGAAAATTTGCCTGGGCCAGAAGTTTGCAGACAGATTAACATTTTGCATCTAATTTAAGCACTCCCTCACTCAGATTTCTTCCCCATATACGTGTGTGTGTGTATGTATATATATATATACATATATATATATATATATATATATATATATGTATATATATATATATATAAAGGTACTTGAAAGTTTTTATTAGCGGTTGAATTACAAGCATCCCCGGTGGCTCAGTAGTGAGGAATGTGCCTGCCAATGCAGGAGACAAGGCAACAGGAGAAGCCACCACAATGTGAAGCTCTCACACAGCAACTAAAGAGTAGCTTCCACTGGTCACAAGTAGAGAAAAGCCCACACAGCAATGAAGACCCCCAGCACAGCCAAAAATAAATTATAAAAAAATAACTGAGTTACTACAGGATTGCTATGTGCACACGAAAGGGCACAACAAGCTTCTACAGAGAATTAATGGCAACATGAATAGCCTTCCCAGATTGTGCAGAGGACCTACCTCTAGATGATGATGGCACTGGCACTGCAAAGCAAGTTCAAGATCTGGCAACATCTGTGAATGTTCCTCCTGCTCCTAAGGCCACTTCCCAGGAAGTCTGATAAGATGAGGCTGGTTCTAGAAGAAAAAGGCCAACTCAGATATGATCTCAAGATGTCTTTATACAACTACCCACTCACCATTTCCTTCAACCTTATTTCTTATGCTTTTTCACAGGATTTATCATTCCTTGACATTATATTATTTATCTGTTTGTTATTTCTCTTTCCCCTACTAGATTGTAAAATTCTACCAGGCCAGAGACTTTTCTAGTCTTACTTACTTTTGAAACCCCAACATCTAATAAATATCCTGCATGCATAGTAGCCACTCATCAAACATCTGTTGAATAGTGAAATAGGTTATTTATTCATCTAGGGCTTCCCTGGTAGCCCAGGTGCTAAAGAATGTGCCTGCAATGTAGGAGACCTGGGTTTAATCCCTGGGTTGGGAAGATCCCCTGGAGGAGGGCATGGCAACCCACTCCAGGATTCTTACCTGGAGAATACCCATGGACAGAAAAGCCTGGTGAGCTATAATCCATGGGGTCCCAAAGAGTCAGACACGACCAAGAGACTAACACACTGACTATTTGTTCATCTAGAATCTTGGTTTTCTTCTTTGTAGACTCAACATGCTTGCCATTAGTTGTCAACGTCTAACTCTCTCTGGGCTGTAATGTTTATTACATTAAAGATACTGTCTATCTTGCTATTTATCCCCTGGGACCAACATGTAGTAGATGCTTAGTAACTATCTATTGATTTAATAGATCAATGAGTGAATACGTGAATCAATACAGGAGGCCAGCACTAAATGGCTTTAATCTCATGAACTCTGCTTCTCCAGCGGTATGCTCACTATCAACACTGACATTCGGTTCAGCAAATTCCAGAATTGAGCAGCCCTGATTATTACAGCATTCAGCTTATCCTGTGACAATGTAAGACTAGAAATGGTTAATGAACAAATAGTCCTGCAACACTTGAAGTAAAAAAAAAAAAAAAAAGTCAAGGAAAATCCATGTTATCAGTGACAGGGAACCTGTTTGAAATAGTTGGTCAGTATAAATGAAACAGGGGGTTCCCAGTTGGCTCAGTGGTAAAGAATCCGCCTGCCAATGCAGGAGTCATAAGAGATGCATGTTCAATCCTTGGGTTGGGAAGATTCCCTGGAGGAGGAAATGGCACCCCATTCCAGTATTCTTGCCTAGAAAATTCCACTGACAGAGGAGTCTGGTGGGTTACAGTTCATGAGGTCAAAAAAGAATTGGACATGACTAAGCATCTGAGCACATGGATGAAACAGACAGCCTTGCAAGTCAAGAAAAGTGACTGTTCAATGAGTAGACAGCAAAGGTATGGGAGTCCAGCCTAATGATTTAGAGTGAACCCTGAAAACTCAATGGAAGTCATGGATGAGGTCCTCTCACTTGGGTTCATGTTTACTATTCAGTAGTAAGCCTTCTACCATAGCAAGTCAGTTCCAACTTGAAAAGGGATTCCATAAGAAAAGAGAGCTATCTGTTGACATCACCTTCAAACTAAGACCTGCTTCATGCTCAGGATACAACTGTATTCTGGAATCCTCGGCTCTTGAAAAAACAAGTCCTGATTCTTCCAGAGCAGTCATTGTTGATGACTTCAAATATGCCTTACAACATCCTTTCCCATTATTGTCACAAATGAATATGAAATTATTTGAATGGCACAGTTGGATAGATAGACCTGGACACTCCACCTGCCGACTCAAGGGCCCAGGAGAGCAGTATACCAGGCACACCAAGGACTCTTTTTGCAAAGTAGCAATTAGGCTGCAGCTCACTGTTTAGAAATTTTGTACTTGCAGATGCAATCCATCATGGAGAGATTACTTCATGTCAGGTTTTACATTTAGCCAAGAAATATTTACTGAGTACCTACTATGTTCCAGGTGCTTTCCAAATCCAAGAACAAAAGAGACCTCTCTCTTACGAAGATTACATGCTAGTAAGGTGAGACAAAAGCCAGACAAATAAACCTATGTTAGGTGTTGATCAAGTGCTGAGAAAGTAAATCCACCAGATTAAGCAGAAGGAAAAGCCATGGTGTGGATGCAGAGATGGGAGCAATTTTATGTAGACAGTGAGAGATTATGTTAGCTTCCTATTGTTGCTGTAGCAAGTAACCACAAGCTTATTGGTCGAAATCAATACAAATTTATTACCTTACAGTTCTGGAGGTGAGAAGTCTGAAGTGGATTGGTAGGGCTGCATTCCTCCTAGATGTTCTTGTAGGGCGGGGGGTGGAGGCGGGGCGCGGGGAGGTAGGTGGTGGTTGATCCATTTCCTTGCTCTTTTCAGCTTCTAGAGACTTCCTGCATTCCTTAGCTCACGGTCCATTCCTCCACTCTGAAAGCCAGCACCAGAACATCTTCAGATCTCCTCCCCTTCCTCCACTCATTCCTTCTTATAAGGACCCCTGTTTCTATTGGACCCATCCACACAGCCTCAACAGCTGTAACTGAATCACAGGTGTAGTCTATCTGGCTATGTAAGGTAACATATTCACTGGTTCCAAGGATTAGGAAGTCAACCTCTTTACTGCAGCAAGAAGGGGGAGGGCGGAATTGGGATTATTCTACCTACCACAGTAGGATTCTCTGGTAAGGTGGCACTTAAGCAACAGCCCTCCATAAAGGTGCAGGAGAGCCATGTAGATATCAGGGACTGAGGGTTCTCGGCCCTGGGAGCAGCAATGCAAAGACCCTGTGGAGGGAGTGGACCCGTCGTGCTTCAGGATGGAGAAGGAGCCCAGTGTGCCTGAGTGGAGAGAGAAGGGGAACTGTGGTAGGAGAAAAGATCAGAGGGGTAGCTGCACGTTGGGTAACGTGAGGTTGGGGGAGGTCCAGGTGGGTCATATCAGAACCACTTGGGTAACCTGCTTCAATCCTCACAGCAACCAGGTAAGGAAGCTGTTGTCATTTGTCTCACTTTTATTAATAAGAGAAGAGGCTTAGTAAAGTGCAACCGGCTCGAGGTGCTAAAGCCAAGCTTTTATCCGCGTCAGGGCTTCCCTGGTGGCTTAGATGGTAAAGAATCTGCCTGCCATGCAGGAGACCCAGGTTCTGTCCCTGGGTAAGGAAGATCCTCTGGAGAAGGGAATGGCTACCCTCTCCAGTATTCTTGCCTGGGAAATCCCAAAAACGGATGAGCCTGGTGGGCTATAGTCCATGGGGTGGCTAAGTGCTGGATACCTGGATACGACTGAGCGACTAATACATGCACACAATTGATTTCAGAGTATTCACACACAACCCCTCTACCAGCTGCCTCCTTATGTTCTGAAGTTAGAAGCAGCAGCATTGGAGGGGAGCTGACGGTCCTGGAACAAGGATTTACAGGAACATGAAGATCCACTAACGAGGAGAAATATCCATGTCCTTCTGAGTCACTACTTCAGTTGTGACTCAGAAGCTGTATCAGTGGGACAGAAAGAACAGGACAAGCTCCTACCACTTCCCTATGTGACAACAAAATAAAGAGTTGTGGTTGCTAGTATGTCGCTAAAATTAAGGCAGGTAAGCTTTTTGTCCTTTCAGGTTTACTATCTATAAAATGGTAATATAGAGTTGCAAATATAACTTGCTACTGAAAAATAAAAGAGAGCTTCAGACTGATACGAATTTTTAAAACAGAAAAATGGGGCATTGTGTCATCAGAAGACACTGTATTAAAAGATTATCTGAAGCTTCTGTATAATAGTATGTTGTCCTGGTGCACGGGTGTGCATGCCTGCCTGCGTGTGCACACACATACAGGAGTGTGCACATAAAATTTCTGATATTTGATTGGCAACTTTTGTTAGAAAGGCAGGGGGCCTTTATTTTTGCATTGCATTTATTAGTTCTTTTCCTGTAGCTCACAGCTTTTGCCACATTCCCTGGTAAAAGATGAGATGTCTTGGGATGATTTTGAAGGTTGTGTCCCACAGGGGCTCCTGGAAAGAATAAAAGGTTTCTAGAGATTTCTGAGTCACAGTGAAGTCTTTTTTTCCTGATTCCTGTGCTCAGTGAGAGCAATGCATTTAGGGGAGCAAGGCAGACCCAGTGTCGTTGGCATCATTCCTAGAACAGTCCATCCATGTGAACTGTTAATAAAATTATATGTTTATAGGAAATTGGGCAATTTAAAAGCAGAGCTGTGTGTTCCTTTCCAAACACCTTCTTGGTTGTTTAGAATAGAATTGTTAAGCATGTGAGCTGATTCTTTAGTTTCTACCATTCACAGCTCCCACTCATGTCTTTGAAAATTTCTTTATGGCATCTATTCACGGTAGTCAAATTGCAAAAGTTAAATGATATACATTAAGGGAAAAATAGGCCCCTGTGGCTGCTGGTGCTTTTTGTCATCATAATGGAAGTCAGGAATCCTAGAGGGACCCGCATTGTTCATGCAGCCATGCAGAAACATTACATGGTACAGACTGTCAGAAATCATGAAGCATCCCCCTTAAGGTGATTATATCACAGCTCCCCACTTCACCCCACAGTGCTTCCTCCTCACTCCTGCCATGCCCACCACCCCTATTTCTTAACATGTGGAGCTCTATGGAGAAGGAGGACCACGTCACCACACTGATGCCTTACCTCTCACGACTCTCTTACTCCTACTCCTGCCTCCCGTGAGTGTTTTCTGAGCTGCGGAGCTGCCCACGAGGAACAACAGACCTGAACAACCAGGACGAGTCCACAGGAGGTCTGAGAAGCATCCCACAGGGAAAATTTTGTCTTGCAGCCTCCACTGTGAACTGGCTCAATGGAGCAGGAAAACACCACAGTGAGGGACTCAGAGGAAAATGGCCTTTTGTGAAAGTGGAAAGATATCTGGGTGGAGACTTTCCAATTTAAAGATATTCAATGATGCAGTTATTATAAGTTCAATATCTGAATTTTTAGACACCAAGGATCCCCAAAGTAAACAGGACATGATTTTGTGACTTAAAGCACTCACATGACCCATGTCCAAGCCTCATCTAGGTATTAGGCTTCAGCCATCAGTGGAGCCAGCTCTGCTGGAAGGGAGGAGGGACTGGGAATGGAATTGGGAAGCAAAAAATGTGGGCTTAGGTTTTTCCACTTGCTAATATCATGAACTTGGGCAGCTTGCTGCCCTTCTGAACCTCAATGCCCACATAAGGAAAATGGGCATAATATTTCTCTTACTGAATTGCTGTAAGGCACAAGTGAGGTCATTCACAGGGAATTACTTTGTAAGCTGTTCTGTTCTGTTCAGCTGCTAAGTCATGTCCAACTCTTTGTGACCCCATGGGCTGCAGCACACCAGGCTTCCCTGTCCTTCACCATCTCCTGGAATTGCTCAAATTCATATCCACTGAGTCAGCGGTATTACCTAACCATCTCATCCTATGCTGTCCCCTTCTCCTTTTGCCTTCAATCATCCCAACATCAGGGTCTTTTTCAATGAGTCAGCTTTTTGCATCAGGTGGCCAAAGTACTGGAGCTTCAGTATCAGTCCTTCCAATGAATATTCAGGATTGATTTCCTTTAGGATTGATTGGTTTGATCTCCATGCACTCCAAGGGACTCTCAAGAATCTTCTCCACCACCACAATTTGAAAGCATCAATTCTTCCAAACACAGCCTTCTTTATGGTCCAAATCTCACATCCATACATGACTACTGGAAAAGCCATAGCTTTGACTATACAAACTTTTGTTTGCAAAGTGATAGGTCTGTTTTTTAATATGCTGTCTAGGTTTGTCAATGCTACAAAAATGTAATCTGTCAATGTCAATAATGGGAAAAAACAAAATCAGCACATTGGCCTTGCACTCCTTCAATTTCTTTGTTCGGTTTAAATGTGACCTCTTTGCAAAAGTGGTTTAGATGTCTTGTCAATTATTGGTGTCCTTAGAAATCAACTTATTATTATTTTTAACTGGCAATAATGTGATGATGCAGACTTGCATTAGGTACGATAAACAAAAAGATCTTACAAGAACCAACTTGAAATACTTACAAGGTTTAAAAACTATGGGACTATTTTGGACCACTGACCCAGGAGAAGGGTTGGTTGAAGTTGAGCTGACATCTTCCTATCACAATCATATTTAGGCATTTCTGTCTGTAAAAGGGCTATTTTCCTCATACGGAAGCTATCTTCTCTTAGACTAAGACAACCATGTTATTCTTCACTAGTCATTATTTAAATAGCACAAAATATGGTGAATGACATGAGCAATAATTCATTGAAAATGTTTTGTTTACATAATGATACCTGCATGTATGTGCTCATGTGCTCAGTCGTCTCTTGACTCTTTGCAACCTTATGGACTGTAGCCTACCAGACTCCTCTGTCCATGGGCTTTCCCAGGCAAGAATACTGGAGTGGGTTGTCATTTCCTACTCCAGGGGATCTTCCAGGGATTGAACCCATGTCTCTCAAGTCTCCTGCATTGCAGGCAGATTCATTACCACTGAGCCACAGGGAAAGCCCTCCCTGCAGGCTGCAGGTATGCATCATATAGATTTACTTTCAATATTTTTAGGCACTGCTATTCTGTGAGCATGACCTTCCTTTTGTCTTCATTTATTTGTTCATTTTTATCTCTTGCTTCTGCTTGCTGTTTTCCGCCCTTTCCCTTTCTTTATTCAGCTCTTTGTCCTTCTAAGACCAAAGGAAACTTATAGTTAGTCATATTCAATCAGATAGACTACTTTAATCGGTGTATCAGCTCAAATTAATATACTTTGGATGAACCCCTTGTTTTTGATTCCTGTTCTTCAATAAGGGAGATGCTCTACTGTTAGACCTGGAATACCCTGTTAGGCCAAATGCTATAGAGGGAAAGATGCATACAGGTGTGTTTGGAAAAAGAGCAAACATCCATGTTAAGAAAAAATGAAGCAAGTGCAGTTATCCATTCAACACACTCTGAGTTAAACAGGAAAGGACAGGACAGCTGTTGAACATACTAGAAATATGCCTAGGTAAGTAATCTAGCAAACAAGATGTGCTGACATTATAAATTATAAATTGGCTGAGTGACCTTTGATGAGAATTAAAATGCTGCATACAGCTCTAATTGAATACTTTTCATTTTGTCTTCTCAGTCTGATAAATCAGTGAGAAGACAGAAGCATATGTAACCTACATCTTTACCCTTAAAATGATTGTGACTTTCTGAGTTTTCTCATTAATTACAGTAATTTTTTCCACATGCTCAAATTGTCAGGGTATGAATAAGAAGAAATGATTTACTGATATGATTTATTGCAGAAGCACAGAACATTCAGAAGTAGATAGCAAAGACCTTTTATATTTTTTTCCTGTTTTTATGATCAAGCTTTCAGAAAAAATAGATGTGAACAATTCACATTCTAAGATTGGAAACCTCAGTTGCCACTTTAGCGGCTTCAGCATTTCTAGCCCTGAAGTGATATATGCCATCTGCCCTCTAAAAACACAGAACTGGAGTATAAATTTGATCCTTGTATGGCTTAGGACCCAGCTTTAATACTAAGGATTTTTCATATTCTTGTCATATTTTTGAATTCAGTTAAAAAAAAACTGAATTCAATCAGGCTTGAAAAGAAACAGTAGAATTTTCACTTTGGTTGATATTTTACTTTTTTGCTATGGCAATTAAAAATATTTTTAACCTGTCATAAAGTATAGTATCAAATGAGTGGCAATTTGGGGAATACTTTTTAATCTTTTTTGAATTTCCTATAAATATAAAGGAATTTTTATAGAAAATGTTTATTCACTGTGATTTAAAATAAAAGTAGATTTTATTATTTATGGTAAATTGCTACTGAAATTACTAATAGAAGTCATCAGGTAATGTAGACAAGGCTTCCCTGGTGGCTCAGTACTAAAGAATATGCCTGCCCATTCGGAAGACACAGGTTTGATCCCTGGGTTGGGGAGATCCCCTGGAGGAGGAAATAGCAACCCACTCTAGTATTCTTGCCTTGGAAATCACATTGACAGAGGAGCCTAGCAAGCTACAGTCCACGGGGTTACAGACAGTCAGACATGACTGAGTGACTAAGCAGGCCCACATAGCACAATGTAGACAAATGTTGACAGAACTATTAGGCAAATGAAGAACATTTTAAAATACATATAGTCCTTTATTAGGAAATATTTGTTTTTACTGGGTTGGTCATAAAATTATATTTCATATATTGATCAATAAATGGATTGATACTTAGAATTTTAGATATATTTTTCTAGGGTGAATTGTTTGTATCTTCTATGCTAGAAACTGTCTTAGGCATTATTTGACCCAAGGCAAAATTCCTCACTCAGTAGGTGTCTGGTGACTGCTAAATGGTGAAGTGGGCACTGTGTAATTTCTCATTGTCCCCTGTCTTTCAACTACAGACCCTGCCCTTTTCCCCATCTCTAGGAATCCTAGTTTTTTTCCTCTCTCTATTTCTCTTGTCTTCTAGTACCCATCACAGCCCATTTAGGGCTGGCTCAAACTTGCCTCAAGGGCTTGAAACTCCCCAGGGAAGGACCTGACCATGACTCTCTGGCTTGCCTCTGAACCAGCAGCACCTCTGCTCCAGGAATGAGGCCAGTGCTGAGCTGGTTGGAGCAGCAGTAGCAGTGGCGCAGAGAAATCTGGTTCCATGAGCATCTTTTCTCTTAGTTCTGAGGTTTGTAGAGCTGCTCATTAAAAACCTTGTCTTCAGTGTTGGCTGAGCATCCCCCAAACATGCTTAACAACATGCTTCATTAAAGAGCAACTCATTACTCAAAAGCAAGTTCTTCATGCACTGACAAGGTTATGATGGATCTTATGTTACATAAACAGTGTTTATGACTTCCAGAAAGAACACATCTGTTTCCGTCCCAACTCAGAGAGACTCTACCATTCAGATGCTCCTTGTGTTCAGCAAACTGACATTCATTCTCATCACACCAAAAGTAACTTTAAAAGCCTACTTAAATGAAGAAAAACTTCCAGTTAAAAGTAAGACTATACTCAATATGATTATTTAACATCAGGTATAATCAACCATCATTTTTTCCATGAAACTGTTCATTTTAAAACTGTTCTTTTTTTAAAAAAAAGTTAAATAAAATGTATACTTCTTTACTTACTAAATAACTTTACTTACTAATAAACATCTATTATTCTAAGCCTTTGACCTTGCCCTTTTAATTGGCCATTCCTCTCCCATCCCAAACAGCCCTCTGGCTCATTCATTGCCCCTTTAGATGATCTCTCTACAGTCAAGCGTCCTGCTCTCCCCACAGCATACTGCAAACACTTCCCACAGTCTGCAACCAACCTCCCCCATTCTGGCTTACCTCCCATTAAAATCATTATCTGGAAAGTCAACAATGGTCTCCAAGATGCTCTCCTTTGGGTCATTTTCAGTCTCCTTATTTTTTTTCCCCTGAAGCATTTGGGGGTTCCATTACAGTTCCTCTTCTATTCTGAGACTACATTTTCTTGTGTGTTTTCATCCATACCCACAATGTCTGTTTTAGTCAGGGTTCTTGGAGAAACAAACCAACAGGATATATACATATAGATAACTTGAGGAGATTTATTCTAGAAATTGGCTCATATGAGTATGGAGATCAAGAAAAGTCCCACGGTATGCCATATGCAAGCTGGAGAATAAGAAAGATGTATGTGTGTAATTCAGTCTGAGTCTGAAGACCTGAACTATTTAAAATACTAAAAGATGTTGCTATTAAAGTGCTGCACTCAAATTTGGAAAACTGCATGTTCATGTCAGCAAATCTGAATAACTCAGTAGGGGCCACAGGACTGGAAAAGGTCAATTTTCATTCCAATCCCAAAAAAGGGCAATGCCAAAGAATGTTTAAACTACCATACAACTGTGCTCATTTCACATGCTAGCAAGATTATGCTCAAAATCCTTCAAGCTAGACTTCAACAGTACATGAACTGAGAATTTTCAAATGTACAGCTGGGTTTAGAAAAGACAGAGGAACAAGAGATCAAATTGCCAACATTTTTTGGCTCATAGAAAGCAAGAGAGTTCCAGAAAAACATCTACTTCTGCTTCCTTGACTATGCGAAAGCCTGACTATGTGGATCACAACAGACTGTGGAAAATTCTCAAAGAAATAGGAGTACCGGACCACCTTACCTGCCTCCTTTGAAACCTGTATGCAGATTAAGAAGGAACAGTTAGACATAGAGCAATAGACTGGCTCGAAATTGGGAAAGGAGCATGACAAGGCTGTATGTTGTCACCTGTTTATTTAACTTATATGCAGAGCACATCATGGGAAATGCCAGGCTGGATGAAGCACAAGCTGGAATCAAGATTGCCAGGAGAAATATCAACAACCTTAGATATGCAGATGATACCATTCTAATGGAAGAAAGTGAAGAGGAACTAAAGAGCCTCTTGATGAAAGTGAAAAAGGAGAGTGAAAAAACTGGCTTAAAATTCAACATTCGAAAAACTAAGATCATGGCGTCTCATCCCATCACTACATGGTAAATGGAAGGAAAAAAGGTGGAAGCAGTGACAGATTTTATTTTCTTGAGCTCCAAAATCACCATGGATGGTGACTGCAGCCATGAAATTAAAAGATGCTTTCTCCTTGGAAGAAAAGCTATGATAAACCTAGAAAGCATATTTAAAAAGCAGAGACAAAGGTCCACATAGTCAGAACTATGGTATTCCAGTAGTCACGTACGGATGTGAAAGTTGGACGACCATAAAGAAGGTTGAGTGCCAAAAAATTGCTGCTTTTGAACTGTGGTGCTGGGGAAGACTCTTGAGAGTCCCTTGAATAGCAAGGAGATCAAACCAGTAAATCCTAAAGGAAATCAACCCTGAATATTCACTGGAAGAACTGATGCTGAAGCTGAAACTCCAATTCTTTGGCAACCTCATGTGAAGAGCCAATTCACTGGAAAGGACCTTGATGCTGGGAAAAATTGAGGGCAAGATGAGAAGGAGGAGACAGAGGATGAGATGGTTGGATGGCATCACCAACTCAATGGGCATGAATTTGAACAAACTGGGAGTGAAGGACAGGGAAGCCTGGTGTGCTGCAGTCCCTGGGGTCACAAAGAGTAGGACATAACTTAGAGACTGAACACCAACAGCAACTGAAGACCTGAGAATTGGTTTTGGGGGTGGGTTCTGGCAATGAAGTAAGTCTTGGTATTAGCCCAAAACCCCAGAAGCAGGAGTGCCAGTGTTTAAGAGGAGGAGGAAATGGATGCCTCTGCTCAATCAGAGACAAAGAATTCACCCTTTTTTTCCTCCCTCCTCAGGCCCTCATCATGGGATGATGCTTATTTATTTTGGTGAGAGTAATCTTTTAGACCTACTTCACTCAGAGAACAGATTCAAATGCTACTCTCTTCCAAAGATACCCTCACAGACACATCCAGAAGTAATGTTTTATAGGCTAGCTGGGATCCCTTAACTCAATTAAGTTTACACATATCAAATATCACCTAAATGTCCATGACTCCCATATTTGTAGCATTGGTCCAGACTTTTTAATCCCCAAATTTCATTTCTATTTGCCTATCAGGCACCTCTGCTTAGAAATGCTGCAGTGATGGTATCCCAAACAGAATTGATCATCTTCCACAGTGACCCCAAACCTGTCTCCATGTTGCCTCTACTGAATTTATCTTATAAATAAAACTTTGTTAGCTACATGAGCCAGAGATTAGGGTATCATCTTAGATGACTATTCCTCCTTTAAAGTTCACATCTTATCAATACTTATATTCTGAAGATGTGTGTGGAGTATGTGTGTGTGTGCGCGCTCTATCATGTCCAACTCTTTGTGACTTCATGGACTGTAGCCCACCAGGTTCCTCTGTCCATGGAATTTTCCAGGCAAGAACACTGGAGTGGGAATGGGTTGCCATTTCCTTCTCCAAGGGATTTCCTGACCCAGGGATAGAACTCATACTTTCTGAGGTTCCTACATTGACAGGTGGATTCTTTACCACTAGCACCACCTAGGAAGCCTGCCTTCTAAAGATCCTGTCTGCTAAATAATTTTCATTTTAGATTCCCATCTCTATTACCGTGGATTTCTATATAGTTCATGACCTTGGCATCACTTGCCCACTTGTCATTTTAGGTCACTTTCTGATTGCCCCAGGGCTTCCCTAGTGGCTCAGCTGGTAAAGAATCTATCTACAATGCAGGAGACCTGGGTTTGTTCCCAGGTTGGGAAGATCCCCTGGAGAAGGAAATGGCAAACCACTCCAGTATTCTTGCCTGGATAATTCCACAGACAGAGGAGCCTGGTGGGCTACAATCCATAGGGTCACAAAGAGTAGGACATGACTGAGAGGCTAACATTTTCACTTTCTGATTGCCCCCTTTATGGCCTTACTTCACTATCACACAGCTGCTGAAGTGACATTTCTGGTGTGCAAATCTGATCCCTGTCTCTATAGCTCAAAATTCCCCTGTGGCTTCTGATTTCCTTCAGGAACAATCTGGAGTGTTTTGCTTGACAATGTCTTCCATGATTCAGTTCAGTTGCTCAGTCGTGTCTGACTCTATGCGACCCCATGAACCGCAGCACACCAGGCCTCCCTGTCCATCACCAACTCCCGGAGTTCACCCAAACCCATGTCCATCTAGTCGGTGATGCCATCCAACCATCTCATCCTCTGTCGTCCCCTTCTCCTCCTGCCCTTAATCTTTCCCAGCAACAGGGTCTTTTCCAACGAGTCAGCTCTTCGCATCAGGTGGCCAAAGTATTGAAGTTTCAGCTTCAACATCTGTCCTTCCAATGAACACCCAGGACTGATCTCCTTTAGGATGGACTGGTTGGATCTCCTTGCAGTCCAAGGGACTCTCAAGAGTCTTCTCCAACACCATAGTTCAAAAGCATCAATTCTTCAGCACTCAGCTTTCTTTATAGTTCAACTCTCACATCCATACATGACCACTGGAAAAACCATAGCCTTGACTAGATGGACCTTTGTTGACAAAGTAATGTCTCTGCTTTTTAATATGCTGTCTAGGTTGGTCATAACTTTCCTTCCAAGGAGTAAGCGTCTTTTAATTTCATGGCTACAGTCACCATATGCAGTGATTTTGGAGCCCAGAAGAATAAAGTCAGCCACTGTTTCCCCATCTATCTGCCATGAAGTGATGGGACCAGATGCCATGATCTTAGTTTTCTGAATATTGAGCTTTAAGCCAACTTTTTCAGTCTCCTCTTTCACTTTCATCAAGAGGCTTTCTAGTTCTTCTTCACTTTCTGCCATAAGGGTGGTGTCATCTGCATATCTAATATTATGATTAGGACCCCATCCAACCTCCACTCATACCTGTCTCATACCTTCAGCCCCTCTCTCCGCTTAACGCTTTACCTTCTGAGAGTAATGAGTCACTTTACATTTCCACTAACACTTGGGACATGCTGTTTCTTGCCTGGCAAGAAACAAATGCCCTACGCATTTGTCTGCCCATTTTTCAAGGCTCAGTCAGACACTGCCTTTGTGCAAGGTATCTTTTTTCCCTTTGGATTCATATGTTTCCAATGTACTTAGTCCTTAGTTTATTACAACTAGAAAGATTCTTTCTGTTTGCCTCTGTATCCCTATTAGATTATAACCTCCTTGGAGGCAAGGTTATGAGTTTCCATTTATGTATTTATACATACAAGTGTCTAACACATTGTCAAATCAATGAATGAATAAATGAGTGAAATTACAAAACTAGACAAGGACTTTGAAGTTATGTGATGCCAAACTTTTCTCATTTCAACTTTCTATCTTGACTGTGCAGACATGTCTTTAATTAAATTCTGGGTGCAGAGCAAGCCTTATAGAGCACGATTATATTACTATCTAAGATGAAGATAAAAATATTTGCATGTAAATGAGACAATACCCAGCCTCAGTGAAACACTATCTCTCAATACTCCAAGTAAATTCCATTACCTGTTGGGAAATAAATGAAAATGAATCCACTGCAGTAATAGGATTTTAGGCCAGTTTTCCAAGTAAGAGCTTATTTCTTGCTGAAAGCAAATATGCTTCTCAAGCTTATAAAATCAGCTATTGCTTATGTGTACACATGCACTGAGGAGGAATTCACATCTCATTCAAGATTTGTGTGGTTTGAAATGAGCCCCGAGAGTGAGCACAACATCTGTAGGTTTCACAAATTCTGTTTGTTCAACTTAACAAGCAAACCCTTAAGTTTCTGGATAATTTGATTTATGAAGACATCTTACATTTGAAGCATTTGCTCTTGTCTCTAAAGAGAGAACTATTTCTTAACTCTAGAAATTGGAGTGTTAAGGCAAAAAATACAGAAAAATGCCCTCATTCTTTTGGTGGCTTTAATTCTCTTTTTTTTTTTTTCTTCATTCATTCCTGACTTTGTCTTTTTAATTCCTTTCTTAAGTCACCAATGGCAGTATGTGTGAATTTACTATGCACAACCACTACATGAAGCATAGTCATTTCAATCCAATTTAATCCTCTTAACAGCCCAGTGATATGGACACTACATGTAACAGAGGAGGAAACTGACATAGGCAGGGGAGAGACACAGCTCCTAACTGGTAAAGCCAGGGCTTGAACCCAGGTGTGATTCTAAAACCTTGCCTATGACTCATTGTGGCCCACCTCATCCAAAGCATGGCTGAAATTCATGAGATGGAAAATTATTCCAGCTCCTTTTGAACCACCTCACACTCTGCTTAACAGGAATTGCACATATCCTATTATTACTACATGACCCTTTACATATACTTTATAAAGTGGGCAGGTTTACGGCTAACATTACTGATTCTGGTTTGTTGAGATGTAATAACTAGCTCAGAGTGGTTAAATGCGCCAAAGAAAATAAAGGGAATAATGAGGGAACTTTTTTACTTCCTGATCCTATTATTGAGAAAGAGCAAAATCAAACCAAATCCAACTTACCTGGAGAACTTTCAGGTAAAGCAGCACTGGGAAACTGTTTTTTTAAAAAATAAAATGGTGAATATTTTGGGTGTTGCCTCTGCAGTCTCTGTCTTAACTATAGTGAGTCCCCTATATACAGTTATGTTCTGAGAGCATGTTCATAAGTCCAATTTGCTCATAACTCTAATAAAGTCTAATAATGTTAGCCAAGATATCTGAATAACACAATCTGCTATATACTGTAACGGGTTTACAATACTTTTCACACAAATAATACATAAAAAACAAACACAAAAAAATAAAATATTTTTTGTCTTATAGTACAGTACCTTGAAAAGTACAGTAGTACAGTACAACAGTTGGCGTACAGGGGCTGGCATCAAGTGAACAGGCAAGAAGAGTTAATGACTGGAGGAGGTAGAATTGAAGGATTGTCAGCAATAGGAGACGTGGGGCAAGTTGCAATTTTATTCACAACTTAGGATGGCACAGGTTCTGGTTTCTTGCTGGATTCAATTCTATCTGCCCTCCAGAAAAAATGATCCAGTGATATCTGGGTAGCAGCTCTTTTTTTCTCATCATGGGTGACATGGTGGCATTGGATTGCATTCTGAATGCAATGCATTCTGACTGCTGCAAACTTCATGTACCTTTCTACGTTTGGGTCCTATTCCTCAAAAACAACAGAACCTCCTCAAATAAAGAAAATCTCTGGCCATTTCCTGCATTGTGAATCTTTTTGATTCTTCAGTTACTTCTTTTTCCTCTTGTCTCTCTTCATCCTTTCTCTGGGCCCCTGATTCCATCTTTTGACCCCACTCCACTCTCTCAATTATTTTCACTTTTGTTTCCATTGTTATCACTTGGGGCTTCTTAGCAGTACACTACATCACTGCTTGGCAGCTACATCACTGCTGCTTTTATGCTTGCTTCCAGAATACTACACTTTAAAGATGCTACATAGTATTGTCAAGTCCACAAAATCTTGACCACGTGTAGACGATGCTCACACGTGACACTGTAGGCCAGACACATGAACTAACTTACGTGACCGGACACGTGGATGCACATTTGCATCTTTGAAAGTTTGTAACTTAAAGGTTCATATGAAGGGGGCTTATTATATTTAACTCTGCTGTTATAATGTGAAAGCAGCCATGGACAAGATATAAATGAGTGGGTGTGACTGTGTTCTAAAAAAATTATATTTATAAAAGCAAGTGGTGGGCCAGAACTGGCCCATGGGCCATAGTTTGTTGACCCCAGCTTTAAAGTATCCAGATATATTACTTACCTTAGGCTATCAATCCATATATTGAAATCCATATAGTCTACCTAGATTATTAGCAGAATGTAGGATAGATGATGGAGGCTGATAGTATTTTAGTCCCGTCAAGATTATTTTTGTGCTATATAGCTATAGCCTCACTGAATGTGATAAGAGTTCAAAGGGAGGTGATCTATTTAAACTCTAGAAGCAGGCTGTCTGGCAATTTGTGGCATCAAACTGTGAAGGCTCAGAAAAGCTTCTGACAACTATGGAACTGTGTTTGTACAATTTGGAATTGCAATCTTATCTGGGAGGATTGAGATACAGACTCAAATATAGATAGTGCAAAAAAAAGTGCTATAAATCTTTCCATTGAAATCAACAAGCAGAAAGTTGTGCAGAACTGTCCAAATTGATATATTGTGATTTTTCCCTCCAAAAACATCAGCCATAAGAAAAATCAGAGCCCTACACACAAATTTCAATTTCTGGTCTCTCTTTAAAAGTCCTGCTTTATTTAAAAAATGGCCAGCTTGTTTTGATTACTACTTTCTGATGGATATAGAATGGTAGAGAAATCAAGGAACACACAGTGTTTGAGTTGGTAACTGCACTCTGCAACTTCCTAGCTGTGTGCACAGTTCTAAGCCTGCAAATAAAATACTACATAGCACAGGCCTGGCACATGCTAACTTCTCAAGAAATGTTTGCAGAAACAATGATGTGTCCTTCTCCCCAATGTCTTCTGCCTAAAGGTGTGGATCTGTTTTACTGGAAATAAAAAGGAAAACTGAGTCTAGATGCTGAATTCTAACACTTGCCAGAATACTAAGGTGAAAGGCTTGTAGCTATTCCAAATAATTGATCCCATAGTCTGCAAATATTTATATCATCTTTACAATCATTCATTACCAGGTAGAAAAGAAAAAAGAAAATGAAATTCTCTTCTTACGGTTTTTTGGTATCATTAAAAAGTACTTTGTATGTAAACCTGTGGTATGCATTTCATTTGTTAGTTGTCTTTCAGTCACAAAGTTGTACCTGACTCTTCAAGACATCATGGACAGCAGCATGCTAGGCTCCCCTGTCCTTCACTGTCTCCCACAATGTGCTCAAATTCATATCCATTGAGTTGGTGATGTCATCCAACCATCTCATCCTTGGTCACCCACTTCTCCTGCCCTCAATCTTTCTCAGCATCAGGGTCTTTTCCAATGAGTTGGCTCTTCATATCAGGTGACCAAAGTATAGGAGCTTCAGCTTCAGCATCCGTCCTTCCAATGAGTATTCAGGGTTGATTGCCTTTAGGATTGATCTGGTTTGATCTCCTTGCAGTCCACAGGACTCTCAAGTCTTCTTCAGCACAATTTGAAAGCATCAGTTCTTCAGTGCTCAACCTTCTTTATGGTCCAACTCTCACATCTGTACAAGACTACTGAAAAAACGATAGCCTTAACTATATGGACTTTTTTCAGCAAAGTGATGTCTTTCCTCTTTAATATGCTGTCTAGATTTGTCATAGATTTTCTTCCAAGGAGCAAGCGTCTTTTAATTTCATGGCTATAGTTACCGTCACTTCTTTAAAGGACACATGCTGACCTCTGGTGTTTTTGTGACAGAAAGAGAGACAGAGAATGAGGATGAAGGAGAGGGCTAATGTGCTTCCTCTGGGGTATATATGCAATGCAGAAGCAGGGATGGGGAGAATCAAGCTAAAATTTCTTCCTGTTTTCTCCTTTACTGATATTTCAGGACAAGAAAAGACTGATACATAGCAGAAACCTGTGTTTCTTGTTCCCTTTATCAGATTTTGTTCCCTTTATCTCTGTCCTAGAACTGGAGGCAGATGTTCCCAAGCCCTTACATCCCAACTCTAAATTCTATAGGATTGAAGGAGAGATGAGTAATGCACAAAAGACAACCCCAACGAAAGAGGCAATTTATAGGTCATAAAAGAGCCAGGGTGATGTGATCAGGTGCATCCCTGCATTTTTCTGTTTGCCACTCCTACTCCACTCCAATCTCTGCCTTCTTCTTGCTCTCTGCTTTCAGATTGTGTTCAGCCAGTGGGCAGCACCAGCATAAGAGGGAATGGGGGGAGAAGAGATGGAGGTGTTTCATTCCTTAATCCTTCCTGCTTTGACCCTGAGACTGTGGCAGGAGCTCCCGTGACTGCAGCTCCCCATGGCAGGCAGCCCCTCACCATGGTCCCAGGTCTCATGGGTCTCAGGCAACACTCTTTCCTCCCTATTTTCTGGGTGCATGGGGTGGGGGGTGCAGCTCTGGGTGCTTTACTCAATCACAGTGGAAGTGTTAGTTGCTCAGTTGTGTCCGACTCTTGCAACACTGTGGATTGTAGCCTCCAGGATCCTCTGTCCATGAAATTTTCCAGGCAAGAATACTGAAGTGAGTTGCCATTCCCTTTTCCAGGGGATCTTTCCAACCCAAGGATCGAATCCAGGTCTCCTGCATTACAGGCAGATTCTTTACCAACTGACCCACTGTAAATACACAACCATATATATTTTCACCCAGTCATATTTGTTCCTGTCATCTTGCTCACACTTCTCTAAGGAGCACTTTCCTTAAAGTCTCTTCATTTGAACTATCTGGAAGTAAACTCTGTTTTCTGCTATGTCCTTGACTAAGGAAGAATTTGAAGGAGGTCTGATGTGAGCAAAATATTTGGAATTTTATTCTATACCCCCATCTTCTATTTTGCTGTATTCAGTTGTTTCAAATTTTTCTTCCCATCAGTTCTACTAATGTCATTTTTATTTCAGAGACTAAATCATGCTCCCAAAGCTCAAGTCTACACAGATCTGCCCTTATCAGAGTACAGTAAGGTCCCACTTCTACAGCATCAGCCAATCTAAACTGTTTCTGTATAAATAAATTTCTATATGAATGTTCTAAAAGTTAATTCTTCATACAATAAAACCAGAAAGAGAAGCTGAAGTGAACAGAAACTGCATTTTCCACTTTTTTTCCAATGCAATCATTCTCACTGAGATGTGGGCCTCAAAATCAATAACTGTAAGACTTTCAATCTATGACAGTTTAAATTTCTATATGATTATATACAGGGCTAGGGAGGAGGTGAAGGAGAGACAGAGAGAGTGGACTCTTTCCTCACTTTATAACTTGCAGCAGTTTTTTGTTCTCCCCCTATGGCCAAAAAGATGAGCTTCTCCCTGAATTTTTTGCTGATTGTGCCAATTTTGTAGTTTTCTAATTCAATCCACCCTTGGACCAAAGACAAAAGCCAAAGGAGGGAGGAAAAAAACCCAGAAAATGGATATGTGTGTAAAAAAAAAAAACTCAGAAACTCACTACTACTACACTTGTCATTTTTCAAGATTTGACTTTTCTTCTCAATACTCCAACTGCTATTTAATATTCTAAGTCCTAAATAGTTTCTTTTTGCATATTTTTCAGTTTTTACTTGTAATCAGTAGGAGAGATAAGCTGCAGTGCACTTCCTCCATATTGACTAGAACTGGAAGATTTTTGAATGTTAAACTAACTTTATATTCATAGAATAAATAGCAATTAACCATTATATATTATCTGTGATATACATCTCTCTCTGTCTCTCTCAGTTGCTCAGTCATGTCTGACTCTTTGCCACCCTTTGGACTGTAGCCTGCCAGACCCCTCTGTCCATGGAATTTTCAGGCAAGACTGTTGGAGTGGGTTGCAATTTCCTCCTCCAGGGGATATATATATATCAAAATATACAATATATATGTCATATCTATCTACCTCTCTATACATATTGCTAGATTTGATATGATAATCTTTTAAGAATTTTTGCATTTATGTTCCTGCTTCCCTCTATCATTGCCACTTTCAATTCATTTCTGTCTTCGACATTTTTCTTTTTGTCTCAGTTCAGAGATGCATTTAAAGGATGTTTCTTATTTATAGTTTATGAAGAATTTTAGTTATTTGAGTTGGGATGCCTGTGCAGGATATCTAATCTGTCAAACTGCCAGAAATAGGGTTCATGTCTTTTATTTCATGTGATACTGCTTCCTATTTTTATGTGCCTTTTGGTTATTATGTCCAGTAGTAAAATATCTCTAAAAGTTTCTTTATATAATAAATATATTTCATATTTGTAAAATAAACTACAGTTTATAAGTAAATTTCATGTTATTCCCAACAACTTTATGAGGAATTCAGGGCAAAAATTGTTGTCTCTATATTAGAAAGGGATAAATGGGTTCAGGGAGGTTTACTTAAGCTGCTCAAAGTAGGTATGGGGTAGAATCAGAATGATTAATCAGTTACCTTCTTCTCTACCATATCGCATCCAGGACGACTAAACAGAAATTACATTCTGTAAGAGAATCTGGGTCATTCAAGTTCAGGGGGAGGTGGTGGGAAATGGACAATGGGAAAACAATTGGAGTGTCTGACACTGATTTTACAGCTCCTCATTTGCTTCTTTGTTCTATTGCTAACTTAACATTCATTCAGTAAAGAGTCTTGGAGATGGCTGACCACAAAAGTATATCCTTTTAATTTAGTCTGCTACTCTCAAAAAGAGGATTTTCTTGGTTTAGTAGTCTCGATAATTGTATTCAAGACCTTAAGAACTTGAGAAAAGTAGAATTAGATTTTCAGAGACTGCCTTTGATCCTGAAATACCAATCAGGAGTAGGTGCTGGCTTTATGTCAAGAGTAGGAAAGACTCATTTTTGTTGAAACTTAAGTTCAAAATATAATTTGTAAGTCTTTGGTCCAATAATTTTTCACCAGGTGGATGTTTTGTTTTACTCTCTGTGATGATAATTCTGCTAAAACAATTTTTTAAATGAAAACAACATGCATTTTTCTTTTTAAAAAAATTCAATATAATACCCAAGCGAAAGACAGTGTTATCATACAAATAGAGGTTGATGCCTCTAATGATCCCTCAATAATTTAACGAAAATGTCATTTTCCTCACTCTTATTCACCAAATATATTGATAACTTGAAGATGCTTATTTGAGAGGAGCACTGCAGCTCCTTTTGTTTTACTTGGTACTAACTCATCAAGTACATATTTTTTGGGTGTTAGTTCTAAAAGGGCTTGTAGGTCTTCATAGAACCGTTCAACTTCAGCTTCTTCAGCATTACTGGTTGGGGCATAGGCTTGGATTACTGTGATATTGAATGGTTTGTCTTGGAAATGAACAAAGATCATTCTGTCATCTTTGAGATTGCATCCAAGTACTGCATTTCGCACTCTTTTGTTGACCATGATGGCTACTCCATTTCTTCTAAGGGATTCCTGCCCACAGTAGTAGATATAATGGTCATCTGAGTTAAATTCACCCATTCCAGTCCATTTTAGTTTGCTGATTCCTAGAATGTTGACATTCACTCTTGCCATCTCCTGTTTGACCACTTCCAATTTGCCTTGATTCATGGACCTAACATTCCAGGTTCCTATGCAATATTGCTCTTTACAGCATTGGACCTTGCTTCTATCACCAGTCACATCCACAACTGGATATTGTTTTTGCCTTGGCTCCATCCCTTCATTCTTTCTGGAGTTATTTCTCCATTGATCTCCATTAGCATATTGGGCACCTATGGACCTGGGGAGTTCCTCTTTCAGTATCCTATCATTTTGCCTTCTCATACTGTTCATGGGGTTCTCAAGAATACTGAAGTGGTTTGTCATTCCCTTCTCCAGTGGACCACATTCTGTCAGACATCTCCACCATGACCTGACCCTCTTGGGTGGCCCCACACGGCATGGCTTAGTTTCATTGAGTTAGACACGACTGTGGTCCTGTGATCAGATTGGCTAGTTTTCTGTGATTATGGTTTTAGTGTGTCTGCCCTCTGATGCCCTCTGGCAACACCCACGTCTTACCTGGGTTTCTCTTACCTCGGACGTGGGGTATCTCTTCACGGCTGCTCCAGCAAAGTGCAGCCGCTGCTCCTTACCTTGGACGAGGGGTGTCTTCTCACGGCCGCCCCTCCTGACCTTGAACGTGGAGTAGCTCCTCTCGGCCCTCCTGCACCCAGCAGCAGCCCCTCCTTGGAAGTGGGGTTGCTCCTCTCGGCCACCGCCCCTGCCCTCGGGCATGTGGTAGCTCCTCTTGGCCGCCACTCCTGCGCTGTCGCAGCCTGACGCTCTCGGTCGCTACCCCTGGCCTTGGGCGAGGGGTAGCTCCTCACCACCATGCTTCTGCGTGGTCCGTCGCAGCCAGCGCGCTTCTGCGAGAGATGGGAATACCAGACCACCTGACCTGCCTCTTGAGAAATCTGTATGCAGGTCAGGAAGCAACAGTTAGAACTGGACATGGAACAATGGACTGGTTCCAAATAGGAAAAGGAGTACGTCAAGGCTGTATATTGTCACCCTGCTTATTTAACTTATATGCAGAGTACATCATGAGAAACGCTGGGCTGGATGAAGCACAAGCTGGAATCAAGATTGCTGGGAGAAGTACCAATAACCTCAGATATGCAGATGACACCACCCTTATGGCAGAGAGTGAAGAGGAATTAAAAAGCCTCTTGATCAAAGTGAAAGAGGAGAGTGAAAAAGTTGGCTTAAAGCTTAACATTCAGAAAACTAAGATCATGGCATCTGGTCCCATCCCCTCATGGGAAATAGATGGGGAGACAATGGAAACAGTGTCAGACTTTATTTTTTTGGGCTCCAAAATCACTACAGATGGTGACTGCAGCCATGAAATTAAAAGACACTTACTCCTTGGAAGGAAAGTTATGACCAACTTAGATAGCATATTAAAAAGCAGAGACATTACTTTGCCAACAAAGGTCCATCTGGTCAAGGCTATGGTTTTTCCAGTGGTCATGTATGGATGTGAGAGTTGGACTGTGAAGAAAGCTGAGCACTGAAAAATTGATGCTTTTGAACTGTGGTTGTGGAGAAGACTCTTGAGAGTCTCTTGGACTGCAAGGAGATCCAACCAGTCCATCCTAAAGGAGATCAGTCCTGGGTGTCCATTGGAAGGGCTGATGCTGAAGCTGAAACTCCAGTACTTTGGCCACCTCCTGCGAAGAGTTGACTCCTTGGAAAAGACCCTGATGCTTGGAGGGATTGGGGGCAGAAGGAGGAGAGGACGACAGAGGATGAGATGGCTAGATGGCATCACCAACTCAATGGGTATGAGTTTGGGTGAACTCCGGGAGTTGGTGATGGACAGGGAGGCCTGGTGTGCTGCAATTCATGGGGTCGCGAAGAGTCGGACACGACTGAGTGACTGAACTGAACTGAACTCATCAAGTGCTGTGACATTTTGTAAAACAGCTATATGAATAACCATTTTGTTAATCTCAAGTCTTTAAAAAGGATGTTTGATTAAAATATTTATCTTCAATTTTGATTACTCCTTTCATGGTTTTTAAGTCTAGCTTCTTGATGATGCCCAGAAATTTTTATGTAGGTCTTGACCCAAATGCTTCTACTAAGCTTGAACTCTTGTAGCACAGTGTCTAATATACAGATACTCTCCTTTACAATTATAAATAGTTCTCGACATTCTCTCTTGTAACTTGTTGCAATGATTATACCTTAATTCCACACATATTCCAGTAGAACACAACTTCTACTTCTTCCCAGTTATTGCAGCCGTCTCTGAGTCCATGATGCCTGTTTAAGGTCCATTTTTCTCAAACAAGTCTTCATATGACTCCTTGTAATCCCTGCTACCATGTTCCAAATGAGAAATTTAACAACCCCTAACCCATACAACCTACAAACAGAAGAAATATTGACTAACAAAATCTTTCATTCAGAAAGACCATTGTATAGGAGCAGAGGGCAGGGAAGTAGCACACAATGGCTGCCCTGTTGTTTAAGGAAGCAGGTTACTTCTGTTGGGAGAGTTCATGGCAATGGATTATCTACTGAGAAGTTGGTTTGGCTGCTCTGTCTGCTATGTACTAGAGAGACTCGATTTGCTTAGTGTTCTATGTGGCTTTGGTCATCATGGACATTTGGGAGGATCTTTTTACTGGGAGATGTATTTGGTTAGGCTGTGACAACAAATAGTTCATGTAAAAGCTCAGCAAGATAGAAGTTTATACCTTGTTTACATAATAGTCCAAGAGAGCTGCAGTTTTGCCTTCTTCAACACATGGTTCCCAAAGTTTTCCTGACATTTTTCTGCACCTTTGTCAGCTAGAAGTGGGAAAGGGCATGGAGATGTACATGTTGTTGCAGTTGTTTAGTCACTAAATTGTGTCCAATTCTTTGCAACCCCATGGACTGCAGCATGTCAAGCTTCCCTGTCCTTCACTGGAGTTTGCTCATGTTCATGTCCAGTGATCAGTGATGCTATCTAACCATCTCATCCTCTGCATCCCCCTTCTCCTTTTGCCTTCAATCTTTCCCAGCATCAGGGTCTTTTCAAATGAGTTGACTTGTCACATCAGGTGGCCAAAGTATTGGAGCTTCAGCATCAGTCCTTAATGATAGTCAGAGTTGATTTCTTTAGGATGGACTGGTTTGATCTCCTTGCAGTCCAAGGGACTCTCAAGAGTCCTCCAGCACCACAATTTGAAAGCATCACTTCTTCAGTGCTCAGCCTTCTTTATGGTCCAACTTTCACATCCATACATGACTACCAGGAAAACCATAGCTTTGACTATATGGACCTTTGTAGGCAAAGTGATGTCTTTGCTTTTTAATACTAGAAGGCTTTTTATAAGCAGGAGGACAGAATGCAGGCAGTATTATTTCCATATGATACCATGGCATTTCCATATGTCATTACAGATAATTAGACAAAGAACCACAAAACCCCTGTAATGGAATCAAGGTGGGTACCTGAAGAAGGGAAAAAATATCTTGGTGGACAGGTCAGTATCTTTGCTACAATTCCTTAGCTGTGCATTTCCTGTTGTTGGTGAGATGGAGCATGAAAAAGGAATTGCCCAGGCAGTGGTCAGTCCTAGATTCCTTATTTGTATGCTTTCTTTCTTGTTTGGGAATGGCAGTGGTGACAAAAGACCCTCCTTAAAACCCTAGGACTGCCTATTAGGAACACTGTCTGATAGGAACTAAAGCCAGTAATCTTACCAGTCAAGATACTTGAATCTGGATCCACTCCTCCTCCACAGCTTCCATCTCCTGGTGACTCTTCAGTAGGCACTGCCCATCCTCCTGGGCCTCATCTTAGTGCATCTAACTTTGGTCTCTGTCTCAGTGTGGTAGGCTGCAGGGATGGGACAAGGCCCTCTGCCACAGGTGCTCACAATCTCCTTTGTAACCCAGGGAAAGGGCCATCACTTTACGTGGGTTACAATGTTTTGTGAACATTTACGGGATCTGGCTTCTTCATGTTGGTTACACCATGGCTGGATTTCAGTGCAGTGGGTATTTTTTGAAATCCAGAGCATGCTCAGTGGCAGAATGGCCTCTTTACACAGCCGTGCCAGGCTGCTATTCCTGCTCCACTTCAGAAATCTCTGCATTGACCACATATTCCCCCTCTTGTAGCACCTTATTGAAGCTTGCAAGTAGCCAATACCCCCAAGATCTCAATTTTTTTTTCTGTGACATTTGAGCTTAGTGAGAATTGTCACATCATCTAAACAACCTGTAATGGTTAACTAACAGCTTTGCTACTGAGTTTCCTGCCTCATGATGCAGAAAACCTCCCAGCCCACTCTGCACCTGAATGTAGCCAGTTCCACATTTTAGATCTTTCTCTCACTGCCTGTGTTCTAGTTACTGATTTCAGCATCAGTTAAGGCTCCACAGGCTGCCAATGGTACACACCGCGCCTCAAGTAGCTAAACAAATCAAAAATACAGATTACACTAGAGAGGAGTGCTGTTTCAATAGAAACATAATTTGAGACTCACATGTAATATAAAATTTTCCAGAAGCCACAATAAAAAATAAGGAATACATGAAATTAATTTAAAATCTAATTTAAATATACATTCAATATATTTTAATTAACACGTTCATTATAAAAATCATTAATGAAATACTTTATATCCATTTTTTCCTCACACCAAGTCTTCAAATCCACTGTTATTTGAGACATATAGAACAACTCAATTTGGACTAACTGTGTTTCCAGTGATCAAGAGCCACATGTGGCCAGTGGCCACCAACATTAGGTAGCAGGACTGAAGCATATTAGGATGGCTCTTTAGAGTCAAAGGAATTGCTTGAAACAACCTGTCCTCCTAAATGACGGCTTCATTATTGTTTCCTTCTGGTCAAGCTCTCTCAGTGTGCCTGAATACATGGCCATCAGCCTCTCTGGTTGCATGCACTAATAGCTTCATCATCAGAGAGGAGAGAACTCCTTTTCACCTCCCTGTTACTATTTTCCTAACTATCCCAGCTCTAGCTCAAAAATCTTTGGGAAGAACTCTGACTGTGCCCATTTCCAGGACAATCAGGTGGTCCTCCATGAGAGTGGAGTTCTGTGATTGACAGCTTTCAGTCAAACCTCATGCTAGAGCAGGGAAGGAAGAGCTGTTCAAAAGAAGAGAGCTTGCTATATCCAGAAGAAGAGGAAAAGGAATGCTGGGAAGTAAAAAACAATAAATACATACTACCAATACCTAAGAAAGAATAAAAATGGCTGTTTATGCAAATACCGTGAGTCTTTGTTCTCAGATGAACGGAGCACAAGTACAGATAGTATGTGTGCTTGCTGTGTAAAAATTCCATGAATACTTTTGTGATGTCAGGAAAATGAAATTAATAGCTTCATTTAGCAACTAACTCCTTAATCAGCCTATTACACACTCTTTCTTTTGTTCCTTTAATTTTTAAAAAATCACTGAAATACATGGATTTGGTAGTTTAATACTAAATCATAAAATGTTGTATTCCTAACTAGGAGTGAATGTGTGGAATGTCTAAATCATAAAACAAGCTTGGGATCAACAACATTTTTTTTTAGAATACAGTCCTGGTGATTGTTTTCCAAAAAAAAAGAAAGAAAGAAAGAAAAAGAAAACAACACCAGAAAAGTAGAGTTCTGGTAAGCAAAATATCCTAGTGATTCTAGAACCTTGCCAATTATTGCCATTTTGCAAAATCCTTCCTGGAAAGATTGATTGATAAGTAGTGAAACCTTGGATCTCTTCAGATCAAGACACATTTCAGAAACTACCTTGGCTGCTGTGGCAGGTGATTTTAAGGTTAAGGATGATGACTATTTATCTTCATCCGCTGGGACCCATCAGTAGCTTCCAACACTATGACTGTGTGATGCTCATGTTCCTCTGACATGTTCTGGCTAATGTAAAGGAGCCAGTTTTCCCCAGGATATATGCTCCCGATCACACTGCAGCTGAAGATGTTCCTGTGCTTGGTTTAAATGGGTACTGACTGCAGAGGGTGTCTTGAGAATTGGTGGAGTTGAAAAAAAATCCTTTATATTTTTCCCTCTGAATTATTTCTGTCTCTTTCATGCTTTATTGGGAAGACAAAAGCAAATGTCCACCATAATACAGATGGCTCTCTAGCTCTCTGCATCCAAGGATATGGATATGGAGGGCCAACTGTATTGTGTCATTTTACATAAGGGACTTGAGCATCTGTGTATTTTGGTATCTTCAGGGGACCCCAAGCCAATCCCTCCAGCACCCCGACACTGTAAAATGACTGTACCCTCTTCATTACTCGTGAAGCTGATCTCTAAGTGAAGTGGGCACCAGCATCAGCTTGCTGCTGCTAAGGTGCTTCAGTCACGTCTGCATCAGCTTGGTGCTGGTTTAAAACAGTGGGGGAGGGATAAATGTGGAGATTGGATTGACACATACATGCTACCATATATAAAATAGATAACTAATAAAGACTTATTGTATGGAACTCTACTCAATACTCTGTAATGACCCATATGGGAAAAGAATCTTAAAAAAAATAGTGGATAATATATATGTATAACTGATTCACTTTGCTGTACACCGGAAATTAACACAATATCGTAAATCAACTACACTCCAACTAAAAAAGGCATCTTACCTGGTCTTACCATTAGAGACTCTGAGTACATCTGGGTAGGATTTAGGAATATGGATGTTTGATAAGCCCTGTAGATGATTCTAACATAGACCACACTTTAAGAAAACCAACTTTTAGTTCATAAATTGTATCAATGTAATTCTCCATTCTAATCATATATGGAGGAATTAACTAAAAAACATGAAATGATAATTCCCTTGAGTCAGGCTCTTTCTCAAAACATCTTTAATGCAGGGTTCCCAGGCAAGGAAGGCCCTGAAGGAGCGCTAGGTGTTTGTGAAACTCCTGAAACAGTATACAGCATACACTTTGTACACCTGTGTACTTTTCTGGAGCAATGCATCTGTAATTTTCACAAGATTCTCAAAATGCTCAAGCACTGCATTAATAACTCCCCACTGACCCCTGAATTAAGTACAAATCTCCCAACTTGGCATTGAAGACATACAGAAAACTGTCTTAAATTCCCTTTCTAGGTTTTCTCCCACTCCTCTGCATGTATTCTACTAGTCAAAGAGACTACTGACCCTGACTGTTTCCTGAGTTTGTTCCTATTTCTGTGTTGTCTTACTCAGTTTAGGCTGCTACAGAAAATTATCAGACTGGTGGCTTATGAAACAGACATTTATTTCTCATAGTTTTGAAGTCTAAGTCCAAGGGACAGGTAGACCCAGGTGTCTGGTAAGACAACTTCCTGGTTGGAAGGTAGTGATCCTCTTGTAGTCTCATACAGTGGGGAGCAGAGAGGGAAATCTCTAGTCTCCTTCTCTTATAAGGGCAATAGTCCCATTCATGAGGGTTCTAGCCTCATGACCTAACTATTTTCCAAGTGCCCCTTCTTCAAATATCATCACACTGAGCAGTTGGCCTTGATATACGAATTAAGGGCAGGGGTAGGGACACATTTAATCCATAGCATGCCCCTTTGCCCATACAGTTTCTTCCACCTGGGATTCCTCTTTTTGTTGAAATCTACAATCATCCATTTTCTAGTTTCAATTCCATCTCATCTACTTAAAAGAGATCCTCCCATTTGGGTATAACTTCTTCCTCTTCTAAGACCCCAAAGCTTTTGGTTTGAATCTGTTTTGTATTAAAGCTATTTGCTTCCTATTTTATACTTCTAACTATAGATGAATTGTTTCTTAATTATCCCTGTAACCACTGTTAGTTCCAGCCCTGCACTTAGCATATGTCTTCCATATTAGAAACTAAATATTCGTTAAATTAAAACTAAACAAAGTAGCACTTTTAGATACTATATACTTACTTCAATAAGCAAAATACTTTTTAAAATATTTAGGAACTAAGGCAGAACATGTAGTGGTTTGTTTTGAATATCTTCAATGGTGGAAAAATAACTGTTCTTTGAGAATGAATGGATATCAGAATACAGATAAAAATTCAAGGAAAACCAAGTGAGCTGCAGCTATGGATACATATCAGTGTGAGACTGGTATTCACATCATTTCAAAATACTTGCTCCAAACATATTAAAGCAGAGCTATATAAACCTACAGCACCAGAAGTCAAGGTTATTACATACAGTAAAATATATGCTGTTATGGTATATAGTTTAAATGTTGAGAAACTTATACAGTTGTGTAACTACCAAAGTAATTAAGATATTGATTACATCCATCATCCTGAATACCTCCCCGTACCCCACTGGAGAATCCTCTGAGTCCCTGAAAACCACTGATCAATCTTCTGGCATTACAGTTTTGTCAGCTTACTGTAGGGTAAATTATAATGGGATATGAATGGAATTACATAGTATGTCATGAGTGAGCCTGGATTCTGTTACTTAGCATGATGTTTTTGAGATCCAAGGTGACTTTTCAAAAGAGGACATCACTTTTTTGTGCATACTCTGGCCCATTATTGAAAAACTGCATCAGGGAAACCCATGTACATTTTGTACTACTTGGTGACAATTTGAACCAGAGATCAAATTGCCAACATCCATTGAATCATCAATAAAGCAAGAGAATTCCAGAAAAACATCTACTTCTACTCTATTGACTATGCCAAAGCCTTTGACTGTGTGGACCATAACACACTGTGGAAAATTCTTAAAGAGATGGGAATACCAGACCACCTAACCTGCCTCCTGAGAAATCTGTATGGAGGTCAAGAAGCAACAGTTAGAACTGGACATGGAACAACAGACTGGTTCCAAATAGGAAAAGGAGTATGTCAAGGCTGTATATTGTCAGCCTGCTTATTTAACTTACATGCAGGGCTTCCCTGGTGGCTCAGAGGTTAAAGCATCTGCCTGCAATGCGGGAGACCTGGCTTCGATCCCTGGGTCAGGAAGATCCCCTGGAGAAGGAACTGGCAACCTACTCCAGTATTCTTGCCTGGAGAATCCCATGGACGGAGAAGTCTGGTGGGCTACAGTCCACAGGGTTGCAAAGAGTTGGACACGACTGAGTGACTTCACTAGAGTACATCATGAAAAATGCTGGACTGGAAGAAGCACAAACTAGAATCAAGATTGCCGGGAGAAATATCAATAACCTCAGATACGCAGATGACACCACCGTTATGGCAGAAAGCAAAGAACTAAAGAGCCTCTTGGTGAAAGTGAAAGAGGAGAGTGAAAAAGTTGGCTTAACACTCAACATTCAGAAAACTAAGATCATGGCATCCGGTCCCATCACTTCATGGCAAATGGATGCGGAAACAATGGAAACAGTGACTGACTTTATTTTGGGGGGTTCCAAAATCAGTGCAGATGGTGACTGCAGCCATGAAATTAAAAGACACTTACTCCTTGGAAGAAAAGTTATGACCAATCTAGAAAGCATATTAAAAAGTAGAGATATTACTTTGCCAACAAAAGTCCGTCTAGTCAACTCTTTGGTTTGTCTAATAGTCATGTGTGTATGTGACAGCTGGACTATAAAGAAAGCTGAGTGCTGAAGAATTGATGCTTTTGAACTGTGGTGTTGGAGAAGACTCTTGAGAGTCCCTTGGACTGCAAGGAGATCCAACCAGTCCATCCTAAAGGAAATCAGTCCTGAATATTCATTGGAAGGACTGATGCTGAAGCTGAAACTCCAATGCATTGGCCACCTGATACGAAGAACTGACTCATTTGAAAAGACCCTGAAGCTGGGATTGATTGAAGGTGGGAGCAAAAGGGGACAACAGAGGATGAGATGGTTGGATGGCATCACCAACTCAATGGATATGAGTTTGAGTAAGCTCCAGGAGTTGGTGATGGACAGGGAAGCCTAGCATGCTGCAGTCCATGGGGTCGCAAAGTCAGCTAGCACTGAGCAACTTATCTGAACTAAACTGGTGACTGTATTCATTTCCTAAGAACGCTGTAGCAAATTAACACAGACTTGGAGGCTTAAGACGACAGAAAATGTATTCTTTCACAGTTGTACAATTCTAAAATCAAAGCATTAGCAGGGCTCTCATCCCTCCAGAGGTTCTAGGGGAAATCCCATTTCTTGGCTTTCCATGATTCCAGTGGCAATGGGCATCACTGGCCTTGTGACTGTACCACTCTGTCTCCATCTTCACATGGCTTGCTCCTCTTTTCTGTGTGTCTCTCCTATGTGTGTTTTATAAGGATATTTGCACTGAATTGAGGATAATCCAGGATGATTTAATCTCAAAATCCTTAATTATATCTAAAAAGACACTTTTTCCAAACAAAGTAGCACTCACAGGTTCCAGGTATTAGGATGCAAGCATATATTTTCAGGGAGCCACTATTCAATGCACTACAGTCCACTCTCTGGCCACTCCCCCCCTAAATTCACTCCATGTGTGTGAAATACATTCACTCCATCCCAATACCCCCAAATGTCTCAACCAGTTACAACATCAAGTCTAACTTTAAAATTTCATCCAATTATCATCAGTTTATGAAGTTCCAAATCTTATGATCTAAATCAACCCAATCAGGCACTGGTGAGACTCTGGTATTACTGATAAGAGACAAAACTCTTCTCCATCTGTAGGCCTAAGAGACTAGAACATAAGTTTTCAGTTTCTAAAAAACAGTAGTGGGACACATAGAATAGATAGTCACACTCCAAAACAGAGAAAAGGGAAGAAAAAAAAGAAAAACCATCCCATACAAACTTGGAACCCAGCAGAGCAAATTCCATTCAGTTTCTGTGGCTCAAGGCAGCTCTGGGCTCACTGCAGCTCCAGACACCTCTGCCCACAGCTCTTGCCTCTGCCTCTGAGCCCTTGGCTTCTGCAATATTGCCTCTATCCTTAGAGGCACTGCTTTTTCTTCAAGGGTAGCACATGCTTGCAACTAAGGAGCTCTATCAGCTTACTTTCTAAGTATAGAATTTTGGAAATCCAACAGCCCACTTTTACCTTATCCTATCTCCGTCTCCTTTGGTCTAAGCTGGCCATGCTTCTTTTATACAATGGTTTCAAAACCCTTGTGGGTTTTTGTAGATGTGATTAACATGTACAATCAGTTGACATTAAATAAAGGAGGTTATCTGATCCAACCAGTTGCCTTAAGAGCAGAATTGAAGTTTCCCTGAAGAAGATATTCTGTCTGTGGAAGCAGTATCAGTCCCTCCTTAAGAGTTTTCATTCTACCCTTCTTAATAGCCTGCCTTATGGAATTTGGTTTATGTTCCCTGCTCACCATCATATCCACCACCTTGGGTGGTCCAATGGTAAAGAATCTGCCTCTCAATGCAGGAGAAGCAAGAGACATGGTTTCAATCCCTACATCTGGAAGATCTCCTGGAGGAGGGCATGGCAGCCCACTCCAGTATTCTCACCTGGAGAATCCCATGGACAGAGGAGTCTGGTGAGCTACAGTCCATGGGGTTGCAAAGAGTCAGACACAGCTGAGCACGCACACACATGCACTATCATGGTAGCTGCCTTCTCTTGCTTCCTCTTTAAGGTTCTTCTATAACCCACCACTTTTCTTTATGTTTCTCATCTAGTTTTAAGGGTTTTAATATAACTCATAATAAACAAACAACCCAATTAAAAAGTGATCAGAAGACCTAAACAGACATTTCTCCAAAGAAGACATACAGATGGCTAACATACACAAGAAAAGATGCTCAGCATCACTCATTATTAGAGAAATGCAAATCAAAACCATGATGAGGTATCATTCCACATTGGTCAGAATGGCCATCATTAAATAGTCTATGAACAATAAATGCTGGAGAGGGTGTGGAGGAAAGGGCACCCTCTTACACTGTTGCTAGGAATGCAAACTGATATAACCACTATGGAAAACAGAATGGAGATTCCTTTAAAAACTAGGAAGAAAACTACTATACAACCCAGCAATCCCACTACAGGGCATGTACCCCAAGGAAACCAGAATTTAAAAAGACGCAAGTACCCCAATGTTCATTATAGCGCTATTTACAATAGCTAGGACATGGAAGCAACCTATGTGTCCATTGGTAGATGAATGCATAAGGAAGCTGTGGTACGTATACACAACGGAGTATTACTCAACTCATAAAAAGGAATGTACTTGAGTCAGTTCTAATGAGGTAGATGAACCTAGAGTCTATTATACAGAGTGAAGTAAGTCAGAAAGAGACAAATGCCATATATTAACAAATATATATGGAATCTAGAAATATAGTACCAATGATCCTATGTACAGGTTAGCAGAGGAGACACAGATGTAAAGAACATACTTTTGGATTCAGTGAGAGAAGGAGAGGGCGGGATGATTTGAGAGAATAACATTGAAACATATATATTACCATATGTAAAATGAGAGATCGATGTATGAAGCAGGGCACCCAAAGCCAGTGGTCTGTGACACCTGGAGGGCCAGGGTGGAGAGGGAGGTAGGAGGGGAGTTCAGGATGGAGTGGACACATGTATACCTATGGCTGATTCATATCAAGGTATGGCAAAAGCCATCACAATATGGTAATTATCCTCCAATTAAAATAAATTAAAAAAAAACAGAGCATAACAAATATAACCAACATAGAGATTTTACAAAAATTTCAGAAGGCTGCACAGTTCTAATAGTCATGGTCCTTGACTTACAGTTCTCAGCTCTTTCTGAAACAAGAAATCAGATTCTTCAGGGTTTTAATTTACTCAAGGAAGGGGCTTGCTATACACCTCTTCTATTAATCTTTTCTTCTCTAAAGACTTTCTTACTAATTTTAAGGTTGACTACAGGTAGTGAGTTCCTGGCCAGACCCCTTCTATGCAGAGAAATGGCTGAGTACCTATCTCTATGTGTTTAGGTGACAGGCAAAATTATATGGACTTTAAATTAAACCCACCTTAATATTGCTAATAAGTAACATTTTTCTAGTCTGGTAATATGGATGTTTTTCAAAATATCAAGATTCAAAGCATGACTGTTTATAATACCCAAGCTCATCATCACTGATTGGATTTCTAATGGCTCATTTATTCAGAATGACCAAAAGGAACTTTTCAAAATGAATGCTATTGGCATCATGAAGGCTAAGGCAGTAGGCTGATGAAAATGACCTTAGATAGAATGGTCAAAATCTGCTTTATTTCCTATTTCTATATCAAGAAAGATAATTTTATTGAAAGAAATGAATACCAGGAAGGCTGTGTTAAATAGAAATGTAGTAGTGTTTTACCTTTTGGTGATACCTTTACTATAAGAAATTCAAAGATTTTACAGGTAAATTTAGTACCATAGTGCTACAGACAATAGGAATTAACGTGTTCAGATTTTTGTCATTCCTCATTCAAGCTCAATAAGCAAAAAAATACATAAGAATCTGGTGAATCCTGAGATTTTGCAATGCACACAAATAGGTTAAGTCATCCAAAGGTGAATTCTTTTGGTCCAACTTTTCTGTCTTAACTATGAAAATGAGCTACTGTGTCCATAATGATTTTCCAAGAGCTGATGGGTATCAGCTGTGTGGTCATAGATGTGGTATACTGTACTGTGGAAGGAGAGGAGACACTGTATGAAGGAAAAAAAAATGCCATTTTCTATTTTTAAGTCTCATGACTGCCCCTAAATCCCTTGCCTCATTTCCTTCTAACAGCTGTCTTTAAAATTGGAGATAATACGTGTCCAAGAGAAAATAAAGGCTGAGGTTTTCAAATGTTCCTCTGGGAACAGTATGCAACAGAGTTCCTTCATGCAGATCATTTACTCTTTAGTTTTAAAATCATATACAGTGCATCATTCAGGACCATGAAACTTGATATGTAACCAGATTCTGCTGATGATTTATGATGATGATAATGATCAATATTTCTCAATTTTCAAAACAGTTGGAACAGATGCTTAAGCCTTATGGATATCTAATTTTTAAGGATGAGTCTGTGTGTAGAGAGTTCTTTGTTAAAATAAAATAAAAATCTATTTATTTATTTATTCATCAGATATGTATTCCTTACTAGATTTCTTTGTGTAAATCATGTAAACTCTATTGGTCTCAATTTTTTCATTTATAAAATGGAGACAATAATAAAATACATAAGACAAAGGATTGCTTGCAACTAACTCACTTAGAGTGCCTAGCACATGGTTGGCATGATTAACTTGTGTTATGGCTATAATGGTGGTTGATAATACTGTTATAGCTCCAAGTGTGGTTCTTCTCCTAGGAAGGAATCAGCCATGGTCCCTTTTTTGAAAAATTCCTGTCTAATGGGAGAAAAGCCATATAAACATTTAATGGCACTTTACTTTTACACCTGCAGAAATGTAAGCCCATGTATAGAGTGTTATGGGATTCCCAGGAGGCACTAGTGGTAAAGAACCCAACTGCCACTGCAAGAGATGAAAGAGATGTGGGTTCAATCCCTGGAGGGATTGGGAAAATCCCATGGAGGAGGGCATGGCAACCCACTCCAGTATTCTTACCTGGAGAGTCCAATGGACAGAGGAGCCTGGCGGGCTACAGTCCATAGGGTTGCAAACAGTCGGACATGATTGACGTGACTTAGCACACACACATATAGAGTGGAATGATGATCCAGAGGGGACAATGTTACCATATCCTTGGATTAGAAGGAAAGGCTTGAATGGAGAGTCAGTTTTTAACCTGAGCCTTGAAGGATGGGAGGGGAATTACGAATCAGGCTGGAAATTGGAGAAAATTTTTGTAAGTAAAGAAAAAACATCTGAGAGATATGAATGAAAATGGCTCAAATATAGAGCAGCTGGTAGTTGAGGAAAGATGCAGCATAGAGAACATGTGAGGGGTGGCTGGGAAATAAGGTATTTTATTGACTGACTGCCTCTTTCTCCCACTAGAACTTAAATTTCATCAGGATAAGGACTTGTTTTATTTTCTTCTGTATCTCCAACAACTACCAAAGTACTAAAATGTAGGATAAATCTATATTGGTTGAACAAATAAATTATCTCTTAATTATTTGAGTTAATAATTTGTATTTTCCCTCCCTTCCTTCAAGGCTCAACTTAAAAATTGACTCTCCATCCAAATCTTTCCTACTAATCCAAGGAAATGGTAGCATTGTCCCCTCTGTGTCACCATTCCACTCTGTATGTGTGTGTGCTAAGTCACTTGCCTCTAACATTCTTTTTTATCCATTTCCTACGTGCCTCTATGCCACTTTGTTAGTAACTTAGAAACGATAGGGTTTCCCTGGTACCTCAGCTGGTAAAGAATCCGCCTGCAATGCAGGAGACCCTGGTCTGATTCCTGGGTCAGGAAGATCTACTGGAGAAGGGATAGGCTACCCACTCCAGTATTCTTGGGCTTTCCTGGTGGCTCAGCTGGTAAAGAATCCACTGGCAATGCGGGAGACTTGGGTTCGATCCCCGGGTTGGGAAGATTCCCTGGAGAAGGGAAGGGCTAACCACTTCAGTATTCTGGCCTGGAGAATTCCATGGACTCTATAGTCCATGGGGTCACAAAGAGTCAGACACGACTGAGCAACTTTGACTTTAGAAACTATACCTTTCTGTGTAGGTCTCATATCTCTCTTATAGATTACATGCTTTTTATTAAAATCTTTATAAAACACAATCAGTGTTATGGTTGCTGGCACAGAGTAGATGTACATGAAGGTTTGCTGAATTTAAATACTAAAGTGTACAATACTCCTATTCATTTCTGCTTCTCTATAGGGCATGGATATGGCAGATGCTGAAATAGGAAGGAGAAAAAGAGGCATAAGGTCAGCTCTTCCTTCCTCACTCTGGACATCTGGGGGCTGTTTGCTCTCACCTGCTTTCAGAGAAATAAAAGCTACACTGCACAAGCAGGTGTTTATACCACGCGTGGCACAGCCCAGCCCAGCTCAGCGCCTAGGACACAGGTATCTTCAGGTAGTCGTTGCCAGGTACTGTGTTTGTGCCTACACAGGATGAGTATTTCAAATATGTTGTTCGCGCAATTTTGATAGACCCAAACACATTTTACAGGTACAACCTCCCCAACATTTTTTTGTGGGTAAATTGTTTTCTATAAAGAAAACATGACTCTAGTGGGACCTGGTGGAGTGATTTAGGGAGGGCAAAACCAACAATGCAGCAGATGGCTATCAACTCCCTTTACAGAGTTATGTCTGGAATTTTTCACACGTTGTCCTCCCTATTCCTCCCTTGAAATGTGACATGGTGGTTATAAAAATGTGTGATCTTTGCCCTCTAGGATTTATAGCCAGCTACAGAAGAGACTTTTCAAAAGAAAATTATGGCATAAGGCAGAATGTAATGGGGGAAACAGTTCCAGTCATGAGCAGCCATGAGCCTAAACCTTAGCTGCTAAAATGCTCAAATGTTCTCATTCTCTTAATGGTTAGGTTGCCTCCAGGAGGACCCTGGATAGGACCCTGCCAACCCTATGCATTTTTGTATCCCAGCCCAGTTCAGTGCCGAGGACACAGTAGGTATCGATCCTTCCCTACCTAGTGAAAGAGTTTTGTTGGCTTTCTAACCCATCATGATGCTTCTGCAGCTCCTTATAAATGTATTCTTTGTACAAGGGCTAGTTCAGTCAGTATTCATCAATATCTTATAGTGTGTCTGTGTGTGTGTCCCCTCCAGAGGAGAAGCGTGACAGGGGGCGGGGTGTGGTAGAAAGAGTGCTAGACTGATCATCCATTTGAGTCCCTTCTCTAGCATTCCTAGATGTGTCACCCTCTTAACTCTGAGACCCGCCTACCAGGTAGGAACAGTTCTTCTCCTGCTGTCCTCCCGAAAATGTTGGAGATGAAATTGTTTATAAATTATTATATAATGTAACAAAGGTAAATAACAGTTATTCCAAATCTGGAGTCAAGATGGATGAAGTGGCTGTGTTCTTGAGCTCTTTGGTGAGCCATTTGACCACTGAGTGTTCCACTGACCTAGTTGGTGGGAGCTACTAGGATGCTTATGGAGGAGGAGGATGCCCCTGTTCTTATAGGAGGCAGATGACATCACCATGATGAGCATTCTGGCTCTTTGTAAAAATGACATGTCATATATGCATTATAATGAATTCTCAGACTCACTTTTGTATTTTTATTTTTAAAATCTCTGATATTTCTTGCATAGTATCACTTAGCAAAAAGGCCTCAGAGACTGACTTTCAGCTCTTCTCTGCTGAGAAATACTGGTAAATGTACACCCAGCTCTGAGATAAAAATAGCCAATGCCAATCTGTGTTACTGCCTTATATGCTGGCTGTGACTGGTGTTGATAGCTTCACAAGGGATATAAATGTACACGTAACATGAAAGCTAGAGGCAGACTCTCATATCAATCCATCCTTAGGCTCAAAGTTGAAAAGCAAACACTTGTCAGAGTTAGTAGTTAAGCATTATCAATCACGTATGTATGCACACACATATCTGCTCCTCTCCTAGTAGGATGAATGTAGTGAAGGACATAAGATGCAGGAATGCTATAAAGGTGAATGGAACAAGGGGGACCCTGGAGGGGAAAAGGACACTGAAATACTATCCTGGAGGCATTAGGAGATCAAGTCTATTAAAAGATGAAATCACACATTTTGACGTTTTGATTCAAGCAAGCTTATTTACAAAACATAAACAGACTCCAGTTTTGAAAATAAACTCATGGTTATCAAAGGGGAAATGAAGGGGGGGATAAATTAGGATCTTGGGATTAATAAAACCACACTACTATATATTGATATAAAATAGATAACCAACAAGGATCTACTGTACAGCACATGGAACACTGCTCAATATTCTGTAATAATCTATATGGGAAAAGACTGAAAAAGAATGAATATATGTATATGTATAATTGAATCACTTTGTTGTACACCTGAAACTAACACTATGTTGTAAATCAACAATACTCCAGTAACATTTTCCATAAAGATGAAATTATGTAAATTCCAATTATAAGCATACTAACACATATATATGGAATTTAGAAAGATGGTAACGACAACCCTATATGCAAAACAGAAAAAGAGACACAGAAGTACAGAACAGACTTTTGAACTCTGTGGGAGAAGGTGAGGGTGGGATGTTTCAAAAGAACAGCATGTATACTATCTATGGTGAAACAGATCACCAGCCCAGGTGGGATGCATGAGACAAGTGCTCCGGCCTGGTGCACTGGGAAGACCCAGAGGAATCGGATGGAGAGGGAGGTGGGAGCGGGGATTGGGATGGGGAATACGTGTAAATCCATGGCTGATTCATATCAATGTATGACAAAACCCACTGAAATGTTGTGAAGTGATTGGCCTCCAACTAATAAAAAAAAAAACAAAAAAAAAACCAAAATGTAAAACAGAAAAAAAAAAATTCCAATTATACTGACTACATATATTAATTTATGATCAATTACAAACTGAGCTTAAACATTTTAGGGAAAACATGCATTTCAAGACTGCTTGTTCTATTTCTTAAAACAGAGGAGAAATTTAAGTGGTATCACACACTTAAATAGCTAATTTCTTTCAACATAGTTTCTTGGTTAGTCAGAATTCCTTTCTGTTCATGCAGCAAAGACTTTGAGTTGATTTATTTATAAATGATTCTCCTGCTTTTGTGAACTGTACACTGTGGAAATAAGAGTGGTTGCCTAGATGACCAAAACTTCAATGTTCTTCCAGGTACCTTTGGCAGTCTTCATGTTGAACCATGTGGGTTTTGACCGGGCATCCTGAGTGTATAAAAGGATTATGTAATTCCTCCCAAATGTTCTCTTCCCATTAAGGAAAGAAAACAGAACTATCTGACTCTTACAAATATACCTTTATTCAACATTCCTCTGGTGCTACTCAAAAAATATTCAATTTTTGCCAAGTTGAGGTCTTGTGGGATTTACAAGGCTCTTTGAAGTTGTGTCAGAAACACTATGAAAAACATTTTATCCAACAACTGACTGCATGAAAACAGAAAGTCAGAATTCTGAAAATTTAGCACTTTGGGGAATGACAGAGTGCTAAAATTTGGGGGGAGGTACATTTAGGATTATGACAGTGAAAATCAGGTTAACAATAGGAAATGTACCAGCTAGCATTCTTGAGTGAAAAGAGCAGAACCCTATCATACTGGTTTACACAGTAAAAGAATGTATTAAAGGATATTAGGCAGCTTGCAAATTCTCTAGGTGTTCAAAGAATGGGCCTTAGAAGCCACGGAACCAAGAACAATGCCCAAACCATACATTGAGGTTAATCCGCTGAGTCCTTGCTTCTATCGTTACTCAGCACAACTTACCACACTGCTGCTTGGCACTCAGTTCTAGCTAGAACTTACATCACTGCTTCTCTGCAAACAAGTTGTCTCTATGATTATCCTTTCCAGACAACGGTTTCCTAGTGGTTTCCCTTCTTCATCATGTTGACGTTTTTCCAAATAAAAATCTCATGTAACATATCTATTTTTACACCAGCTTCAAGAAAGGCTGAGAAAGAGTTTCTGACTTCTACCCTAGGGAGGTGGGACACAATAAGGAAAATACTCAAATACTAGAGAGAGAATTAGATACTGGTCATATCCATGACAAAAGTTCATAACAAATTAATGTTTTAACTTGCTCTTTCCCCTCAGCTAATGCAGGATTTCAGCCCCCAGCAAAGACACGTTAAATATTTTGTGGGACTTCCAGATGCAGTCATAAAATAATCTAAATCATTACCAAATGGGGGAATATTTGGATAAAGTATCTCTCAACATTTCTGATACTGTATTCTGTTAAAAGAGTACCATCACAATCTTATTGCAGTTGTTTAGTCATGAAGTCGTGTCCAACTCTTTTGCAACACCATGGACTATAGTCTGCCAGGCTCCTCTGTCTATGAGATATCCCAGGAAAGAATACTGGAGTGGGTTGCCATTTTCTCCTCCAGAGGATCTTCCTGACCCAGGGATTGAACCCACATCTCCTGTGTCTCCTGCATTGCAGATGGATTCTTTACCATTGAGCCACCTGGGAAGCCCAACATAGTCTTGATTACTCCCCAAAGTCTCATATCAGCTTTTAGGAAAGCATATCTTTCCATTTTTAATTGCAGTCAGGTCTGTGTCTTTATCACTGGCCTCAGATATGTACCCCATGGGCACTGGGCCATGTGTAAAATCTAAGTTCTTTATAATCAGTGCACTTATAACAGTACTGTTCCTGCACCCATTGTCACTGAATTTCACAGCTGGGTCAGTATCTGCACTACCATGGTTTTTCAGCTTTAAGTATGAGAAGTCTTTATTTCACTTCATTTTCTGAAAGAAATTTTCCAGGTATAGAACTCTAGAGGGATAGTTTATTTTTTCAATGATTCAAAGATGTCACCCCATTTTCTTCTGGCTTGCAATGTTTGACTGTCTAAAGCAAAATAAAAATAATGTCTATTGTTAGCCTTAGCTATGGGTCAACATATATGACCCCCATGTGGTGGTTTAGTTGCTAAGTCATATCTGACTCTTGTGATCCATGGGCTGTAACCTGCCAGGCTTCTCTGTCCATAGGATTTTCTAGGCAAGAATACTGGAGTGGGTTGCCATTTCCTTCTCCAGGGAATCTTCCCAATCCAGCAATCAAACCCAGGTCTCCTGCACTACAGGCAGATTCTTTACCGACTGAGCTACCAGGGAAGCCCATAAGCCCTAGAGTAACCACTAAAAAGCAATAGCAACAATGTCTACAGAGACACAATTAATAAAAATAATAATGTAGAAAAACAGAATTACACATCAATTACTCCACTAATCTCCTTGTTCCCTCAAAAAGACAGAAAGAGGGGAAAAAGAAACAAACTAGGTAGTGCAAAATAGGTGACCCAACAATATTGATTATTGCATAAAATGTAAATATTCTAATCACTTCAACTATAAGGTAAAGGATGTCAGGTTGCATTTAAAAGAAGACCCAACTATATGCTGTTTTTAAGAAACTCACTTGTACGTATGTAACTTTCATTTTAGGTAAAAAGACATACTAGTACAAAACCCACTGAGGCAAGCCACTGATGGTTTGTGTGTATAAAATCTTAACATTTGAGGGACTACCCTGATGGTCCAGCGACTAAAAATCCACCTTCCAATGCAGAGGACTTGGGTTGTATCCCTGGTCAGGGAAGTAAGATCCCACATGCTATGGGGCAACTAAGCCTGCACACCACAACTAAGATCCAACACAGTCAAATAAATAATAAACATTTTTAAAAACCTTAACATTTGAAGAAACTTCATAATCTGTTTTCAAATTAACAATCAATTCACATCACTTGTAAGGAGTTCAGCTAGGCACTGAAGTGAAGGGATACAAAGGATCAGGGACTGTCATCTCTAAATTTCATAAGAGATTTGATCATGTTCTAAGAAGAATGAAATAAATTTATAGTGTTTGAATTTGGAACCAGAACATCTCAGTAGTCCAAGTTCTATGTTTCATTACTTTGTGGTTTTTGCTAAAGCACACCTCTCTGGGACTCAGTTATTTTTTTGTTTGTTTGTTTTTGTAAAGCAGTGGGTTCTCTAGGGAGATAGGGAGTCATTTATCAGAATTCTAAAATATTTTGAGACCACCTCACTATCCTCTTAGACTCTAATGTATACTCAGGCTGACTTGGAAGATTCTATACAATCTGAGTGTATACTTTGAAAATTTCCCAGTGATCCCAATCAGCCTCCCCATCTGCAACTCCACAGCCTACCCAGCAGTTAAAGATCAATGAACTAGATGATTTCTATGGCCCATCCATCCATGACATATTATGATTCTTTATTTTGTGCAGAATTAACATTTGGGTGTTCTTCAAATTACCTCAAATTTGTGACCACCTATTGGACCAGCATTGACAATCCCTAGACTTGGTTCCTTGCAACTAACCATTTCCTTTCAATTGATGGATTAGATATGGCACTCTGTTGATTAACCTACAAATATTTCATTTCAGACTGAATGCACAGATCCAATAAAGAATACACTGTAGATGCACATGTTTATTTGTCTATGCAATTCAGTTCATCACAGGATAATTGCTTAGGGACTGTTCAGTGTTGCTTTGGTCTAGGGTGGCTGCCTTGATCTGTTGAAAAAAATCAATGAAGTCTGTGCTTTTAAAAAGAGAGCACTAAATTAGTTTTACTGGTTCACAAAACTAGAAAGTAGGTCATTGCCCAACATTGCAGTTACTGCTGCTGACTCTGTGGCAGGCTCAGTGGCAGATACTGAGGGACAGGACAGCCACCCAGAGCCCTGAGGTCAGAGGGAATCAGGCTATGTGGTGCCTAGAAGAGCTAGCCAAAGCATAGTCTTCTAAAGGGAAAGGAAGATCGCCCTACTCAGCCCTCATCTAGGGCTACAGGAAATAATTTAGTGCCACGGCATATGGTTTGTTTTAGTTTTAACATGTCAGGGATGTTTCCTTTAATTATTTTCCCATTACTTTTTGCCTTTTTAAAATAGACTTTTACTCATCCCTCCCCTGAGAGTGCTTGAGGATTCTGTGTTATTTCATTTCTAACATGTTACATTTCAAAAGACTTGGAGAATTAAATCTTGGCAGAAAAAGTGGGGGCTAATTAAGTAAGAGTGGGTCATGTTCTAATTTTCCATTCTTAGTCAGAATGAAGGTCTTTTTAATTGTAGGGCTTAAGGGAATAGGACTTTTATTCTAATAATTATGAACATCACTTTCTCATACATAGGTCAAAAGAGAAACTTGTATAAATCCCACTGAGGGAAGCCACCGATGTTTCAGAAGGAAGAAGATGGAAGGGAAAGTAGAATAGCAATAGGTCACAGGCAGGAGTGAAACTGCTCTGATGTTAGCTATTCTATGGTGTGCAGTGTGTTACTCTTATATTTCTTGGGGAAACCTAGACAATATATTTAACCAAGGCTAAACCTATTGGAAACAAGAAGTAGGAGAAATATTTTTCCTTTGACCTCACATCTCAGTTCTCCCTTTCATTGCCCGACTCCCAATGTCTTCCCTTCCATTCTTGGCTTCTTACTACAGAGAAGGTTCCTTTCTTGCACTCTGGTACCTATCAATTAGGGTATGACACAGCATAACCCCAGGAGGCCCCATTTAGAGTCCAATTAACAATGGTACCTAGGGTTGGGCAATGCTACAGCCCTGTTGCTTTTATTGAAAGATCTAAAAACTTTACAGCAGAAGAACCTCACTTTCCAGTGGTGAAGAATCAGGAAACCTGGTGGTGGTGGGGGAGGGGGCAAGAGAGGCAAGAGAGACATTTGAACTTTTAAATTCCTAGTGTTCTAGGATCGCTGCATTTGTAAGGGTACCATAAGGCCCTGGCAATGAACTTCAAAGGATGGCATTACTGCTGCATCGCTCTGTACATTTTCTAAAGAATATGATGGGGAAGAACAAGAATCTGCTACTAGGGGATCTTGTGGTAAGTAGAAAGTGCTTGACATGCATCACAGGCATACCTTGCTTTATTGTGCTTTGTTTTATTGTTCTTAGCAGATATGACATTTCTTACAAATTAAAGGTTTGTGGCAACCCTACATCAAGCAAGTCTATCAGTGCAGTTTTTCCATCAACATTTTTTCACTTCATGTCTTTATGTTACATTTTGGTAATTCCTGCAATATTTCAACTTTTTAAAATCTTCATTATATTTGTTTTGGTGATCAGTGATCATTGTTACTATTGGAATAAGATGACTCACTGAAGGACAGATGATGGTTAGCATTTTTGACAATAAACTATTTTTAAGCTAACATATATACATTGTTGTTTTAGACATAATGCTATTCTGCACACAATAGACTACAGCATACTATAAATATAACTTTACATGCATGCTCAGTCATGTCTGACTCTGTGATTCCTGCTAAGAGTGCAGCCTACCAGGCTCATTTGTCCATGGAATTTTCCAGGTAAGAATATTGGAGTAGGTTGCCATTCCCTTCTCCAGGGGATCTCCTGACCCAGGGATTGAACCTGGGTCTCCAGCATTGCAGGCAGATTCTTTACCATCTTATCATCAGAGAAACCCTTATAAGAACTGTAAAACTAAAAAATTTGTGTGGCTTGCTTTATTTTGGTGGTCTGGACCCAGACTTGCAATATCTTCCAGGTTGGCCTGTATATTCTTTCAGCCTCTTGACATCATTATGGGGCTGGAAAAATCAGACATTACTGTGTCAACTATATCAGACTGAAAACTAAATCAGAGACCAAGCTATGTTCTTATTACTCAACTGTCCACCCTCTTCAGTATTTGCCTCTCACAAGGTCACACTGTTTTCCCAGGACAGCCCATATCCAATGATTACTTGATATAGGAGTAAAAGTGCCCAGTTCCTGTGTGTCTATTTGGGATAATTCTGGAGGGCCATCAAAGCTTCAGAGCCATCTGTAGGTGTGGCTGATGTCTTTCTTGAGTCTATACCACAACTCAACTTCTTCCTCTGCTCAAACTGCTTCTTTCTTCCCTTCTATAGGCACTGATTGAAGTCAGCTCAGTTCAGTTTCTTGGTCATGTCCAACTCTTTGTGACTTCATGGACTGCAGTACACCAGGCTTCCCTGTCCATCACCAACTCCCAGAGCATGCTCAAACTCACGTCCATCAAGTTGGTGATGCCATCCAACCATCTCATCATCTGTTGTCCCTTTCTCCTCCTGCCTTCAATTTTACCCAGCATCAGGGCCTTTTCCAATGATCAAAGAGTAGTCCCAAATACAGCTCACCAGACTTTGTCCCAGAGTCTGCTTCTCAGAGAACTCAATCAATGACAGAGAGCAAATACAAAGAGTGTATTACCAAGGTGAATATACCAGTTACCAAATGTGTCTGACTGCTCAAATTTCATGAGTCATCTCCAGAGATTGATAAAGGGACTACATTCCAGAACCAGGGATAAGGCAAGGAAGACAAGAAGACTTTGTGCCCCGGCTCCATCTTCTCTCCCACTGGCAAAAGTCTGCCCCATAGGCTGACAACCTCTCCATGATTCTTAGTTGAATCATTCAGCCACTTCAGGTGACCACCAGGGGAGCCAGATTCTTCTCTTGTTGAGTCTAGCCCACGCCTAGGTACTGAGTTCTTCCCATCAGTCAGGAGTTCACAGGAAGTTCCCAAATCTGTATTGGTGGTAGGAACAGCACCCAGAATTTCTGACCACATGCTTGGCATGAGCCATCAATGGTACAGCTCCAGTCAGAAGGGAAAGCCAATGACTGAGTCACGTAGGGCTGAATGGAGGTACAATGGAACATAAACTATGATCTAGAACATAAGCTATGATCACTATATTGGTTTTTGTTTTTTTTTCTGATGGAACTCATTACATATTTATCTTATTAATGAACTATTTACTTCTCTTATCAGATTGTGGGAGAGGAAGGAAGCAGAACAGAGAGAGTGGCAAAAAGCAATAATAGTATATAAGTAATGAATTGTGGGATTGTATAGAGCTCACCAGAGGCTTATCTGGTGCTCAGATGGTAAAGAATCTGCCTGCTCTGCAGGAAACCCAGATTCGATCCCTGGGTCAGGAAGATCCCCTGGAGAAGAAAATAGCAACCTATTTCAGTATTCCTGCCTGGAGAATTCCATGGACAGAGAAGGCTGGCAGGCCACAGTCCATGGGGTCACAAAGAGTCAGACACGACTGAACAGCGAATGCTACTATTACCACAGTGCTCTATAGTTAACAGAAATGGAAACATACGCTTTTATAGAGGAGAAATTGTGAGACATTTTTATTTCTAGTCACACACAGCATTTAACTCACGCTCTTTCAGCAAAGAGAATTTGATGGCTGGGATAAACTGGATTTTGCTAGACTAAAGAAAAGCTAGAAAGAAGATTCTGGAAGGACATTGGAGGTGAAATCCAATACAACCGCCTCACTTTATAAATTAGCAAGCAGATGGAGAGGAGAAAAATGAGCTATGTGTCAGGTTTTCATTAGGAGGAAATGATTAACAAAGAAGTGATTATATTCATGTTAAAATTAAGTGGTGTCCTCATTAAAACTTTGTCTCTTAGGAAAGGACAGACTTGGGTGGAGACTTACCATTCTTGAATTCCTATTATGTTTTATGGATTTCATACTTATTATTTCCTCTAATTAACTGATTAATCTTCACAAAATTCTAGGAGGTAGATATCATTACACTTATTCATTAAGAAGCTTAGTAGCCTGGACAAGGCCAGATTAATAATTAGTAACTTCTGGAATCAAACCCTAATTTCTGACCCTAAATATCATGTTCATACAACAGTATCACACTGACTCAAGAAGTGAAACTGTTCAGGATTACTCAAGCCAAGGAAAAAAATGATATCAGATTTTCATGTTAATACACTGTTTCCACTTCCTTTTCATCTTAAGTGACTTAAAAACATCAAATATTAGAATAATGACTTGCCCCATGTTCTTAAAAGCTTACTTTTCTGTTCGAATCAATAAAACATTGACATAAAAAGGAGCAGAAACATTCAGGAAAGACACATTTCTGAGTCTCCTTACTGCCAGGGTCAGGGACACCAAAGCCCTCTCACCCCGGGATCTCCTGGTGTCAAATGAGAGGCATTTGGCTCCTGGGGCTTCAAGGTTTCTTTCAGCTCTAAAACAAGACAAAAACAAACACACCAACCACTGTGGGCCTGCACAGTTCTTTTCTTTTTAATGCCAAGCTATAAAATTCCAAAAATAGCAACACCACTGGGGAAGGCACAGACTCACTGAAATCCTGACCCCCTGCAAACACAAGCAGGGCAGATGCTTCAGGAGATGGAAGCAGGTCACAGTGAGCAGCCTGAGATCTTTGCCTGTGGTGGTGGAGATTAACTGACTTACGCTGGCTGGCTGCACCATCTGTGGGAAGTCTGGATGCTGTCATCGTAGCACAGTCATAATTCAGGTATTACTTGGAAAAAGAAGTGACGCCTTAGGCCCAAGTATCTGATCACTCGCAGGGAGTGTTTAATTTCTCTCCTAAGTCATTAGTTTTTCTTCCCCCCTTTCCCCTCCCTTTCCCTCTCTCTGCTTGCTGTATACTGGTGTAGTGCTAAGAACTTTACATGTTTTAACTAGTGTAATCCTCAGAACAACCCTACAAAAGGTGTATTTGCTATCCTCATTTTATAGATGAACAGATTGATGTGCAAAAAAATTAAATCAATATCTTGGGTCACACAGTAAGTACTGGGGGCCAGGGCTTAAACTTGAGCAGTGTGGCTCAGGAGTCCATGCTCACAGCCTTGGTGCTATTCAATTATACACTGCACATGGTCCCTACTTCCCAGTCTTGGTTAATCTTGTGCTTATTTGTTTACAAAGATCATTAAAAATGCTTGGCTCAATCCAAAGCACCTTAATCAGGTTTTGTTTGTTTGTTTTTTGTTTTTGTTTTTTTGCTTATTTATGCATCTGAAAGATATTTGCTGTGAAGTTGCTGGTTCCTAATAGCACTACTTTACTTTGGACTGCTGGGAGTGACTCTATATGCTTATTTTATTGACTCATTTATTCTTCATCTGCAGCTTCAAGTTCATCTGCAACCTTCCAACACTTCTGTCCTAGCCACACCTGATGCCGTGCAGCACTTTACTCTGCTTTGCCCATGCTCTTCCTACTTCTCTTCCTGGCCTTCTATATCTGGGGACTATGTTTCCTCCTTCTAACCCTTAAGTAGGAACATTCTAATAATTTACTAATGTGTCCTTTGCCCCTTCTAGATCAAACTATCCCTGAGAGACATAACAATGTTTTATTCTTCTATGTGTCATTTCCCATAAGACTTAATAAAGACCTCAATTATCTTATAAATATTTTACCAAGAAAAACTGAAACATGAGGAAAATCCTTTTAACTATATCTGGTATTTAAAACATTCATAATTCTTTGTAGGGAGAGTTGTCCTGACCTAACAACTCTTAATCCTCTTACTTTGACTCTAAGGCTGTCAACCAGCAAGGCAAGAAATATATACAAAGGTAATATGATAAAAAAAAAAAGTTCATGATAAAAATAAATTTATATTATTGTGCATACCTCATGGTGACTCCCCTCTCTTAGTACAGTGCCTAGCTGGAAGAGATGTACATTCCCTGCTGTAAGTTTTGGAATTTAAGGGTGCTCAGTAAACTTAAGTTTCCTTAAGTTTTACTTAAGGAAGCTTAAGTAAAAGGTGGCTCAGATTTGTCTAGGATCTAAGAGAGGGCTGCAGAGGTGACTCAAAATTTATCCTGTGGAAAGGACCCACTTGACCTTATGCTTGAGAGCAAAGCTTGGCTAATGGAAGATCCCTCTACTGCAGGTAGGACTGGAGAGAGGCAGGTTTGGCCTGCCTTATAAACCCTGCCTTATAAACCATGAGTGGAGACTTGAGTGTAGTTTGCTATGGCTGTTCTGCCTGACACTTTGTTGTACCCAGAGAAGAACGTTATGAGGAGTCAGTAGAGTCTGGCTGGGATGGGACGTGCTCCTTGGTGTTCTTTCCCTCATCTAAGAGAGGAAAACCAGCATGGGAAACAGGCCAGAAGAGCACACATAAATAATGTGAACAACTGAAAAACAGCAGCAACAGCGTCTGCAGCCTAGTGAGAAAGGCAGATTGATACTAACATTTAATTTAATTCTGTTTTATTTTATTTATTAGAAGCCAATAAGAGTAGAACGAATATGTGCTTTGTGACTTAACAATAATAATAATAAAGCAGACAAAAAATTACATTATTAACCTATTGGTTAACTTCTAGACTTCCACTAAAGCCCATTCAGAATACACTGAGGGCTTATTTTAGGATAAGAAGTGACTATTCTATGAGAGGAGTTTCAATGACCAATTTTTCTCAACTGAAGAAAGTGTGGACTTTATTCACCACCCTGCTCTCCTGAAGGTAATACAGGTTCACAATACTTTATCTATAATTTTGTAAACCAAAAGTGTTTCATATTGATGGCAATATCTGATCTGAACTCTTGGCACAAAATCAGATATAAATGGATACAAAGCTGTTTATAGTCTTAACTTATTCCACTCACTATGAATCATCGATACATTTCTTAGCAGAAATATGAATGCATCTAATTTGGGCATACTACCCTAGATTGGGAAGAAGGTGTTGAATCTGAGTACCGAAAACTGATCTCCTCTGCTGAGTTTATGATTAACCTCTTTATCCAAAACTTCATTCCCTTTCTTATTCTATCCTCGTTCCCCACAAAATTGAGACTTATCAAAGGAAAGGGGGGATTGAAACCAATCAGGGCCATGTGGGGCCCTCCTGGGTATAAAAGCCCCTTCATCCCTCCTGTTTATGGTTTGTTTAAAAGAAAAAAAAAAAAAGGTTTTAATTTTCTAGGCCTTCCCTGAGTTCAAAATACCAGACTCAAGCAGTTACTACTAAGGGAAGTGAGGGGAAAAAAGCAGTTAAGCAAGAAAAGTAATGATAGCCTAAACAATAGTTCAGACATAAAAGAGTCCTAGTTCCTTCTCAAGGATTATATGTAACAATCAGATGCATATTTTTGAGTTGTTCTGCAGAAATTAAGACCACCATCCTGGTGGAAGATCCTGATGACATGCTGACCATAATCATCAGATTCCAGATTGGTTGACGGTTAAGATTCCTGAAATATCATTCTATTACCTCACCACCAGCCAATCAGAGCTACAACCCTTCATGCAAATATTGCCTTTAAAAACCCTACCCTGAAAGCCATGGGGGAGTTTGGATCTTTTGAGCATGAGTTGCCCTTTCTCCTTGCTTGATGCCTGAAAATAAATGCTGTACTTTTCCATCACCACAATCAGGTGTCAGTAGATTAAACTTTGCTGCATGGTGGGCAAGTGGACCCAACTTTAGTAATAGTGTCTGCTATCTGTTTTACCTTTCTAATATTGACAAACTCCACATTTCAAAACACATCTCATCCTAAGGGCTTCACATATTAGACTGTGGACTTGTCGGTAGATCCCTCCCTGGTTGCCAGAGAGAAATATCAACAACCACAAATATGCAGATGATATCACTCTAATGGCAGAAACTGGAAAGGAACTAAAGATCGTCTTGATGAGGGTGAAAGAGAAGAGTGAAAAAGCAGGTTTGAAACTCAACATTTGAAAAACTAAGATCATGCCATCCGGTTCCATCACTTCATGCCAAATAGAAGAGGAAAAAGTGGAAGCAGTGACAGATTTTATTTTCTTGGATTCCAAAATCAATGTGGATGGTTACTGCAGCCATAAAATTAAAATATGCTTGCTCCTTGGAAGGAAAGCTATGACAAACCTGAAGCATATTAAAAAGCAGAGATAGCACTTTAAGAACAAATGTCTGTAGAGTCAAAGTTGTGGTTCTTCTAGTAGTCATATACGGATGTGAGAGTAGGACCATAAAGAAGGCTGAGCGCTGAAGAATTAATGCTTTTGAATTGTGGTGCTGAAGAGAAGTTGAGTCCCCTGGACTGCAAGGAGATCAAACCAATCAATCCTAAAGAAAATCAACCCTTAATATTCATCAGGAGGATTGATGCTGAAGCTGAAGCTCCAATATCTTGGCCATCTGATATGAAGAGCTGACTCAATGGAAAATACTCTGATGTTGGGAAAGATTGAAGGAGGAGGAGAAGGGGACAACAGAGGATGAGATGGTTAGATAGCATCACTGACTCAGTGAACATGAACTTGAGCAAACTCCAGGAGACAGTAGAGGACAGAGGAGCTTGGTGGGCTGCAGTCCATGGGGTTGCAAAAAATTGGACACAACTTAGTGACTAAATAGCTACAACTGGATGCCAGTCTTGTCATCCCACAGAAACCAAAATGCATTTTGAGTGGTATCCAACCGTCAGCTTAATGATTTATCTCCTATTATCTGAACATGAAAAAAAGTGTTACATTTCTTATTAGATTCCAAAATAGACTAGGGATTTTATATTGTTCTCTTTTATTCACAAAAAGATTTGATTTTTCATTTTTTAATTACTAAGATTATCCTGTTTTTTACTTTTCTATTTTTAAAAATCATCCTCTTTTAAACCTGAGATGTTGCCCATTCTGTCCAAAGAAGGTTAAGGGAGAATCATGTTTATGATTCACGTTTATGAAAAATCCTTTTTCACTGCAACCAATGAAATCTAGGCACACTGTGTATGGTATAAAAGGTACAAAGTTCTCAGATACACAGTTCTAAACTCCGGTTGGGAAAACTCTGATAGATAATCAATACAAAACAATGGCAGATAGCTTTGTTTTTTTGTTTTTCTTTTCTAGAAATTATACTAGGGATTGCAGTTGTGATTTTATTTTTTTCTTTCTTCCCCTAATTAGTTAATTAATCCAATGTTCGACATATAACGGCCAAATTGTGAGATGTCAGTTATAAATTACATGTTGCTTAAGTTGCTTTAGGTAGGGGTATGGGTGGGAGAGCAGGAAGCCATTTGGAACAAAGTGAAGTTAAAAGTAAAAGATTAGTAATACTTCTCCAACATGCAAATTAGAGAAATAGTTTCTGTTTGATTAAGAGTAAAATGATGGAAGACAATTGTTTCCTCTCCTCAGTAATGCCCTGGGAGTTTCCACTTAAGCCTATTGTGATATGCTTTTCCTCTTTCCCAAAACAGCTTCCCTTTCCCCAGGCCTGGCTTCTGCTTTCTTGTATGATTCAACATCAGATTCAAATGTCCTCAGATCCAGGAATATTCCCAATCCCATCCTCCAGGGCTATGCTGACATAGCATTCTTTACATACCTAGCAAGTCTGACCTTAGGTCATTGGTGATACTTTACAGTACACAACTTCCTCCCATGCAGAATTATTTACTGCTTCCTACTTATGTAAATAAGCCATTATAACTAATTTTTTTTTAATTTGGAAATTATTTTTAGTAGCAGTTTTGTGATTAATACATATGTATTCTGATTAAGTAATTTTTATTTAATGCTAGGAGACAGTTCATTTAATAAATATTGAAACTCATACCATCCTGTGCTCTTGGAAAATCCAGAAGATAATTAAAATGACATGTTCTTGTGAATACCTCAATTAATATCTCATTTTCCATAGATCAACTGTTTCTTTCACTTGGAAAGAGATTTCTATTTTCTAAAGGAAAAAATTAAGGCATTTTTAGAAATGAGTGTACAAGAATTCTTCTTCACAAATTACCTGAGTGTAATGTGAGCTACTCCCTTGTTTTATTAAAATAAGTTAATAGTTAAAATTTAATAGCTATTTCTACCCTTCTCCAAAACAATAAAACTGCCTCCTTAACAACTGGCATGAATTGTAGTTAAGGCCCATTTTCATCCTCTATAAATTATTGTCAGGATATTTTTTCCTGGTCAATACTTATGAATTTACATCTTTAAACAATTTCTTTGTCCACTGTTGCCCCTGCATTTTCTTTTTGAATTTGTTTTGCTGTTGTTGGCATTTTTGCTACTAAATCTTGTAGTGAGAAGTCTTGATCTTTATGTGCCTGAAAATGTATTTGTTTTGCACCTTGTCTTGAATAGGAATTTGTCTCCCTTAGCACTTCGAATATATTATTTCATTATCTTTGGACATTTATTTATTTCTGCTAAGAGGAAGCCCATGTTCAATCTAGTGTCATTGCATTACAGGTAATCTATAATTTCTCTAGTAGCTTTTCATATTTGCATTTTATACTTGATAGTTTGAAATTTCACCATTATATATCTAGTAGTATATTTCTTTTTTGTTTATTTACCTTGTTCAGTTGGCAAGATTTTTCTGAATCTGAGGATTCACGTCTTTCCTCAATTCTTGAAAAAAATTTCAGATACCATTTTTGCAAATATTTTCTCATTCCATTATCTCTACTCTTGTATCCTTGCTTATATTTTGGAACTTCTCAATCTATCCTCTGTTTTCTTTCATGGCTCTTTCATATTCTCCACCTCCTTCTATTCCTATGTTGTATTTTGGATGAGTCGTTCTATTTTATCTTTCTGAGGACTACTTTTGTTTTCCTATGTCTAGCTTACTCTTTATTTTATCTAAGATCCTATTTTACTTTTAATAACCATTTTTTTTTCATTTCTATTATTTATTTTCATTTCTATTATTTACACTTGGTCTCTTTTCATATTTTTGTGCTCTGATTTGTTAATTTTATATTCTTATTTCCAGGATGTTATTCACTTCTATATCTCTCTGAGAAATCTGAATATACTTTAAATGCAGAATGCTATCTTATATTTTAGCATTTGTGAATCTTTCCAAGGTATGAATCTTTTGACATGGCAAGGATTTTTGTGGTGTGATTTATAATTTTCAATTGTGAGTTTACCTTTCAAAGGATCTTATCTTTGTTAATGCCTCCTCTTCTTCAGTAGTTTCATGGTTGCCTCATTCAGCTCCCTCTGTTGTTTGGGTCAATGAGGCTATCAGTTAGGGTGAGTTCTTAAACTTTTTGGCTGTTGGTTGCTGTTTTTGTTTAAATGAGCTCACTGAAAACAATGATATCTTTGTTTCCTTTCCCCTCAAAATGCATATATAGGCTTGCACATACAATTTTATTTCTAACTTCAGGAATTTTATAGGCCTCTGAAAGTCCAGTCATTCAACCTCTAGAGGTACTTAGATTTCTAGTTAAAAAATCTCTGTTAGAGGTTTGCAGGCTTTATTTCATGTGGATAGAAAAATTACAGATGTTTCTCCTTCTTGCAGTATAGCACCAGCTATAATTATCCTGATAACTTTTGCTTTGGCCACAGATAAGAGACATAGCCATTCTTATAGTGTATAGTAGCCTGTCTTTGTGGTTTTATTTACATCTCCTAATGATCTCAGGAAGAATTCCCTGGTGGCTCAGTGATAGAGAATCTGCCTGCTAATGCCGGAGACACATGAGACTTGGTTAGATCCCTGGGCTGGGAAAAGCCCTTGGAGGAGGAAGTAGCAACGAACTCCAATATTCTTGCCTGGAGAATCCCATGGACAGAGGAGCCTGGTGGGTTAGTCTGGGGTTTTTGAGCCTGGGGTCAAAAAGTCCATGGGGTTGCAGAGTTAGATGGGACTGCGATGACAATGACTCAGGAGCGAGCCTGAACATCTTTTTATACGCTTATTTGCATTCCATGTGCTTGTTTTCTTGGTGAAGTATCTGCTCAAATATTCTGCCCATTATTTAAAATTTGGGTTGTTGTTTTCTTATTGTTGGGATTTTAGATTCTTTATACATTCCAGATGCTACAATCAACTACATGATTTGCAAATATTTTCTCCTAATCTATGACTTATCTTTTCATTGTCTTAATAATGTCTTTCAAAGAGAAGTTTTAAAATTTTTGACAAATTCCAATTTTTTAATATATTCATTTGTGGATTGTGTTTGGTGTTGTATCTCTAAAATTTTTTGACTCACTTATGTTCACAAAGATTTTCTCTTATTTTTTTTTAAAAGCTTGGTAATTGTAAGCTTATGATTTAAGTTAGTTTTTAGATATGGTATAAGGTTATTATGAATTTGTAACTGTATTTTAAAACATATTTTTCCTTTTTCTTTGGAGCAGAGGAGCCTCGTTATGAACTTGTTTACTTCAGCAGATTGACCCTTAATTGATACTACATTACATGGTGTTTTTATTCAATAGGTCATCTGCTTGATGTGCAAACTAATTATATGTAGGCTAATTGGCTAGTTTTCAATTAAGACAGAGAAGTGACCATCCATGCATGAAGCACTGGTTAGTGCAGAGCAGTATATAAATCACTCTTTCTGACTCTAAACAGAGTGCTTGACTCTCATAAACAATGTTCTTTGTGAAAGTTATTTGCATAGCGAGATGAAACCCATACATTATTCTATGCATATTTGTAATTAAGTAGCACATATCAATGGAGTCTAAATAAATCAATACAAAGGTGATCAATGAATTGAAAATACATTGCCAGCTCATGTAAGCATCCCTTCAAAATACAATATTTATGAAAAATATTAAATGAGTACATGTTATGATGGGAACTGATGGTTTAAGGGTTTTCTAATATTGTTTTCAACTGTAATATATTTTCACACAAAACTTCTATGATTGAAAGATGCAGAAATTAATTCACTCTTTCCTTGAGATGAAATAAAAAAATAAGTTTCTCTGTGACCCACAGAAAAGCAGCTTCTTTCATAACAAACATACATTTTTAGAAGAGAAAGAAAAAAAAGAATACAAAGAACTTCAGAATAAGACAGTAATAATAAATAAGATGAAAACCTTCAGAATGGGAGAAAATATTTGCAAATGAAGCAACTGACAAGGGATTAATCTCCAAAATATACAAACAGCTCATATAGCTCAATATCAAAAAACAAACTAATCAAAAAATGCAAAGAACATCTATTAATAAATAAACATTTCTCCAAAGAAGACATAGAGATGACCAACAAACACATGAAAAGATGCTCAACATCACTAATTATTAGAGAAATGCAAATCAAAACCACAATGAAGTATTACCTCACACCAGTCAGAATGGCCATTATCAAAAAACCTATAAACAATAAAAACTGGAGAGGGTGTGGAGAAAAGGGAACCCTCTTAAACTGTTGGTGGGAATGTAAAGTGATACAGACACTGTGGAGAACAGTATGGGGCTTCTGAAAAAACTAAAAATAGAGTTATCATATGGCCCAAAATCCCATTCTTGAGAATATACCCAGAGAAAACTATAATTCAAAATGATGAATGCACCCCAATGTTCATTGAAGCACTATTTGCAATAGCCAAGACATGGAAGTAGTCTAAATATACATCAACAGAGGAATGGATAAAGAGGATATGGTGTGTGTGTATATATATATATGGAATATTACTCAGACATAAAGAATGAAATTATACCATTTGTAGAGACATGGATGGACCTCGAGACTGTCATACAGACTGAAGTAAGTCAGATAAACAAATAGTATATTAACATATATATGTGGAATCTAGAAAAATGGTATAGATGAGCTTCTTTCCAAAGCAGAAATAGAGACACAGATGTAGAGGACAAATGTATGGATACCAAGTGGGGGAAGAGAAGGGTGAGATGGACTGGGAGATTGGGATTGTCATAAATACATTAATATATATAAAATAGACAACTAATGAGAACCTGCTATATAGTACAGGAAATTCTACTCAATGCTCCGCAGTGACCTAAATGGGAAGGAGATCCAAGGAAGAGGAGATATGTGTATACATATGGTTGACTCACTTTGCTGTACATCAGAAACCAACACAACATTGTAAAGCAACTAGAATTCAATAAAAATGCACTGCAGTAATATCTGAAATACACACTCATGCCCAGTTTGAAAACGGTAAGTCTTTTGATGATAATTTTGTGTAAACATTCCAAAAAACATAAAATGTAAGTTATAAGGAAAATATCTGCATTTCCACTTTTCTGGGAAAACTACTGCTAACTATTCAAGCTGTTGTTATAAAAATGCTTTTAACAAATATTTTTCTTAGGATGGAAACAATGTTTGATGGGGAAAGTGCTTTGGGTAGAATATTGATACTAATGAACATTTTTATTGTAAAACAAGAGCAAATATGCACTTGTTACTTTGGAGAAAGAAGGGAGATGGGACAGATAGAGAACAAAGATCAGCTATACTGCAGAGAACTGTTTATTCCCTTTCAAGAACTTCTCCCCTCGCCTCACCCCCCCCCAGCCCTAGTCTCCTCAAATCTTTAGTAAAATACACACATAAATCACAAAATGTATATTATCAGACATCTTGTGAAACTGATGAAGCAGTCAGACCTTTGTTCTGAACTAACACAGCACAAAGACATCCCCAAATGAAGATCCTAAAGATATGCACAGGACCTAGAAGAAACCATGAAATTTCTCTCACAGGATGGTGGAATTGGGGTTTGGACCAAATTTGACCAGATCTCTAGGAGTTAGGGAGTTCACAATGGGCATATCATCTGATTTACATATGGATTTTACTGGTTTAAAAAAGAACAGGGCAGACATTTACTGCTACAAAAGCAGATTCTCAAAATATTCAGTTCAGTTCAGTCACTTAGTCATGTCTGACTCTTTGTGACCCCATGGACTGTAGCACAACAGGTTTCCCTGTTCATCACCAATTCCCAGAGCTTACTCAAATTCATGTCCATTGAGTCAGTGATGGCATCCAACCAGCTCATCCTCTGTCGTCCCCTTCTCCTCCCGCCTTCAATCTTTCCCAGCATTAGGGTCTTTTCCAATGGGTCAGTTCTTCGCATCAGGTAGCCAAAGTATTGGAGTTTCAGCTTCAGCATCCTTCCAATGAATATTCAGGACTGATTTTCTTTAGGATGGACTGGTTGGATCTCCTTGCAGTCCAAGGGACTCTCAAGAGTCTTCTCAAAATATTACTAAATAGAAAAAGCCAGTTGTATATCAGTATTCCATTTTTCCAAATGAGTCTATCTAAAGCTGAATTCCAGAGGGAGAATTTATTATGCAAACCTGATCTACATTAAGGATGTGTTTGGATGAAAGAAGCAGTTCCTGGCAGCGGGGCCCACTTCAAAGAGAGCAGGAGAGGATGAGGAAAGTCAGAGTTGTGTACAAGGTAGGCAGAATGAAGAGGAGGGATGGCTACCTAATTTTTTTGGCCCAGTGAAAAGTAGAAATCTGGGACCTCCTGTGGAAAATTTATTGAGATTTCCAAGATGGCACCTGCACAGCATGAAAATATGCACAGAGAACCTTTTAAATGTGGTTCTGAGCGGCTGTATAGATCTCATGTCCAAGAAGCTGGCCTTAAGAGGACACAATCTACAATTCCTGTGCTTCATTATATGTTTTCCTCTTTTTCCATTAATTGCCAACTTTTGGGGACAGAGAATGTTTTTTCCTTCCAAAGAAAGCACATAGTGAGAGAGTAAAGGTTTACTTGCCCAAGATTTTCTTTCTACCATCTATTCTTGCCTAACTTCAGTCCGGCAGCATGGAAGGCAACTCCTGGGAATTCTCTTTCCTGGGAATTATCATTAGCAAGTCTCTCACATTAATCAAGACCTGAAATCTCTCATATGTGCGTGTGTGTTCAGTCATTTCTGAATGTTTATAAGCCTACAGGCTGTAGCCTGCCAAGCTCTGCTGTCCAATATTTCTAGGCAAGAATATTGGAATGGGTTGCCATGCCCTCCTCCAGGGGATCTTCCTGACCCAAGGATTGAACCTACATCTTCTGTGTCTCCTGCATTGGCAGATGCATTCTTTACCACTGAGTCATGGAGGAAGCCTCAAAATCTTGTACCATTCCTTCCTAGGGGGAAAATAGTGGCTAAGGAGGTTAGGGTGTTATTCTACCTAGTCTGTAAATCCAGACTACTAATTGGTATGAATTGTGGTCAAGGTTTATAACTCTATGTCTCAGACCAAAATTGGTTGTTCTCATAAGCCATCTCTTTAAGTACAATGTGCACCTCCAAAGCATACAAACTGCTATTATTTCTAAGAGAAAGAACAATGGAAGTAAACAAATGACCAAGAAAGCAAAAGGCATTGCCTGGGGTTAAACACAAAGTTTCTCTTGAAATGAGTTTTGATATATAGATAGATAAGAATCAACATGTTATTCACATCAGCTGACCCACATTTGCTTAGAAATTTTTAAACTAGTTTTGGGCCAGACTTGAGGAAATAGTGACCTTTTTATCTGCAGTTAAATATCTACTTCACCTCCTCTTGTTTCAGAAGAGGAACTATAAGTGATCAACAAGTTTCCCCAATAAATTCTCACACGTTTAAAGTAGACTAATAGGAAATTTAGAATGTGAGTCCATGGGTGAGTCAAATTCATTCTAATTAATAGATTTTTCATATCAAATATAATAGCACTTTTCTCATTCTGAATTATCAGTGAAATGGATGATCTGGAGAAGAAAATTTTTTGAGAAAATAAATTGTAGTGGAAAAAAAAAACTTGAAAAATTCAGTGAAGTTGAAAAATAAGTTTATATACTTCAAATAGAAAGTGAAATAAATACAGAGCCAATTATGAGGTAGTAGAAAGACAATAGCCCCTGAAGTTTTAAAGATCTGAATGGTAGCTTTGCAGCTTACTAGCTTTGAGGCTTTAGAAAAGTTTTAACATTACTCCAAGCCATATTTTCCTTTATATGGGTATATAGATAGAGTAATCTGTAGCTCACCTATGGGATACAGATGTGAAATCCATACAGTGGAGCGGCATCATTTTACATTTATGTTTACAAATAATATGCATTCTCCTACAAATTAAAATACATAACTATGTGCCCCTTTTATACAATTTAGAAATGAACTGTGTATACTATTTTTAACTGCATAGTTTATACTACAGATTTTACCTTCATACATATGTATTATATAGTTTAAATGTATAAAATCATGCATGCCATTCTTTATGGGCTAATATTTTCATGGGTAATTTTATCCATATGTAACTTTTTACTTTATGAAATGACTTTAGGACATAATTCCCACATAAGATGTAGCTCTGCTACATATGGAAGTGTTTTGCAAACCGTGAAGACTATACAGGTAAGATGTTCTTAATATTTTTTTCACTGAGGACAAGCAAAATATTTTTTAAAAAGGGAAAAAAAGAAATGAAACCTTACATGAAGATCATAAAGAGTTTCTCACATCATCTTAATAACTTAGTTTTATATTTAGATTACATAATATTACAGTTTAGAGTGTGCTTTAATCCTCAAAAAATAGATTTGTGTTCAACTAAATCTCTGTGGACTTAAACAGGGGCTTATTTTTAACCTGATATTACATATTTAATGGTTATGCAAGTTAATTTTAAAATAATAAACTGAATTTACAAACATTGAATAATCTATTTTTTCACAATAGATTAATAACCAACTTGAAAATCTTCACACTTTTTCCAGGGTTGCTGGAATTTCACTGAAAATTTTAAAAATAACTGTTTAGCCAACCAAAATTAATCTCTAAAAATCTGTTCTATAAAAATAAAAAGAATTTTAAGTTTTAGTTATGAAATTTTAGGGTTGCAGGAACTCTGAAGATGATTTCCATCCTGTTTCTTTTGAAGCAGAAATTGTAAAAGGTTAAGTGATTTGTGTAAAGTCAAGTATAATGTCATGGAGAGAATGGAACTCCAAGCAGGAAAGTCAAAAGCCGGTGAGAGCAGGTCAGCAGAACAACGATAGCCAAAATACAGACAGCTCACGAACTTGAGCCTTGCCAAACTCCTCAGAAACATCACAAACACCAGAGTCCTTTCAGAGACTGTTCCTGGAAGCACTCCAGAACAAATATACAAGGCCACAAAAGAGTATGGGAGGACATGAACTCCACACTTCAACATTTTCAATAGAGTTTAGAAAACTGATACTTGATGTATTAATAAGCATCAAATTTTAATTGTATGCTAGCAAGCCATCCTCTTCATTTTATGTCCACTTTTGGAGGACGGTATGATTTTCCTTGATTTTTAAGTTTGCCTTCCACAGTGACCACAGCTAACTCCCAAGGATTAAGGTAAAGCCTTTATTCTGAAGGCATTATGACTTGTAGCTTTATGACCTACAGGAACATGTACAAATTTCAAGTGAGACAGTCCTGAGTATGAATTGTGCCTCCAGCACTTACTAATCTGACACCCTGAATCAAGATATTCTCGGAACCTCTATTTTTCTCTCCAGTGAAATGAGGGTGATATTGCACAGTAGCTGTAAGGATTAAATAAAGCATATAAATGCTTACTGTGAAGTAGGCACTCAACAAATAGTAACGCTTTAGCTTCAACACAGGAAAATTTCTTATTTTATTCAAAGAGAAGAAGTATCAACTTCACAAAGGAGAAGAATGACTCTTTCATGGAAGAAAACTCTGCCCAAAGAGAGTGCTTTGCCTCATTTCATGATTTTCTCTGCCTTTCTGGCTTTTTTTATGGCACCTTTCACATGACATTGTATGTTTTTCTCCTTATTTTCAGCTTTATTGAAGTATGATTAGCAAATAAAAATTATATATAGTTAGGTTGTACAATATGCTTGAAGATGTAAAACTTGATGATTGTTAACTATAGTCACCATGCTGTACATTAAATCTTTAGAACATATTCATCTTATACTGAAAGTTTATTCCCTTTGACCAACATCTCTCTATTTTCCCCACCCCCAGCCTTGGTTACCACCCTCTCATTCTATGAGCTCAACTTCTTAGATTCCGCATATAAGTAAAATAATATAGTATTTGCCCTTTTGTGTCTGGTTTGTTTCATCTATCATAATACCCTCCAAGTTAATCCATGTTGTCACAAATGGCAAGATTTTCTTCTTTGTTATGGCTCAATATTATTTCACTGTATATATGTACCACATTTTCTTTATCCATTCATCTGCTGATGGACATTTAGGTTGTGACCGTGTCTTGGCTATTGTGAATAATGCTGCAATGAACATAGGAGTGCAGAGAGCCCTCTGAGACAGTGATTTTACTTTTTTAGACACAGCCAGAAGTGAAATTGCTGGATCATGTGATAGTACTATTTTTAATTTTTTGAGGTGTCTTCAGACTATTTTTCATAATGACTGTACCAATTTATATTCTCAACAACAGCATACAAGTTTCTCCTTTCTGCCTCATTATCACCAACATTTGTCTTATCTTATGATAACAGCTATCTTAACAGGTATAAGGAGATTTATCACTGTGGTTTAGGTTTGCTTTTCCCTGATGGTTAGCAATGTTGAGCACCTTTTCATATATCTAGTGAAATATAGATATCTTGTATATCTTCCATTTGTTTATCTTCTTTGGAAAAATGTCTGTTTAGGTCCTCTTCTCACTTTAAAATCAGTTTTGTTTTGTTTTTTGCTATTGAGCTGTATAAGTTTCTTATATATTTAGATATCAACCCCTTATCAGATACAGTATGCAGACACTTTCTCCTATTTCATAGGTCATCTTTTCATTTTGCTGATTGTTTACTTTGCTGTAAAGATGTTTTTTAGTTTGATGTGGTCCCACTTGTTTATTTATGCTTTTGTTTTCTATACTTTTGCATAGACCCCAAAAAAAGAAAATCATAGCCAAGACAATGATTATCAAGCAGATTTTTCCTTATATTTTCTTCTAGGAGTCATGTTTTTCTTCAGGTCTTACAATTAAGGTTTAATCCATTTTGAGTTGGTTTTTGTGAATAACATAAGATAAGGGTTCAATTTCATTCTCTTGTGTGTGGATATTCAGTTTTTCCAACTGAAAAAAGAAACTATCTTTATTGAAGAAATTATCTTTTCTTTGTGCATTCTTGGTGCTCTTGACAAAGATTAGTTGACTACATATGCGTGGGTTTATTTCTGGGCACACTGTGTATTTTTTCTATGAGAAGACTTTGTCTCTCAGTTTATTGACATGAGTGTTCAGTGAGGTTATGAACAAAGTCCAAAGAAACCATATTATTGTTATTCTGGAAAAACAACTGTATTGATTTATTTCTCTTGCCATTTCTTCCTGTCAAAAAGGAGTAAGAAAGACTTTTATGAAAGGGAAAAAAATTTGTAATCCCTAAATACTGATATACAGTCTATGTCCCCATCCTTTTGGGAGGGGGTGTCTTCATCTTATCAAGTCCCGCTCTCATGCAGAGGCTTAATGACTAAATAATTTCCTTTGTTCCTCACATCACTGTGGGCATAATCTGACTTGGTCATTTAGGCTTCCAACACAACTTTGAGAAATGATAAATGCCGATGGCAAGTAACATTAATCTTTAATGTTATTTCCCAAACAAGATCCAGTATGGAACAAGAAGTCATTCAAGTATGCAGGTTTATAAGTATTGCAACCCAATCCAGTGCACAAGCAGTGACACTTGTTTACTAGGACATGTCTAGGGGAGCTGAAGAGTGACTTCTCAAAAGAGAGACCAGCCAAGAGCACAGAATGTTTTTGCTGCTTGGAAGAAATGGAGATAATCTGAAACTTAGTGCTGTCATACCAATTTATCTTAATTTCAACATTACTCAATTTATCTGGATAAGAATTAATGAGTTTTTCAGTAGTGATGGGAAATAAGCATGAGTCAGATGGAAACAGCTTTTTTCAAAGACTTCCTTTGAAGTCTGGCTGGAAAGGAAATAAACTTTCCCTTCCTGTCTCTCTTGTATTAGTTTTTCTCATACTTCCTTAAGTAGGAGTGGTTTGTGTTCATGTCTTGTTCTTCTTACTGAGACATTGTATCCTTTGAGAACAGGTGACTATGTCATGTGTATTTTTCTATCACTCACACACCTAGCATAGTTTTTATATACAGTAGATAATAAAAATATCTGAAAGAAGTACATAAGTGAAGAAATGAAAGGAGTGACTTGGGCCTATTCAAAAGAGTGAACACGGGAGAGAGGAACAAGAGAAAAGAAGCCCAGAATTGCTTAATTTGGCCCCAAAACATGGAATCTTTATAAGATTGCAAACCATTATTACTCGTTCAATCTCAGTTCTCTACTTTTCCTGTCAAATATCTTATTTCTTTAATTTTTCTTTGTGTATACATTTTTTTCACTTCTTTATCATCTTGACTTCTTGTTTTTGACTTCTTTATAAATTGGCTCTTTAAAGTTTAAACATTTCAGGGAAATTGAGCAATTGCTACTTCCTTTAAACTAGATCATAAGTTTATTAGAGTGAGTTTTTTCCCTGAATTCTGTATAGACATCTGGCTCCTGTCAACCCTCAGTCATCATTAACATTGATGATGCTAATTGCATTTCCTTGTGGAGTCCTGGTTGACAATACATGATACAATTAATCAAAAGCAAAATGAAAGCAAATCGCGGACAGGCTAATTCTTTTCTATAATGAGTAATGCACATTGATAGATGATTTTTGTTAATGAGGAGCTCAGTTACTTTATACATTTGATCTCCCCCTCCCCAAAAGCAGCTGGTAAGGATTAGTTTCCCTATCTTTGGAGAATTCAAGGCTCAAGATCACAGAGGGTTAGAGCAGGACAGGGCCAAGCTTGCACACTCCGAAGTTAATGTAATCCATCTCCTAAGTTACTTGTCTTCCCGTAGAAACCTATTAAGGTCCTTTGGTATAAAGACACTCATCAAGCACATGAAAAATGTAAAAACAAGCTTGCCGTGTACTTATAGGAAACAGAGGGACTAAATGAGCCCGTGGCTCGGATCTCCGGCCGTAAGGCCCACTCATTCTTCAGAAAGACCCAGAGGCTTCCTCTCAGTTTGCTTTTCCTCCTACATTTTGCCAGGACGGCACAGCTACCAAAGGGGCATAAACTGGCATCAAGTGCCACTCAAGATTTACATTCAGTGGGTGGTACAAAGACCATGAACTCCTTTTTAATAATTTCCTGTTCAAAATATAGAATACAGAGAATAATGTGTATTGCTAAGGGCCTAACAGGGAATTAGGAAGACAGTGTCATTTAAAAAGTGGTGTTACATCTCTTTTGTTCTGGGGACAGTGATTTGAACAATGCCACAAGGGAGTTAAAAACAAGATGAAAAATAGCCCAACAATGGATTTTCACAACAGAATATTGTTTCCTCTTAAAAGTCCAGAAGTATCTGAAGCAGAATTATCGAAGAGCAGAAGAGGCTTCACAGTTTTCATTTGGTTGCTGGGTTTTAATTTTTTTTGTTTGTTTTAAAAATCAAGACCCTCTGCAATAGCAATTGCAAAGCACCCTGTTTCTAGTTGAAGAAGAATGTCCAATGATTTACTTGTTCTGTATCTGTATTTATAAAAATGACTGATTCTGCAAAAGGTGATCTAATAACTCTTGCTTTGCTGGGAAGCAATTTAATCTTAAACCATGTTTATCTAGCCTCCCTCTGGATAGACATGCTTCATTACTTTTCTCAGTCTTTGTGGGCCCTATGAAGGTCCTGCAGGACAATTTATAGTGCCCTAAAGCCACTGCTACCAGATGAAAGAACAGTTTTTCCTTTTTTAATTTTATTTTTATTTTTTGAAAGTTGACTACAGTGTTCTCTCTATTGATTTCTGAAGTAATAGTACACTGGGCTATTTGTCCTTAAGTCAATAAATGAGAAATGAAGTAACCCCCCACCAATTTTGTATTCCTGTAATAACAAGATGGCTCTGCCTTCTTCTGGCATTGCAGAGGCAGTTTGCTAAGAAGACTTGTTTCTCAACTTCTGCTGTCAGAAGGGGGGTTGTACAAGCATAGAAACAAAGCTGTTCTGTCAGCCAAACTACCAGTTAAACTGTTTGCTATGTCATAAATAAATGTTCCCTTCAGACCCAGTCAATGTGAGAAAAACAAGGAAATTGCAAAGGGTAGTTTTAATGTTAAGAAGACAGGAGGTTAGGAGGCATGATGAAAGTTTTAATTGTTTTACAAACATTTTCAGTAAACCACTCTCCACAGCTGGGTCTACATAATCACCAACAGGACGTTTCAGAGGGGAATATCTCAGATGTGGAATAAGAGAAGCAGGCTGCATGGTCCTCCAAAAACACATTTAGAGAAATTGCCAGAATAATGTGGATGCACACAAGGTTTCCTCCTCTTTCTCAGTAGACACATTTGTGCAAACAAGGTACTATTCTGAAAATAAGCCATTTCTTTTTTTTGAAAATTTATTTATTTTAGTTGGAGTCTAATTACTACACAATATTTTGGCTGAATACAGAGTCATAAGTGAATCTTCAATACAAAGAGTGACAGAACTCTTCTGTGAATCTAGAAACAATACCTATGGAAGCAGAAAATTAATAAATCCTGTAAAATGCTTAATCTTTCTCTCTGTATTAATATACCACTGAATTAAGGGAGATACTTCATTTTGATCCCTTTTAATGATATCAATGTTTTATGTACCAGCTCTATGGATTGTCTTTTCCAGTAGAGGGTTTTGATACTGGCAGGAAGGCCTCCAGGTTTGGCCATATTTTGAGGACATATAAGCACCATTATGGCAGAAAGTGAAGAAGAACTAAAGAGCCTTTTGATGAAAGTGAAAGAGGAGAGTGAAAAAGTTGGCTTAAAGCTCAATATTCAGAAAGTTAAGATCATGGCATCCGGTCCCATCACTTCATGGCAAATAGATGGGGAAACAGTGGAAACAGTGGCTGACTTTTATTTTTTTTGGGCTCCAAAATCACTGCTGATGGTGATTGCAATCATGAAGTTAAAAGACATTTACTCCTTGGAAGGAAAGTTATGACCAACCTAGACAGCATATTAAAAAGCAGAGACATTACTTTACCAACAAAGGTCCGTCTAGTCAAGGCTATGGTTTTTCCAGTAGTCATGTATGGATGTACAAAGAAAGCTGAGTGCCGAAGAATTGATGCTTTTGAACTGTGGTGTTGGAGAAGACTTTTGAGAGTCCCTTGGACTGCAAGGAGATCCAACCAGTTCATCCTAAAGGAGATCAGTCCTGGGTGTTCATTGGAAGGACTGATGTTGAAGCTGAAACTCCAATACTTTGGCCACCTGATGTGAAGAGCTGACTCATTTGAAAAGACCCTGATGCTGGGAAAGATTGAAGGCAGGAGGAGAAGGGGACGACAGAGGATGAGATGGTTGGATGGCATCAATGCACATGAGTTTGGGTAGGCTCCAGGAGTTGGTGATGGACAGGGAGGCCTGGTGTGCTGTGGTTCACAGGGTCACAAAGAGTCAGACACGACTGAGCGACTGAACTGAACTGAAGCTGAAGAGAATTTAATAGACCTACCAAATAGATGGGTGGGTGAGTGTGTGTGTGTGTGTGTGTGTGTGTGTGTGTGTGTGTAATGCATATATTTAAAGCTGACAAAATTAAAAGCAAAAATTTAAAAATCTACCCTCTTACTGAAATATTTGAACACAGCTTTCTCAATAAGTGATGAATCAGATTGACATAGATTAGTACAATAAGGAAAATCTGAATGGAACAACAAAATTGCTTGGCTCACTGCAGGATTTCCCAAACTTCTCTGATCAGACGTATTGAAAGAGAATTTCCAGAAGAGAGACTCAGACGCTGTATTTTTAAAAACAGCCTCAAATGACTCTTAAAGAAAGTTTGGTAAATACTGACGTTATGAATTAATAAAAACCCTGGACCCAGTTCTTTTCAAGTTACATGGAACATTTACCAAAGTACAACAATGCTTTGGCCATATAGAAAGTTAGAATAATCTCCAAAGAATTGATTTCACATGGAATTCCATCTCTGACAATAATTAAATTAATATTAAAAAATAAAAATAAATTTCACACTCATGTATATACATACAGAACAAAACAAAGATAATTTTGGAAATTAAAAACATTTTAATAGCTCATGAGTTAAAGAAAAAAACAAATTGGAAACTAAAAATTACTTAGAATTACAGAATAAAGAAAAAATTATAACTCAAAACTTTGGAAATGTTGGTGAATGTTATGTAGTGGGAAATTTTTAGATTGAAACACTTTATGAGAAAGATTAATCAACTAGTCAGTTATCTTAAAATGCTGGTAAGAAACGAACAAATAACGAAAGTAGAAGAAGAAAGTGAAAATAAATGCAGAAGATAATGAGCTAGAAAAGGACATCAAAGTTAAAAACTGGTTTTCCAAGAGATCAAGAAATTGACAATTCTGGACAGTCTGATCACTAAAACAAAAGATAAGGTTCAAAGAAACACTTTAAGGGATGAAAATTGCAACTACAGCAGAGATTTTTTTAAATGTTCTGATGCCCTGGTTTTTTAAAACCCTGAAGAAATGGTTCTTTTCATAAAATAATAAACAAAATTGACTCAAGACAAAATAGAAATTGTGAGTAGATCTGTATCTATTAAAACCAGTAACAGTTTAAAAAAATCTTCATAGAAGGAAGATACTATGCACAGAGGGTTTTAGTGATAAATTCTGGCAAACATTTGAGGGAGATAATTCTAATCCTGGCATAGAAAAATAGAGAACAGTTCACAACTTACCTGATAAGGCTAAATAGCATTGAGAACCAAAACAGAAAATAACCTGTGAAATGGCATTAAGAAACCGCCTTGCATATGGATATTAATCTACTGATTTTTTCAAGTGACAAGTTACTTTTAAAATTTTATTAGTTGTATAATTATTTTACTAGCATAATAGAATTCAAGTTATGTTATTATTAGTGTCTAAAAACTTAGAATTGTTATATCCTTCTGTTGAACTGAAAGTTTGTTCATTATTCAGTGAACTTCTCTATCCATGTGTGTGTGTTCAGTTGTGTTTGACTCTTTGCAGTCCCAGGGACTGTAGCCCACCAGGCTCATCTGCCCATGGAATTTCCCAGTCAAGAATACTGGAGTGGGTTGCTATTTCCTACTCCAGGGGATCTCCTCCACCCAGGGATCGAACCTGTGTCTCTTGTCTCCTGCATTGGCAGGTGAACTCTTTACCACTTGTGCCACCTGGGAAGGCCCTACTCTATTTCTAGTAATGCTTTTTGCCTTAACTTATGTTTGTGCAGTATAAATTAACTTCACCAGCTTTCATTTAATTAACACTTTTCAGGTATATCATTTTTTCATCCTTTCCCACTTGTCTGTGTCTTTATGCTTTAAATGTGGCTTTTATATACAGCTCGAGCTGGACTATTTTCTTAAATCCAGTCTGACATCTATGTATTTTAACAGGAGGAGAATCAGTTCACTTACATATATTTTGGTTAATCTCTACCAGCAGTTTGACCATTTTCCTTTGTCCTGCTTTTCCTCTTGTATTCTTTAAGCTGCTGGACTTACTATCATTCAGTTCTGTTCTTTTCTTTGTGGCTGTTCTGGATCTCCATTGCTGCATGGGCCTTTCTCTAGTTCTGGTGAATGGGGGCTAGTCTCTAGCTGTGCTGCACGAGGTTCTCATTGTGGTGGCTTCTCTTGTTATGGAGCCCTGGCTCTAGGTGGGTGGGCTTCAGTAGTTGCCAATCCTGGGCTCTAGAGCACGGGCTCAGTAGTTATGGCACATGGGCTTAGTTGCTCCATGGCATGAGGGCTTCCCGCATCAGGGCTAGAACCCGTGTCTCCTGCATTGGCAGGCAGATTCTTTACTACTGAGCCACCAGGGAAACGCTGTGCGTTGTCTTTACACTATGTTTACTGTTCCCTTTGCTGTGCAAAAGCTTTTGAGTTTAAGTAACTCCCATTTGCTTCTTTTTGTTTTTATTTCCATCATTCTGGGAGATGGATCCGAAAAGATATCGCTGCGATTTATGTCAGAGTGTTCTGCCTGTGTTTTCCTCTAGGATTTTATAGCGTACATTACCATACTATCTTTTAGATTTCATGCTCTTTTATTCGTTAGTTTATAGTTCTTTGCAATTTTCAATTGTTTTTAGTCTCCACATTGAGCATAAATATTTATTTGTTCAATATTTGTTTAGATTTATTCTCTTTTAAAATATTTTTCTTTATTTATTAGTCCTTGAATCTGAGACCTTCTTTATGGTAAAATATTTTTGTCTTTACAAGATCTATCCTTTATATTTTTGATGAACTCAGAATCTGTTGGTAGTAAATGCTCAGCTTTTGTTTTTCTAAAGATGTGCTTCTTTAACTCTCCTTTTTGAGTGTTTATTTTGAGTATACAATTCTATTGAGAGTTATTTGTCTCTCAGAACATTGAGGCTACTAATTCTCTTGTCTTCTGCCTTCCATTTTTGCCATTGAGAAGGCAGGCCATTAGATTAATTATTCCTTCCTTTTAGCTAGCATGTCTTTTCTCTCTGCTCATGTTTCATTTTTCTCTTTGGATTTCACTGTAATATGTTTTGAAATGGAATTTCTTTTTACTTGCCAGGTGTTGAACTCATTAGGTTTACACAATTTAAAGGTGGTAAATTTTCAATTGTGAAAATGCTCTATCATTACCTTTTAAATAGTTTGTCTTGCATGTAAGTTCATTTTTATCATTTTTTAATATTCCACATATAAGTGATATCATATGATATTTGTCTTTCCCTATCTGGCTTATTTCACTCAGTATGATAATCTCTAGGTCCATCGACACTGCTGCAAATGGCATTGTTTCATTTTTTTCACCCTATGGCTGAGTAGTATTCAATCGTGTATATATACCACATCTTCTTTATCCAATCATCTGTCGGGCATTTAAGTTGCTTCCATATTTTGGCTGTTGTAAATAGTGCTGCTATGAACACTAGCATGCATGTATCTTTTAGAATTAGAGTTTTCTTCAGATATATGCCCAGAAGTGGGATTGTTTGATCATATGGCTACTCTAGATTTAAAAGGAATCTCCATACCATTTTCCATAGTGGCTGAAAAAAATTTATACTCTCACCAACAGTGTAGGTGGGTTCCCATTTCTCCACATCCTCTCCAGCATTTGTAATTTGTAGACTTATTAATGATGGCCATTCTGACTGGTGTGTGGTGGTACCTCCTTGTAGTTTTGATTTGCATTTCTCTACATTGGAAGGACTGATGCTGAAGCTGAAACTCCAATACTTTGGCCACCTCATGCAAAGAATTGAGGTGGAAAAGACTCATTGGAAAAGACCCTGACACTGGGAGGGATTGGGGGCAGGAGGAGAAGGGGACGACAGAGGATGAGATGGCTGGATGGCATCACTGACTCGATGGACATGAGTTTGAGTAAACTCCAGGAGTTGGTGATGGACAGGGAGGCCTGGCATGCTGCAATTCATGGGGTTACAAAGAGTCGGACACGACTGAGCGACTGAACTGAACTGAACTGAATAGTTAGTGATGTGGAACATCTTTTCATATACCTATTGGTCATCTGTATTATGTCTTCCTTGGAGAAAAGTCTATTTAGGTTTTCTGCCCACTTTTCTATTGGGTTGTTCAGCTTTTTGTTGTTACGTTGAATGAGCTATTTATATATTTTGGAAATTAATCCCTTGTTAGTCACATTATTTGTAAATATTTCTCCCATTCTGTAGGTTGTCTTTCGTTATTTATGATTTCTTTGGCTGTGCAAATGCTTATTAGTTTGATTAAGTCCATTTGTTTCCTTTTGTTTTTATTTCTATTGCTTTGGGAGACTACCAGATACATTTTCTTAATGGTATCTATTTGAGGGGGATGGGTCTTTCAACTCTAGATTTGATAAATAAAAGAAGATTGGTTAAGAAGTATAAAAAAATTTCTAAATATCTACCTTAAATATAAACATACATTCAAAACCCAGAAAAATATGCAAATGAAGCTAGAATATAATCCCATAGAGCTATGGTATTGCTGAATTTTTACCAGGAGCAGCTGGCAGAGTCTTTAGTTGTAATGATGATTCTGTGGTACCCACTGACCTTTCCTTTTTAAAAGTGCTGATCCACATTAGTGGATATTTTAGTTTCTGAGGATTTGTAGAGTGGAGAGCAGTTACTAATATCTCCAGAAAGAATGAAGAGACTGGGCCAAAGTGGGAACAACGCTCAGTAGTGGATATGTCTGGTGGTGAAACTAAAGTCTGATGCTCTAAGGAACAAAATTGAACAGGAACCTGCAATGTTAGGTCCATAAATCAAGGTATATTAGACATGATCAGGAGATGGCAAGATTGGACACTTACATCTTAGAAATCAGTGAATGAAAATGGATGGTAATGGGCGAATTTAACTCAGATGACCATTATATCTACTACAAGTGGCCAAGAATCCCTTAGAAGAAATGGAGTAGCCCTCATAGTCAACAAGAGTCCAAAATGTAGTACTTGGGTGCCATCTCAAAAACAACAGAATGATATTCTTTCATTTCCAAGGCAAATTATTCAACATCACAGTAACCCAAGTCTATGCCCCAACCACTGCTGTCAAAGAAACAGAAGTTGACTTGTTCTATGAAGACCTATAACATCTTTTATTGAAAGTGAAAGCCACTCAGTCATGTCTGATTCTTTGTGACCTTCATGGACTGTAGCCTGCCAGGCTCCTCTGCCCATAGAACTCTCTAGGCAAGAATACTGGAGTGGGTTTCCATTCCCTTCTCCAGGAGATCTTCCTGACCCAGGGATCAAACCTGGATCTTCAGCACTGCAGACAGATTCTATACTGTCTGAGCCACCAGGGAAACCAAAATCCTTCTAGAACCAACAGCAAGAAAAAGTTTTCCTTTTCATCATAAGGGATTGGAATGCAAAAGTAGGCAGTCAAGAATACCTGGAATAACCAGAAAATTTGACCTTGGAGTACAAAATGAGGAAGCAGGGCAAAGACTAACAGTTTTATTAAGAGAACATGCTGGACATAGCAAATACCCTTTTCCAACAACCAAAGAAATGACTCTACACATGAACATCACGAGATAGTCAAACTGAAATCAGATTGATTATATTCTTTGCAGCTGAAGATGGAAAAGCTCTATACAGTCAGCAAAAATAAGACCTGGAGCTGACTGTGACCCAGATCATGAGCTCCTTATTGCAAGATTCAGGCTTAAATTGAGCAAAGTAGGGAAAACCACTAGGCCATTCAAGTATGACCTAAATCAAATTCCTTATGATTATACAGTGGGGATGACAAATAGATTCAAGGGATTAGATCTGGTAGACAGAGTGCCTGAAGAATTATGGACGGAGGTTCGTAACACTGTACAGGAGGCAATGACCAAAACCATCCTCAAGAAAAGGAAATGAAAGAAGGCAAAAGGGTTGTCTGTACAAATAGCTAAGAAACAGATAGAAGTGCAAGGCAAGGGAGAAAGGGAACGATATACCCAATTGAATGCAGGGTTCCAGCAAATAGCAAGGAGAGATAAGAAGTCCTTAAATGAACAATGCAAAGAAATAGAGGAAAAAATAGAATTGGAAAGACCAGAGATCCCTCCAAGAAACTTGGAGATATCAGGGGAACATTTCATGCAAGGATTCAATTCAATTCAGTTGTTCAGTTGTGTCCGACTCTTTGTGACCCCACGAACCACAGCACTCCAGGCCTCCCTTTCCATCACCAACTCCCGGAGTCCACCTAAACCCATGTCCATCGAGTTGGTGATGCCATCCAACCATCTCATCCTCTGTCATCCCCTTCTCCTCCTGCCCTCAATCTTTCCTAGTATCAGGGTCTTTTCAAATGAGTCAGCTCTTGGCATCAGGTGGCCAAAGTATTGGAGTTTCAACTTCAACATCAGTCCTTCCAATGAACACCCAGGACTGATCTCCTTCAGGGGGGACTGGTTGGATCTCCTTGCAGTCGAAGGGACTCACAAGAGCCTTCTCTAACACCACACTTCAAAAGCATCAATTCTTTGGCACTCAGCTTTCTTTATAGTCCAACTCTCACATCCATACTTGACTACAGAAAAACCATAGGCTTGACTAGACGGACCTTTGTTGACAAAGTAATGCAAGGATGGGCATGCTAAAGGACAGAAAGAGTAAGGACCGAACAAGCAGACGAGATTAAGAAACCATGGCAAGAATATACAGCAGAACTATATAAGAAAGGTTGCAATGACCTGGATAACCATGATGGTGTGGTCACTCACCTAGAACTGGACACCCTGGAGTGTGAAGACAAGTGAGCCTTAGGAAGCATTACTAGGAACAAGGCAATGGAAGTGACAGAATTCCAGCTGAGCTATTTAAAATTCTAAAAGATGATACTATTAAAGTGCTGCCTTCAATACGCCAGCAAATTTGGAAAACTCAACCATGGCCTGAAAAGGACTGGAAAAGGTCAGTTTTCATTCTAATGCCAAAGAATGTTCAAACTACCATACAGTTGTGTTCATTTCACATGCTAGCATGGTTATGGTCAAAATTCTTCAAGCTAGGCTTCAACAGTACACAAACTGAGAACTTCTAGATGTACAAGCTGGATTTAGAAAAGGCAGAGGAACCAGAGATCAAATTGCTAACATTTATTGGATCACAGAGAAAGCAAAAGAATTCTAGGAAAACATCTACTTCTCCTTCATTGACTACACTAAAGCCTTTGACTGTGTGGATCACAACAAACTGTGGGAAATTCTTTAAGAGATGGGAGTACCAGACCACCTTACCTGTCTCCTGAAAAAGGGTCAAGTAAGCATCAGTTAGAACCAGACTTGGAACAATAAACTGATTCAAAATTGTGAAAGAAGTGCATCAAGGCTGTATATTGTCTCCCTGCTTATTTAACTTATATGCAGAGTATGTCGTGTGAAATGCTGGACTGGATGAATCATAAGCTAGAATCAAGATGCTGGGAGAAATATCAACAATTAGGATACTGAGATGATACCACTCTAATGGCAGAAAGAGAAGAGGAACTAAAGAGCCTCTTGATGAAGGTGAAAGAGGAAAGTGAACATATTGGCTTGAAACTCAACATGAACAAAAATAAGCATGGCACTGGTCCCCTCACTTCATGGGAAATAAAAGGGGAGAAATTGTGGCGAAGGAAATGTCTACTCATTCCAGTATTCATGTCAGGAGAACCCCATGTACAGAGGTACCAAGTGGGCTACAGTCCATGGGATTGCAAAGAGTCAGACATGACTCGGCAACTAAACAACAATAACTGTATAGCACAGGGAACTATATTCAATATTCTGTGACAAAACATAATGGAAAAGAATATTAAAAGAATAATATATTTATATGTATCTGAATCACATTGCTGTCCAGCATAAATTAACACATTATAAATCAACTATATTTCAATAAAATTTAAAAAATGAATAAAAAGGGGGGGTGTGAGTGGAAGCAGTGACAGATTTCATTTTCTTGGGCTCCAAAATCACTGTAGACAGTGACTGCAGTCATGAAATTAAAAGATGTTTGCTCCTTTGAAGGAAAGCTATGAATGACAAACCTAGACAGTGTATTAAAAAGCAGAGACATCACTTTGCTAACAAAAGTCCGAATAGTCAAAGCTATGGTTTTTTCAGTAGTCATGTACAGATGTTAGAATTGGTCGATAAAGAAGACTGAGCACTGAGGAAATGATGTTTTCAAATTTTTGTGCTGGAGAATACTCTTGATAGAGTTCCGTGGACTGCAAGGAGATCAAACCAGTCAATCCTAAAAGAAATCAACCCTGAATACTCGTTGGAAGGACTGATGCTGAAGCTGATACTTTGGCCACCTGATATGAAGAGCCGACTTATTGGAAAAGACCCTGATGCTGGGAAAGATTGAAGGCAAAAGGAGAAGGGGGTGGCAGAGGATGAGATGGTTAGATAGCACCACTGAGTCAATCATGAAGTTGAGCAAACTCTGGGAGATTGTGGAGGACAGAGTAGCTTGGCTTGGTACAGTCCACAGCATTGCAAAGAGTCAGACAGGACTCAGTGACTGAACAACAACCAACTAAAAGCCAAAGTTCTTGGTGTTCTGTTGCTTTTGTTACTTCATATATTGTGTATGAGCTCAAGATGAATTAACTTGCAACTGCCCATACTCATGAATCACTTTATTTTGAAATACTATCCATGTATTTTTATAACAAGAAGTCTAATGGCTTTTTGAGTTTTGATGGAAAAGAAACAAGAGCACGATGTGATCCTAGGTTAATGTAACAGAGAGGCTGTGGGTAAGTTCAGGGTTAAAGACTTACGGGTTGTTTTTTTTTTTTTTTTCCCTCTAGGTACACTTCCTCGTCTGTCTTAAAAATGTGATGCCTGTATTAATTAAGATATAGGTTTAGTTGCTGTAATTGGAAGACTGGTGGTACCAGCTAGACCTCAAGGTTCTATTTCTAATGGAGAAGGGAAGAATGGATATTGGAAACAACCACTGTCTGTGGAGGGGAGTAGTATGAATCTGTGCTAAGCTGGTAGGTAGTAGACTTACCACAAAGAATCTAAAGTTAAATATTTTTAGCCTTTGTCTGATTGGTAAGAGGAAACCGTAGAGGTATTTAAGTACTGAAACAGAATGTTCACACCACATTAAAAAAAATAGAGTACAGTTTCCTTTCAGAGATGCCAGAGATAGGAGCAATACCCAAACCAATTTAAAGCTGTCAGAATTATATTCAAGTTAATGTTTCCTACTCACATATTTAGTCTTCCTGTGATGTATACAATAAATTATTTCTGCATCAAAGTAGACCTATTTTAGTGTAAACATATCAATCACTAAAACTTGCAGCCTGAAAAATACATATCTTTAGAGCATTTAATGAGAGGGACAAAATGGCCTTTGGTGACATACTGGCTTCTATTATCTGTCTGTTGATATCCCTTAAAAGGGACTTGCTGACATCTACCACAGAATGAGAGCCTAAATTCAAGTTAATACTGATCTTTATTCCCTCGAGTTATTTCTCAAACAATAAAATTTAATTAATTGGGTTGATAGGAGAAATTAGAAGTAATTTCATGTGCTCATTCCTCTTTGTGAAATAGGCAAATTGTTATTCATTAGCTTTTCAATTCCCATAAAAGAAAATTTTGACCTAAGTACAAAGTGTTGTTATTGAAAACTCTGAATGAGAGTCAAAATTGTGGGTTTCTCTTAACAACAATTTTTGGTATTTTTATAAAAAGACTTTAAAGGACTTCACTGATGTTTTGACAAAGTGTCAATTCACTTATTTAATGACAAGGAAATTAAGATGTAAGATGGATGTATATAACATTCAACTTGACTGACTTAGCTATTTTCCTGTCTGCTTTAGTTTTGTTTTTAATAAATATTACCCAATTAGTGACATAGCAGTCAGCAGTTTTTGTCATCAATTAACTAAAATAATAAGATCAAATTACATTGCTTGATTTCTGTGAGAACCAAACTGGCTGAGCACAATTCCATCATCTGCTGGAAAGGAAATAATCATAAGACCATGTCCTATTGCAATAACTGGCACAACTTTGAGAAGAATTCATACCCAACCAATTTTATTTCTTGATACAACTGAGTGATGAGCCATTGAGCCTGCAAATATTTTAATTCCATTCCTGTGACATTCAAATCAATCAGTTAGAAGACACTCTCCAGCCAACTATCGCAAACTGTGAGGCTGTGAGGACTCAGTAATCTTTTCTTATTTAACATCTGATTTCTTTCTCACTAATTTGTTTCTGCTCAGTTTCCATGTCAGCACATTGCTCTTTATGCTTTGTTTTTAGGCATCATGCTCTTGCCCTTTCCCAAATGAAATTTAGTTTTTGAAAGAGAAAAAGAAAGCCTATTTTAGGTTGAAAAACTGAATACTAGGAAATAAGGATACATTTCACTTGTTTACAAAATGAAAATCTCAATGGTTCAGTTCCTGTTGTTCAGTAATATAATGCGTTGTTCCAAGAATATTAGAAGAATCATTCAAGGACTGAAATATTTCTTAATATTGAATCAAAGTAGATGCAAAGCTAAATAAAGGGTTTAAAGTGAAGCTGATAAATTTCCTTAAAATATTATGAGGGGAAGATTTATGAGAATGAAATGTTTGTTTTCTTACATGAAAGGAGGGTGAATTTGGCCCACTATGAATCCATGCATCTTATGTCAACTGGGCTAGCTCTGGTATTTGACAATCTTTTCAGGCCTCTCTTGGAGACTATGCTCTCTGGCCAAAAGAACAATTTTCTCTGGTCTCAAACCTGAATCTCTACTTTTCCAGGTCTTGACAACTGGCACTTACTCTTGGCTTTTCTGACCAGAGGAAAGCCTTCTACTCTTGTTTCTTCACATGATCCCAGATCACTATCTGAGACTTTGGAATAGATCTTGCTTCAAGTTAGAGCAGTAGCTCAAGCAACACTTATGTACCAAGATAAACGACTGTGCTATTCATTGATTCCACTCTGACTTTATGGCTGGTGTTACTAATGGAGCTTCTGCTTTGTTCTCTTATTCATGGTGAACACCATCTTACTCAGAAATCACTTCTTCCTACTAATCTTGATTATTAAAGTTCTGTCTAAACCACCATCCCATTGCTAAAACCTTGACTAGAAGCCCCAGTGCTGCAAGTACCTGCCCCCAGACTCTCTTCTAGTGTTCTCTCTATACGTGAATTCCAATCTTCTCTCCCTTGCTACATCCCTTATAGTAGCCATGTATAAGTAGCTAGACCATCAGCTTCTTGTCACCACCAGTTGGGGTACCATGCTCTACCATCCTGTGTAGATTTCATCTCTCTATTGGTACCTGGTTCTGACCCACAGTCCTGCCATCCCCTTATCATTCTGTGTAATCTCCAGTCTCTTGATGAGGACAAGTCTCACCAAGGTGATGAGCTCTGTTCTGAAACAATATCTGCTATAAGCGCATTTCTTTTTCCTTTTCATCACTACTGAAAGAAAAAAAAAGTGCTTTCACATCTTTCCAAGTCTAGCTCTAAGAATTCTTGAAACCTATGTCTTTAATCCTCTCTGATCCCCCCTCTTTTAGCTTACCCAAGGTTTTGATCTCTCAGTTATTCCCTCTCTCATCCTCCCTTTTCCTATAGGATCTTTCAGCTCTGCCTTCAAATATGCTCTGGTTTCCCAGGCTAAAGGGAAAATAAAAACATCTCCCGATCCTGCTGCTAGCATTTAACTGTTGTTCTGTTTTCTCCTTCCTTACCTACACAAATGGCCTTTTAGAACAAATGGCCTCCAGTAGCTGTCTATCATCTTACCATCTGTTCCCTCCTTGAAATCTTAGACTGCAGCCTGTTCCTCCTCCCTACCCACTCTGGTGAAATGTTTGGTGTCCTAATCAATACATTTGGTGCTATACTACTCGTTCTTATTATTCCTGATCTCCCTCTGCAATATTAATCAGCACCCATTTGTTGAGTAGCTACTGTGCATTAAAAAATGTTTTAGTTCTTGCAGAATAATTTCACCAATAGTGTCCACTTTAACATCTTAGGAACAAATGAATATTTTAAATGTGGAATTTATCTCAAAAACAGGTGCAACAAGTGATTAAAATTTGGCTTTAGCTCCTGCTCTATTCTCTTGCCTCCCCACTGTATGCTAGTCTTGGACACTGGGAATCAACTCCCGTGGCACTTAGAGAGAAACTTTCCTGTTCAACACCACATCCACATTTGGAAAATGACTCTTCTGATAATCTGTGCAGAGCAGTTAAAGGTACCATTATAAACCACAATGTGAACAGATCTTTGTATGCCCTAGTGACAGAGGCCCCCTCTCTTATATGAAGTCTCAAGTCTCACACATGATAGGCTTGCTATTCTCTGGTGGAAAGTGGAAATGTACTTGACGAGGTTTTCTCTAGGGGACTTCACGTTTTACTGGTTAATGAAAACAGCATACAAAAATCTTATCATCACCAAAGGAGCACATATCAGATTGCTCATCTCCCCAGAAGTTCATTTTTCCGTGGTTCTTGAAAGCCAGATGCACTGCCACCGCCGAATGCCCTTCTCCTGACATACATGCAATCACACAAACTCAGTGAAATGAAACATTCTAAACGTTCTATATAGAAACAGCTGAAGGATAAAATATCTAGGGGTATATCTTCAAATGTAAGTAAGTACCTGTACTCAAGCTAACACATGCTGAAGCTTCCTTTATGCAGAGAAAGCACTGCTTTCAAGGTCATTGTGCTTAACCTATAAATGATTGCATTTCTGTTTCTTTATTCCCTTTTATGATTTTAAGGCAAGTCTCTGTGATGCCACATGGAAATAGGGGAAAAATAATAGTTGATGATTCTGTCTCTAATCCCCTGAGAAATGAGAAATCCAGTAAATAAATAAACAAATAAGTAGTCATGAATCAAGAGAGACTATCTACACAAGAAAGCTGTAGTCAGTTCAAGACCTGCTTGTTCCCAGATGAGTTTCCCAGCATTTCCTGCTCAGCTCTGCGTCCCAGATATGCACACACTAGCTAGGCTTCTGTGTCCTCTGGTTTACAGTTGGGGGAGGGCAATGGCGGAATCTGACAGGAGGCTGGAGGGCAAGAGGAAGGAAGAGGCCAGAGCACTTTTCTACCCTTCCCACTCTGCTTGGAGTACAGGCCAGACCGAGGCCTTTTGGGTTTCATGGCTCCAGTTCCCACTGGACAGGTGCCCCCCCGCAACCCCACGGTCCTTGTGTTCTCTGGATGGCGCCAGGATCTGAGCTCTGCTAACACCTTGACTTCCCTCCCTCTGTCCCTTCAGCCTAAGGATGAGAGGCCCTTCCTGAGGTCATTAACCTCTGGGTTGCCTCGCTGGTCCCTTTCAGTCTTATCCTCTGTGTAACTGATTCCCTGTATTTAATTTCATCTATTCTAAATATTCTGGTGAATCTCCATGGACAGAGGAGATGGGCAGGCTAGAATCCATGGGGTCACAGGGTCAGACATGACTGAGTGACTAAGCACACATTCTAAATCTTCAAAGTGGTTTCTGTCTTCCTGACTGGATCACAGCAGACATTCTGGATATTCAGAAAAACCCAAACAATGTAGTGATTTTTTTTCTCCTTTCATCCAGATATATTATTCAGGGCCAGAGAAAAAAAGTCTAAGTGTATCACTTTAAAAAGTATACTAATATCATTTGTTTGTTTAATTCCTTGAATTTGAAATTAAAATAACACCTGGTGGCTGAGAGGAGGAGCATTTGGTCTACAAGTGACAAAGATATAGAAAGACACAAATAATAACTGCTGAAGAAAACACAGCCACCTAGAGGGAGTCACAGTTAAATGCTATGTAAGGGGCTTCACATCCTGAGATGAGTATGTGAACAGATCAGTATCATAACCAGGTGTGAAAGGTGAAAACATACTTCTTGCAAAACTGAGTTTTAAGCAGGACAAAGAGACTAAGCAGCTTTAGTGGAGAGGCAGAAGTAAAATGGCATTTCAGTAGGGAAAAGCGTACACAGAGTCTTAAGTTATAAGAAGTAAAGGGAAAATGGACTACATAGGCAGGAGCCAGGAGGAGGGAATCAGTTATGAAGCAGAGTGGGGAGAAGGGGAGACATAGACACTGGGTGCAGAGTCAGAACAAAAGGAAAGAAGAGAGAAGAAGAGATCTGATTTGAGAGACAAAGAGGATTCTGAGGGTGAAGATAAATAATGTTTTTCTAGCTTTATCACATTTGTGCATTTAGATCACAAAAACTTAATGTGTTAGGGGCTTTGGGGAAATGTTCCTAATATCTGAGAACACAACACAGACCTGTAGATAGAAGCTTTTATGTATTGAGGCTTCTCACATGTTTGGAGGTTAAGTAATTTGTACAAGTTCACGTGACCTCCATAAAGACTGAGAGCTAGGTCTCAGGACTTGAGACCGATGCTTTTCTCACCACGTCATTCTATTTTACAAACCATTGCTGGTGCTACTGGCAGACAGAATGTTGGACTGAAAAGATGACTGGTCTGATCCAAAATGGCATATGTTTTCGTTTATGTGTTTGTAACAGAGTCCTTCATGACTTCTCCCCAGCTCCAAGATCCTATTAACATAAGTCCACCTTCCACCCTGGTGACAGAAAGTTCTGTATATGACACAGATTTCATCATAACATTCCCATGTTTAAGATCCAAGGCAGAAGAATCAGAGATCAAATTGCCAACATCTGCTGAATCATCGAAAAAGCAAGAGATTTCCAGAAAAACATCTATTTCTGCTTTATTGACTATGCCAAAGCCTTTGACTGTGTGGATCACAGTAAACTGTGAAAAATTCTGAAAGAGATGGAAATACCAGACCACCTGACCTGCCTCTTGAGAAACCTATATGCAGGTCAGGAAGCAACAGTTAGAACTGGACATGGAACAACAGACTGGTTCCAAATAGGAAAAGGAGTACATCAAGGCTGTGTATTGTCACCCTGCTTATTTAACTTCTATGCAGAGTACATCATGAGAAACACTGGGCTGGAAGAAGCACAAGCTGGAATCAAGATTGCCGGGAGAAATATCAATAACCTCAGATATGCAGATGACACCACCCTTATGGCAGAAAGTGAAGAACTAAAGAGCCTCTTGATGAAAGTGAAAGAGGAGAGTGAAAAAGTTGGCTTAAAGCTCAACATTCAGAAAACCAAGATCATGGCATCTGGTCCCATCACTTCATGGCAAATAGATGGGGAAACAGTGTCAGACTTTATTTTTTGGGGCTCCAAAAATCACTGCAGATGGTGATTGCAGCCATGAAATTAAAAGACGTTTCCTCCTTGGAAGGAAAGTTATGACCAACTTAGATAGCATATTAAAAAGCAGAGACATTACTTTGCCAACAAAGTTCTGTCTAGTCAAGGCTATGGTTTTTCCAGTGGTCATGGATGGATGTGAGAGTTGGACTGTGAAGAAAGCTGAGCACCGAAGAATTGATGCTTTTGAACTGTGATGTTGGAGAAGACTCTTGAGAGTCCCTTGAACTGCAAGGAGATCCAACCAATCCATCCTAAAGGAGATCAGTCCTGGGTTTTCATTGGAAGGACTGATGCTGAAGTTGAAGCTCCAATACTTTGGCCACCTCATGTGAAGAATTGACTCATTTGAAAAGACCCTGATGCTCGGAGGGATTGGGGGCAGGAGGAGAAGGGGACGACAGCGGATGAGATGGCTGGATGGCATCAGAGACTCGATGGACATGAGTTTGAGTAAGCTCCAGGAGTTGGTCATGGACAGGGAGGCCTGGCATGCTGCGATTCATGGGGTCACAAAGAGTCGGACACGACTGAGCGACTGAACTGAACTGAATGCTTCACTACCAGGTGAAGGTAAGTCCATTCCCTTAGTATGGAATATAGATAGGGTTACCAGATTTCACAAATAAAATTATGTACAGGACCCCAATAAATTTGTTTTTTAAGCAATGGACTTTTAAAGGATACAAGTATATTCTGTCCAATGTATGGGGCATATGTATACTTAAAAGTTATTGTTTGTCTACAATTCAAATATAACTGGGTGTCTTATATTTTATCCATCAACCCCACATAGGGGGACCTAACCCCCATCTTTGAATCTAGGATCTCCTCACAGCATGGCCCTGATGCCTGACTTCCTAGTCATCTTCAGGACCCCCAGGTCATACCTACTACCAGGGGTTTATTCACATTTTTCTCTCTGTCTGAACTAGAGTTTTGGTATTAAAACTCAGAGCTTGAGGACTGCAGAACTCCAGGTGGGGGAAATCCAGTAAGCCGTAACCTGCCATTGCTCCTGAAAGCCCCCAGGCTCACCAGGTTCCAGCTTCCTGGACGGAGGCTACAGCTATGCCACTGGGGCAGCAACAGATGTCTCAAGCCTAGTCTTTTCAGTCGGAAGAGGCTCTGCCTGTTTCCAGAAAACCAAGTCTTGCTTGATCCTAAAATAATCTCCTTCACAGCTTCACGAGTCCCGCCTTTACTCGGAGCTCCCCTGAAAAGCTTCCTTCTTCCTGAGACTGCTCACCCTCCTTTCCAGACTGGCCATCCCTAATGTGATCACTGGCTGATCCATGGATCATCCGTGGAAACTTCCAGCTACATGTTTTCAGGTATCCAACTCCTGCCCACACCTAACAGAGCTCTCCAGCAAAGTTGTTTTCATGAACTATGCCTCAAATGATGTTCATGCTTTTACTAAACTGGTTTCTTCCATGTCTTAATACCTGACCCTTGGGTAAACTACTTCTGAACTGAAAATTGACTTATGGCATTGAAATTCTTTGAACTCAGGCAATGTAAACTGTAAACAAAGAATTAAATATATTTTCTGTCATGTCATGGGGAATAAGAATAATGAGTTTAGTCGAGTTACTGTGTGTGAGGATATCCTGATGCTGAGTCTACAATAATCCCCTCATCTGGGGAAGGGCTCCTTCTTGACATCAAAGAGAACACTGCTATCCATTTTGAGGTGACTTACAGATGATGACAAGACTGTGAGCTTCTAGCAGAATGTTTCTGGATAAATAAGCAGAAACTACAAACTTTTTACCAGTGTACCATTCAGTTCAGTTCAGTCACTCAGTCATGTCCAACTCTTTGTGACCCCATGCACTGCAGCACGCCAGGTCTCCCTGTTCATCACCAACTCCTGGAGTTTGTTCATACTCATGTCCATTGAATCAGTGATGCCATCCACCATCTCATCCTCTGTCATCCCCTTCTCCTCTCTCCTTCAATCTTTCCCAGCATCAGGGTCTTTTCAAAGGAGTCAGCTCTTCACATCAGGTGACCAAAGTATTGGAGTTTCAGCTTCAGCATCAGTCCTTCCAATTAATATTCAGGACTGATTTCCTTTCTGATGGACTTGTTGGATCTCCTTGCATTCCAAGGGACTCTCAAGAGTCTTCTCCAACACCACAGTTCAAAAGCATCAGTTCTTTGGTGCTCAGTTTTCTTTATAGTCCAAGTCTCACATCCATACATGACTACTGGAAAAACCATAGCTTTGACTAGACAGATCTTTGTTGGCAAAGTAATATCTCTGCTTTTTAATATGCTTTCTAGGTTGGTCATAACTTTTCTTCCAAGGAGTAAGCGTCTTTTTATTTCATGGCTGCAGTCACCGTCTGCACTGATTTTGGAACCCCTCAAAATAAAGTCTATCATTGTTTCCATTGTTTCCCCATCTATTTACCATGAAGTGATGGGACTGGATGCCATGAATTTTGTTTTCTGAATGTTGAGTTTTAAGCCAGCTTTTTCACTTTCTTCTTTCACTTTCATCAAGAGGCTCTTTAGTTCTTCTTCACTTTCTGCCATAAGGGTTGTGTCATCTGCATATCTGAGGTTATTGATATTTCTCCAGGCAATCTTGATTCCAGCTTGTGCTTCATCCAGCCCAGCATTTCTCATGATGTACTCTGCATATAAGTTAAATAAGCAGGTGACAATATACAGCCTTGACGTACTCCATTTTCTATTTGGAACCAGTCTGTTGTTCCATGTCCAGTTCTAACAGTCTAAGTATACCATTAGACCTGTCAAAAACTGAAACAACAACAACAAAACTACACCTGTGTTTAGGCCCTTTCTTTATCAGGCAAAGAACCAGACAGATAGTCCCAAAATCATCTTTTTTTTTTTTTTTTTTTTTTGCTCCTTGCACTGAAATCTCTACAGGAAAAAAACCCAGTGCAAAACCCTTCCTTTTTGACTTTACAAAGCATTTCAACGTCAAAATAATTCTCAAGAGGCTGAGGAAGTTGTGTCACAGACCAGGTCAATCTGTCCTCTCGGAAGCAGAAGTATGGAGCAACGAGTAGAGCACGAAGGGCAGTCTTGCTGGGGGTGGGCACCCTAAGAGGAGGTGACTTAGCTCCAGCTATCTTTGTGTATGTGCTAAGTCGCTTCAGTTGTGTCCAACTCTTGGCAACCCCATAGACTGTAGCCTGCCAGGCTCCTTTGTCCATGGAATTCTCCAGGCAAGAATCCTGGAGTGGGTTGCCATGCCCTTCTCCAGGAGATCTTCCTGACCCAAGGATGGAAGCCATGTCTCTTAGGTCTCCTGTATTGGCAGACAGGTTCTTTATCACTAGTGCCAACTAGCCCTCAGTATTGTGTATCTTCATAAAGAATTACAACCTGAGAGAGTAGCACTGACATATATACACAATCATGTGTAAAATAGACAGCTAGTGGGGAGTTGCCATATAACACAGGGCACTCATCCTGTTGCTCTGTCACAACCTGGAGGGGTGGGAAGGGAGGGTGGGGCTGGGGGGAGGGTCGAGAGGAAGGGGACATATGGTTGATTCATGTTGTTGTAGAGCAGAAACCAATAAAACAGTTTAAAACAATTGTCCTCCAATTGAAAATAAATAAAAATAAATTTAAAAAAAGAATTACTAGTGTTCTTTAGAAGTCCTTCAGAGTTAGTGGGACAAACTAACTGCTTATTCATGCTCATCCTTGAATTTTAAACTTTTTTTGATTTATGAGTTAAATAATAATAATGATACAGAACAAATATGTATAAGGACAGCCACATCAGACTAATTGGCACTGGGGTTATGTAAAACTCCTTGGAGAAATCTAGATTTGGTGTTAAAAGGAAAAAAGGAAGCCTTATTTTTCAGAAAGGAGGACAACTAACCCATAAAGATGCTCCTCATCCCCTTTTAGCACTTCAGGCCTCATTCTGTGTATGAAATAGCTGAGTAGATTTCCTGTAGTCTATCAGAGTGCTTTCCACAACATGCAAGAAAAATTAAAGGATATTATTGGATTAAAAATAAGCAAACACTTTGCTCATTCTGTCAAACTGCCATGATGTGCCATGCTCAGAAAATAGGCCGTGCTCATTTCCATTGATTTGTTTCAAAACTTCTCTCAGTCAAAGGGTCCTTGGAGGTTTAATAAATTTATGCTATAGGCTGTAGCAGATGTATTAGGTGGGATTGGTGAAATACACCTATTAACATATAAATCCAATGCCTTATCAAGAATACATTTCAAAGCTGGTGACAAGACCTAAAAATCATCATTTAATAGCATTACTTTCAGCAGCTTTTTCATTTGACACGGATGCATTGGTGATTTAGTGCCATGACTGCAAAATGTCAAGAGGATTTATTGACATGAAGCAGATCAATTTATATTAGGAAATAGGAACAAGACTTAAGCATCCCTTTTCTGATCTAAGACATTCTTTTGTTCTAAGCATCAGGGATTGAAGTAATATCTAATTAGAGCCTCATTATTAACATTACAATTATTTTTTCTTAAATTATACTCTAAAATAAATAGCAGTTGTGTCTAGGAGTCATGGCAGAAAATAAAAGCTATTGTATTCACTGGCAGTAATAGTTTCTAGTTCCATCAAGCTCAAGTAATAATTCTATCAATTATCATGTAAGGAGTTGATTGCTAAGGAAATCATGAATCTTTTTAGAGAAAGAAATGGGAGAGAAATACCAGTTTGTTAAACTATATCAAATACAGTCATAATGAATCCCTCCTGCCATGTTGATGGTTATTTCCATGGAAACAAGGCTTACAAAAATAGCTTATATTCTGTTTTGCTTAGGAAATCAAGTTTACATGTTTCCTTCAGCACAATTACTAAAATTGGCTCTGAGAGTTATCATTGGGTTTAATATTGCTCCTAAGCAAGTGTGCTAAGGTAGTGGTCCCCAACATTTTTGGCACAAGGAAAAGTTTCATGGAAGACAATTTTTCCATGGACCAGGGTAGAGGGAATGGCTTTGGGATGATTCAAGTGCATAACATTTATTGTGCATCTTATTTCTAATCTAATGCCACCTCGAGGTACAGGTCCACGGCCCAGAAGTTGGGGGCCCCTGCGATAAGGGTTATGGTAGAGGTATGCCCATAGCTCACAAGCAGCACAGAGAGGGGTCACAAAGTTCAGGCTGCCCAGGAAGATTTCTGGGGAGGGGTGATGCCTGTACTGACTTGAAGAATAAACAGGTGTTAGTTGAATGAAGGAAGAGCTGTCCAGGCAGAGAAATGAAAGAGTAACAAGAAAAATAGTAGAGAAACAGGTTCAGTTCAGTTCAGTCGCTCAGTTGTTTCCAACTTTCTGCAATCCCATGGACTATACCATGCCAGGCCACCCTGTCCATCACCAACTCCTGGAGTTTACTCAAAGTCATGTCCATTGAATCGGTGATGCCATCCAACCATCTCATCCTCTGTCATCCCCTTCTCCTCCCACCTTCAATCTTTCCCAGCATCAGGGTCTTTTCAAATAGTCAGCTCCTTGCATCAGGTGGCCAAAGTATTGGAGTTTTAGCTTCAGCATCATCCTTCCAATGAATATTTTCAGGACTAATTTCCTTTAGGATGGACTGGTTGAATCTCCTCGCAGTCCAAGGGACTCTCAAGAGTCTTCTCCAACACCACAGTTCAAAAGCATCAATTCTTCAGCACTTAGCTTTCTTTATAGTCCAACTCTTACATCCATACATGACTGTTGGAAAAACCATAGCCTTGACTAGACAGAACTTTGTTGGCAAAGTAATGTCTCTGCTTTCTAATATGCTGTCTAGGTTGGTCATAACTTTCCTTCCAAGGAGCAAGCGTCTTTTAATTTCAAGGCTGCAATCCCCATCTGCACTGATTTTGGAGCCCAAAAAAATAGTCTGACACTGTTTCCGCTGTTTCCCCATCTATTTGCCATGAAGTGATGGCACCAGATGCCATGATCTTGGTTTTCTGAATGTTGAGCTTTAAGCCAACTTTTTCACTCTCCTCTTTCACTTTCATCAAGAGGCTCTTTAGTTCTTCTTCACTTTCTGCCATAAGGGTGGTGTCATCTGCATATCTGAGGTTATTGATATTTCTCCTGGCAATCTTTATTCCAGCTTGTGCTTCTTCCAGCCCAGCGTTTCTCATGATGTACTCTGCATAGAAGTTAAATAAGCAGGGTAACAATATACAGCCTTGATGTACTCCTTTTTCTATTTGGAACCAATCTGTTGTTCCATGTCCAGTTTGGGGACTGACTGTGGCTCAGATCATGAACTCCTTAATGCCAAATTCAGACTTAAATTGAAGAAAATAGGGAAAACCACTAGACCACTGAGCTATGATCTAAATCAAATCCCTTGTGATTATACAGTGGAAATGACAAATAGATTCAAGGGATTAGATCTAATAGACAGAGTGCCTGAAGAACAATGGATGGAGGTTCGTGACATTGTACAGGAGACAGGGATCAAGACCATCCCCACAAAGAAGAAATGCAAAAAAGCAAAATGGCTGTCTGAGGAAGCCTTACAAATAGCTGTGAATAGAAGCGAAGTGAAAAGCAAAGAAGAAAAGGAAAGATACACCCGTGTGAATGCGGAGTTTCAAAGAATAGCAAGGCGAGACAAGAAAGCCTTCCTCAGTGATCAGTTCTAAGAAATAGAGGAAAACAATAGAATGGGAAAGACTAGAGATCTCTTCAAGAAAATTAAAGATACCAAGGGAACATTTCATACAAAGATGGGCACAATAAAGGACCAAAATGGTATGGACCTAACAGAAGCAGAAGATATTAAATAGAGATGGCAAGAATACACAGAAGAACTATACAAAAAAGATCTTCACCCAGATAAGCCTGATGGTGTGATCACTCACCTAGAGCCAGACATCCTGGAATGCAAAGTCAAGTGGGCCTTAGGAAGCATCCCTATGAACAAAGCTAGTGGAGGTGATGGAAATCCAGTTGAACTATTTCAGATCCTAAAAGATGATGCTGTGGAAGTGCTGCACTCAATATGCCAGCAAATTTGGAAAACTGAACAGTGGCCACAGGACTGGAAAAGGTCAGTTTTCATTCCAATCCCAAAGAAAGACAATGCCAAAGAATGCTCAAACTACTGGACAATGGCAGTCATCTCACAAGCTAGCAAAGTAATGCTCAAAATTCTCCAAGCCAGGCTTCAACAGTATGTGAACTGTGAACTTCCAGATATTCAAGCTGGATTTAGAAAAGGCAGAGGAACCAGAGATCAAACTGCCAAGATCCGTTGGATCATTGAAAAAGCAAGAGTTCCAGGAAAATATCTATTTCTGCTTTATTTACTATGCTAAATCCTTTGACTGTGTGGATCACCACAAACTGTGGAAAATTCTTTACGAGATGGGAATATCAGACCATCTGACCTGCCTCTTGAGAGAAACAGGTAAGAAACAGACTTTAAATGTCATTGACTGTCTCACTGAGATCTTTACCTGGAAGACAAGAAGGGTCTGCTGAAGACATTTGTTACCTGTACATGCTAGGCAACTGTTCTCCATAAAACTATATCCTTTCTTTTCTTGGAGAACAATACTAATTACTTATAATATCTTAGCACTTAATTCTAGGCTAAGAACATACTGAAAAAGTTTTCTTTCAATGATAAACCTATTATAAAATTTTATGTAGCTTGGTCTAATAACATCCACATGAATTTTCATTATTGACTATCTAGTTAATTCATGGTTCTTATTTTAATATTTGCATATAGATTATATACCAGGGAGTAGATATGTAAAAACATGGACAATCCATAGTACATCCTTTCACAGAGTACACAGTCTAATAGAAGATATGGGAAGTAATATCGTAAGAGTGGAAGAAATGCTGTCATAGACATTCTAAGATACTAAAGAAGTACAAAGGAGAATCTGTACTTGAAAGGAGTGTAAGAGGACAAGGGAAGGCTACCAAGAGAATTTGTCTCAAGGACAAATAAGAGTGGTCTTACGAGGTAGCAGGGAGCAGGATGGTGAGGTGGGGAGGAATCCATTTCATGTCCACCTCTGTTTTTGTTTAGAAAACAGCCAGTGTTTCGCTATAGCAGGGATATGGGATTTGTGTGAGGATGTGGATAAAGCTCTGTGAGTAATGGAGCCATCTGCGGATTTTTATTTCTTAAGGGTCAGGCAACTGAATACAATGGGAATCAAAGTTAGGTCTTGACTGCAAATCTGAAAGGAGTATTTATCATGCCAGTAGAGTGGAGTAGTACAAAGCACAGATGGGAAAAATAAGTGGGAGAGTTCACAGAGGTAGAAAGTTCTCAGTTCAGTCATTCAGTTGTGTCTGATTCTTTGTGACCCCATGGACTACAGCACGCCAGGCTTACCTGTTCATCACCAACTCCTGGAGCTTGCTCTAACTCATGTCCGTCGAGTCAGTGATGACATCCAACCATCTCATCCTCTGTTGTCTCTTTCTCCTCCTGCCTTCAATCTTTCACAGCATCAGGGTCTTTTCCAGGGAGTCAATTCTTCACATCAGGTGGCCAAAGTATTAGAGTTTCAGCTTCAGCATCAGTCCTTCCAATGAACATTCAGGACTGATTTCCTTTAGGAAGGACTGTTTGGATTTCCTTGCAGTCCAAGGGACTCTCAAGAGTCTTCTCCAATACCACAGTTCATCAGTTCTTTGGCACTCAGCTTTCTTTATAGAACAACTCTCACATCCATACATGACTACTGGAAAAACCATAGCTTTGACTAGACAGACCTTTGTTGGCAAAGTAATGTCTCTACATTTTAGTATGCTGTCTAGGTTGGTCATAACTTTTCTTCCAAGGAGCAAGCGTCTTTTCATTTCATGGCTGCAGTTACCATCTGCCCTGCTTTTGGAACCCAAGAAAATAAAGTCTATCACTGTTTCCATTGTTTTCCCATCTATTTACCGTGAAGTGATGGGGCCAGATGCCATGATCTTAGTTTTCTGAATGTTGAGCTTTAAGCCAACTTTTTCACTCTCCTCTTTCACTTTCATCAGGAGGCTCTTTAGTTCTTCTTCACTTTCTGCCATAAGGGTGGTGTTATCTACATATCTGGGGTTATTGATATTTCTCCCCGCAATCTGATTCCAGCTTCTGCTTCACCCAGCCCGGTATTTTGTACTCTGCATATAAGTTAAATAAGCAGGGTGACAATATACAGCTTTGATGTACTATTTTCCTGATTCAGAACCAGTATGTTGTTCCATGTCCAGTTCTAAATGTTGCTTCTTGATCTGCATACAGATTTCTCAGGAGGCAGGTAAGGTGGTCTGGTATTCCCATCTCTTAAAGAATTTTCCACAGTTTGTGGTGATCCACACAGTCAAAGGCTTTGGCATAGTCAATAAAGCAGAAGTAGATGTTTTTCTGGAACTCTCTTACTTTTTCAATGATCCAAGGAATGTTGGCAATTTGATCTCCTGTCCCTCTGCCTTTTCTAAAACCAGCTTGAACATCTGGAAGTTCATGGTTCATGTATTGCTGAAGCCTGGCTTGGAGAATTTTGAGCATTACTTTACTAGTGTGTGAGATGAGTGCAATTGTGTGGTAGTTTGAGCATTCTTTGGCATTGCCTTTCTTTGGGGTTGGAATGAAAACTGACCTTTTCCTTATCATTCAGGAAACATATTTAATATGTTAAAAGAGAAATTCTTATTTCTCCCCTAAAATCTATCCCATCCCCATTTATTAAATGGTATCACCATTTTATCACCTGCCAAAGCAAGAAATCTGTGAATCATTCTGATTATTTTGTTTCTCACACTCCACCTTCTGTTTGTTAGCAGGTTCTATTAATTCTGTCTCTAACATAAATTAAAACCTACCAGTTCTCCACCTCTATTGCCACCCCATCCAGGCCAGCTCCACCTTGTGTTTGATGAACTCTTCTAAAGTCCTAATTAGTCTCCCTTCTTCCTCTCAGGCCCTTTCAGTCTATTTTCAGTAGCTAGCATGATTTTTCAAATGCAAATCGGAATAGGCAATGGCTTCTTAGTCTCCCTAAAAGCTTGGTTTTGACTTGCAAGTCTCTATATTACTGTTTACTTTTGCAACTACAACTTGACAATTCTACCATTCACTTACTATGATCCAAACCCCTGCTAGCTCTTTTCTAATCCCTTAAATGATCAAGTTTTCTCCAGTCTTAAGACCTTCACACATGCTGGTTAGTCTACCTGAAATATACATTCCATGGTTAATTCCATTTTTGTCATCTGAATCTCTCACTCACGCCCGCTACTACTTTCTCCTCTCTGATTCCTCTATAACTTAAGGTTGGTTTTCTGGCTTGTTTGTCTTTCCTACATGACTATTGGTCTCTAGCCCCTCCATTATGTGGCTTATTGGTAAAGAATTTGCCTGCTGATGCAGAAGACGTGAGTTTGATCCCTGGGTTGGGAAGATCCCCTGGAGGAGGAAATGGCAACCCACTCCAGTATTCTTGCCAGGAAAATCCTATGGATAGAAAAGCCTGGCAGGTTACAGTTCATAGGGTCACAGAGTTGGACATGACTGAGCATGCATACATTGACTAGTCTCTAGAGACTTTAAATTTGGATGCCTGCATTCCACTAAAGGTATTTTGGTTTGTGTAGTCTCAGGTAAAGACTGAATCTCAAGATTTTAATCTCTCCCTGAATAATTTCAACGGGCAACTCAGCACTCTGGACCACTGCTTCTCAAAGTGTGGTCCCCAGTCAACAGTATCAGTATCTCTCGTCAACTTGTTAGATGTATAAATTCTCAGGCCCCACCACAGGCCTACTGAGTTAGACTCTCTCCAAGTGACTTTGATGCATGTTAAAGTCTAAGAACTGCTACCTAGAAGAAAGTTCATGAAAGTTAGTAATATATCCAGATATTGCACAGTGTCTGGTATGCATCACAGATACTTGAATCAACAAATGAGCAATCGATAATAATCATAATCAATACATGAGTAAATTAAATAATACATTATACAAAGTATAAATGGTTTTCTCTTATAGAATTGAATGCAGGTGATCTGATGTCAAATACTTTCCTCTACTAAGACCTCAGGGCTTCTCTGGTGGCTCAGTGGTGAAGAACCTGCTGCAATGCAGGAGATGAAGGCTTGATCCCTGTGTCAGGAAGATCTCCTGGAGAAGGGAATGGCAATGCTCCCCAGTATTTTTGCCTGGGAAATCCCACAGATAGTGGAACCTGGGGGCTACAGTCTATGGGGTTGCGAACAGTAGGACACTACTTAGCAACTAAACAACAACTGAGACCTGAGGATAAATTTATTCTACCAGCTCTTGCTAAGAGAGTATGTTATATCAGAGACAGAAGAGCAGCAAATAATGTGACTTTCTGAACTGCCGCCCTAGCAATTCCTTTCTCAGCCTCATTTATACTGCTCCAAACACTAAAGCACTGGGTGTTTTGACAAGTGTGCTATTTTCACTTCTATGCCTTCCACCTCTAATTCAAAGGTGGTAAAGTGGAGAGGCTATTTATTAAATTTCATTGGTAATAGATTAGCACACGCATTTATTTTCCTTTAATTTCCCAGTGAGTGGGTCACTAATGGCCTGCTCAATCCAATTAGGGGATGCCTGCCTTTCCATGGATGATGTTCGATGTACTGCATGAGAAGAGTCTCCTGTTAGAAACCAGGGTTGCTATTATCTGCACCTCCTACCAAGCACCATCTGGAAACCTCACCATTTTCAGAATGCAAGGTGCATCCTCTATTCTTAGGCATTTTATCTTGCTGAGAATACACAGGCACTGGCAGGACTATTGTGATTGGCTTGCTAGAGAAAGAAGAAAAGATTATCTCCTCTAATTCTAGTGTGAAGTTAATATATAAGCTAGAGAGAAACAATGATATTAGTTCAAGCTGCTCAGAAGTGAATTATGCCTCCCCTTGGATAGTGTCTCTAACAAATAAGCCAAAAGCTGCTACCGGAGGTGGATGCTAATTCCATAGCTGGGGCTTGTTTCTGGCATCATCCTCTATAATGCATCACTCTCCCAGACCCTAGGGAGAAATACTACTACTGCTCTGTACTGGCCTGAAAGGCTGTGCATGCAATATCCTCTCCTGCCAAGGGGTGCCCCGGAGACCTTTCCTCCCAGACCACAGGGGGCTAATCAGTGCACATGTCAGTGGTTTTCCCTTAGGGCAGCAGCAATAGCTTTGAAACACAGTGTAAGGACTTGCGCATCAAAGATACCCTCTGGCCTCCCTCATGGTTCTTTGTGGCTGAAACTCTCAGCCACTGTCACTCCTTTAAGAGGCAGGAGTACAGTACTGTTGGGGTAGATTTCTTTCTGACCATCTCCCTCTCACCTACTTAGTCTTCATCTTTCCAAGATTACTGATGATTAGCATAGCTAGATAAACCATTGTAAAATTCTTGAAGACAATGGAAAAGAAAATCCAGACAGAGAATGAGACTGAAAATGAAACCATGGGCTTTGCTCACCCAGCTCCAAGAACCAGGGAAAACAGATACCCTGATGCTGCATGATAGATGGAGTTTGTACATGCTCTGAAATGGACCGTGTGCTTTGGATATGATGAAGAGAGTGGGCAGCCAGCTGCTACAATGAGAATCCACTATGAAAACCAATCCTGCCACTAGAACCTTCTCAAAATGATAAAGAAACATATTCCAGGACAATAGTGTGCAGATTAAATGACTTATTTCATTATTTTGATAGAATATATGGTGTGATGAACATCTTGACCACCCACATTCAAAATACCTTTCCACCTGGGCTGACCCAAATGACTTAATCTTCCCTTTCTTCACTCCTTTGTACTTAGGAGGTTCCTATTATATTTGGGCCAGAGGAAAGAGAGAGAGGACAGTGGTAATACCTTAGTCTACAGTCTGCCATTGGAGCCTCAGCTTAAAGCTGTTTATTAATTTAGGTCTCTCCTCTTGAACAGGCTCTGATGCAGAAGAATCAGGGTAGGCATGGAAGTGTAAGCCCAGAAGAAGCACGAAGATAATGCTGCCAGTTTCTGGGTGTGGTAGACTGTGGCAATGAAAAGGTGATGTCCATAAAGGGGTGTAAGTTACTGTTTTCTTTGTAGTATTTGCTCTGCAGTCAGAGTAAACTTATAAAATTCGATGCTCATCATGCCACTCCTCCAATTACTTCTGTGGCTTCTCCTCACATGAGGATGAAGATATGAAAGGTGACTCCTGCCCAGCTCGCAGGTCTTCTTTCACAACCCTGTTACATGCACTTTTACACCCTATACTTTATAGAGCCCATTACAATTTTATTTTGATAAGTGATTATGTAATTAGTGTTTAACATCCATTTCTATTAGACTGCTAGTTCCATGATGAGAGAAGAGATATGAGCCATCTTACATCAGTTTGAACCATCTTACATCAATGCTTTATTTTTAGGATGTTCTGCAAATCTTGTTCAGAGTAAGTACTCAAAACTCACTGTTGAATAAAGGATGGAAGGATTAATTTGGGTTGGAAAATAGGGTATCTATAGACAAAATGTATGAAAGGATAGAAACAAGTAGATAAATATTTCAAGTTAAACACACTGCATTTCTCTCTTTGGGAGTCAAAAAAACATCGGTTCTCTCTTGTTAAAAGTCTAGTTGGGATAAAGCTTTCCATGATAGCTAAACTAAAATCTGATAACTGTTCTTTCTAGTGTACAAATACTATAAAATCTGGGCTTCCTTTGGTATCATAGTGGATAGATATTTATTATTTGGGATAAATGAAATGTCAGCCAACTTTCATGCATCTGTATATATTATTTTTGACAAATTTCTATCTTGGGCCAACTTTTTTTCATACTTAATAAAATGCAAGATGATGGAGACACTTAGGTGTGGTTAAAGAACACAAATACAATGAGAAAATTCCATACTCAAATCTAGAGTTATTTTGAAGCCGCTTTGGACTACCTATGCTATTCTTTGGTGTATACAAGCATATTAGTACAGTTGATCAGAGCCAGCTGTACGATAGTATTATTAGCAACACTCCTTTTATTAAAACCACATTAGACCACATTCCATTCCCAGGGTATATATCCAAAAGAAATGGACACACATGTCTACAAAAAAGACCTGTATGAGAATGTTCATGGATGCCTTCTTAACAAGTCCAAACTGGAAAGAACTCAAATGCTCATCAACAGGAGACTAGACATAGAGTATATATCCATGTAATAGAATATGACTTGGCCTTAAAAAGGAATTATTGATACAAGCAATAATATGGTTGAATCTCACAGACATTATGTTGAACAAAAGAATTCATATTCTATGGTTTCATTTAAGTGAAATTCAAGAAGAGGTAAAAACTAACTTTCGACGCTTAACTAAAAATCTGAACCATGATCGTCTGGACAGGGGTATGGATGGAGGAGTGATTGGAAAAGACCATGGGGAATTGTCTTGGGGTGCAGGAAGTGTCCCATATCTTAATTTGGTTGACTTCAGTTCAGGTACATACATTTGTCAAAATATATTGAATGAACACTTGAAATCTATGCCTTTTACTGTAGATAAATTATACCTCAGTAAAGACAAATGTCAAAAAAGCAAACCAAGAATCTGCATTCTCAAAAAATACTTTAAAAGCAAGGAAGTAAAATGTACTTTGGTTATTCCAATGTATCTGACATTAAAATTGGAAAAATTAAAGTGATTTTTAATGTATGGTAATCAGTTATATGTGAATTAAACTGTGTCCCTTAATTATAACAACTCTGGTATGTGGTTAATCAACATATCTACCTATGAGTCCAGTGGTAAAATCCAAAGCTCTACAGAAGTAGGGATTTTCTTGTGTTTACCTTTATGTCCTAAGCACCTAGCTCAGGGCTTGAACTGTCTCTTACCTTGAAGTATTTAAATAACTTTGAAGAAGACAACTTCTTCACGTCTTATCTTCTTCCTCAATATAATAGAACTAATACCTGACTTTCCTAAGTGTGTTCTATAAACAATATAATCGACCAAAAACACCTCTGAAGTAGTTGAAGTTTTAACTCAACTCAAATGAAAAGTCATTTTAATATTTTCAGTAGATGGTTTTATGTTTCAGTTTTTCTTTTATCCCACAAACTGACCTAGATATGGTAACGATTCAAGAACTCAGGCCCACAGAGACTTACATAGTCAAGCTTTCAGGACTTAGCTCAAGGAATAAATCACCTACAGAAACTTTCTATCCTTCCCTGCTCCCACCACATCTTTTTGGTGCCATAAAGGCAGGAATTTGTTTAACTAATTTTTGTATCTCCATTACTCTAGAGCAGTAATCCTCTCAGGGTAGATGTTTAATATTCTTAAAATAAATATAGGTGTGCATGCTAAGTTGCTTCAATCATATCTGACTCTTCGTGACACTATGGATCATATTCCACTAGGCTCCTCTGTCCATGGAATTCTCCAGGCAAGAATGCTGGAGTGGGTTTCCATGCCCTACTCCAGGGATTCTTCCCAACCCAGGGATTGTGGAACTCAATTTATTCAAATAGTCCAATAATAGAGTGATTTGATTTTCCAGGCAACATAGAATATATGCTACATATCTATGTGAGCAAATTTTATTTATATCCTACATGGAGAAGAATATTCATCCTTGCAGGGATTAAGTAGTTACTTACTCAAGGTGGCTCAGCTAAAAGGAAGCTGATGTGGAAGTCATTCCCACATTTGTCTCTTCCCAATGGTCAGAACCATCATGTCATACTGTCATATTACTGAATTGCTTTTCTAACATGCATTACATTTCAGATCTAACCTCAGTAAAGCCCAATTGATACAAAATAATCTTCCTAAAGATGGAAGAATTCTCCCTTTGATGACTAAGCTTTCATTGCTGGCTAGAGTACCAGGATATGAATGAAAAGATATAGATTACAGGGTCAGGCAAATCTCTTTGGAACTTGTGAACTTTGTGGGACAAATCACTGAAACTCTCTGTGCCTTCATTTTCTTATCTTTAATTAAAGAAGATATTATCTACTCTTATCTCACAGGGTAGAGAGAATCATAAAACAAAATGTAAAAGTGTTCCAAGAAACATAGAGTGCCATAAAATGTTCAAAAAAAGAGACATATCAGGAATTATTGCACTGTGGGAAACTGGGTTGAAGTCAGACAGTATTTGAATCATTAAAAAAAATTTTTTAATCTATATGTATATTTTATGCATATATTTAGATACATGCTCTTTTATTATAAATCTTTATAAAATGAAGATAACTCCTGTGTAATGGATGGGGTCTTTCAAGTTGAGGATTTTTCTCATGCCAACCAAGGAAACCCAATGGATCAGTTCATCAGCATGAAATGAGAGGTCTTGTGACCATGTGGTCTACTCATCTAAGCATATGGAATAACACGTTCAGTGCTAATTAAAATCTTCAAAGGGTCTTCAAAGGATAGCAGTAAATACTATGTATTTCCCTCATTTAAAACACTAGCAGATGAAGATAAAGAGTTCTTTTTTCTTCCTTAATGAATATAGGAATCCCATCTGCTATCTTTTCAAAAATGTACCATGTAATGCAGAAGAGAAAATAGGATTGAAAAGAATGTGTCATTCTCTTTCTTTCACAGGGAGCCATTCTTTTCTGGAACCAGACAGTGCTTTTTTTTTTTTTTTCAGTCAAATCTCCCTTCAAAGTCATGGGAAACAATTGACTTTCAGTATTGGTTCATCTGCGACCAGGTGATTCCTAGCCTCCTTTGTTTCAAAAACAGTGATATTAATAGATACCAGACATTGGCTCACTCAACATCCATCCAACCCCCTACTTGCTTGTCTTCCTGGGCCAGAGAGGCTGGAAAGTTTGGGTCTGTGTTTCCCAGATGCTCAGCAGTGAGGATGCAGCCATGTAACCACTAGATCTCCCTGAAGCCCCAGGTGGGAAAGGCCTGGATAAGGAAGTGAGTACATGAGGAGAGAGCACTCTCTAAGCAGGCAGTGACAAGGGGGACCTGGTTCTTCTGTGACAGTCATGGTAGAGTTTCTGGTCGTAGCATGTTAGGCCAGTAGAAGACAATGGGGCCAGCACTGTCCTTTCAGCAAAGAAAGAAAAAAAGAAAAGAAAAGAAAGAAAGAAATCCTATGAGGCCACTGGGCATTTTTCATACTTGTGTCTGTGGCTGATTATGTTCAAGCTGGTTTTTCTGGCTTTCCCAGACAAGCCTGTGAGCTACCTATATCCTTTAATAAACCCTTCTCTGCTCAAACTAGCCAGAGCTGAATTTTATTGGATGTAAGAGTCCTGGCATTTGTAATGAACACTGCGTGGGGTTTTACGCATGTCCAGGAAGGACACAGTGTATCTAGTGACACACTTTGGCAAAGACTGCTAGTTGCCTACCCAATGGCCTCTTTTCCTCTTTCCCATTAAAAAAAAAAAAAAAAAAACCTATTTATTTTTAAAGGGTAGCCACATCCTCGGCTAAAAAGTGGTATTTCCCAGCTTCTCCTGCAGTTCAGCATGGCTGTGGACATAATTCTAGCCAAAAGGATGCTGGCCGAGGATATCCGAGGAAACTGCTCCCTGTGTAAGCAGCACTCACCCTTTCTTTCTTTTCTGCTTGAAATATAGAAAAAGCACTTGGAGGTTCAGGATCCGTCTCACGACCATCATGGGAAGACCAGGAGATAGTGGAGACCTTGCCCTGACATCTATGAGTACCGATGTCAGCATCACCTCTGGACTTCTGCTGCCTGAGAGAAATCCATCTCCAATATAGATTTCCAAATACCATCACATTGAGGATTCGAGGGTCACCATAAGAATTTTAGGGAGATACAAACATTCATTGCAGCAGCAATTGTAACAGCATGTACCTACCGTAACCGGCAGCCTGACCCTGTCCTGTATTAGGAAGCTGGGCTGGATACCAAGAGCACCTCGGTTCCTTTCCTCACAAGCTGGCCCTTCTTTGTTTTTCCTTTATTTTTCCGAAAGAAGGTTCTAACTTTTACACATAGTAGGGAAAGAAATCTGTCCCCTTCTTAGGATTCCACAGTTAACCTGCAAAGACCAAAAAAATAGAAGCCACAAGGAGACAAGTTTTGGTTCTTCGAAAGACGAGTCAGCCAAAGCTCTGAAATATCACATAAATATATTAAAGGTAAGGAATCCCCAGTCACATATGGTGTTTAAGCACAGGCTAAATGGCCTTTAGGAGAATATACTCAAAACAACAAGTCAACTATCTGACTATGATTTTTTTTTTAAGTCTTCTAGTTTTATAGTCCCTGGATTCTGTCATCTCTCTCACAATGCTTTACACTCCAATACTGAGAACTTGTTTATTCTGCTCATCCCCTGCCACTACTATGATGACCCACCCCATCCCTCCAATGCCATGCATGTCATGGGTGAACTCTTTTTTACTGTGTACAAAGAAATGTTTGGGGAGTGAAATGAAACCATGAGGCCAAAAGTGAAATGGATCAGAAAAAAAAAAAAGTGAATGATGAAAGGAAACTAATGAGTCTGGAAGGAAGGGTATTGAGTTGATTAGCAGGAGTTGGAAGTGAATAGATTACAAAGCTGAATTAAGTTCATTTCCTAGAGAGGAAACCATATCTAGGGACTCGAGGGCATGAGGACCAGGTGCACATCCAATGTAAGGCGCTGGAGAAGGATGGGGAAGAGTTCCTGCCTGCCACCTGGGAGAAGGTGCTGGCACGGAGTCTGCTTTCCTCACACCCTCAAGCTCAGAGTGACTGCTCCAGGGCAGAAAAGTGCGATGGGTGAAAACAACCACCTTTAAGCCTAACAGTGCCAACCTGAACCTATAACAGGCTGGCCTGTTTGCAGTTGGATACTTAGAAATTTCTCTTGTGTACAAAAGTAGCTCCTGCACTGTAAATAGTGTGGCTGAGTGTGAGGTTGCTGATTGAGTCATTATAAAGTCAGGCTTGTGATGGGCTTAAGGAGGCAGTTCTGTGTGCCCAGAAAGCTGCAGAAGAGGCAGTGGGAAGACCAGTGATGAACACAGGCAGTCTCCTGGGCTTGCAGGATCCTGACTGTCATTTATCACCTGCTCTTCTTCACCCTATCAATTCTGCCGTCTCTGGCCACAGTCCCTTTGAGCCAGAGATCATCATGTTTCTGCATGCTCAGTATGGCATTATGTAAGGTCAAAGGTACCTGATCTTGTCTCCTATTCCTAAGCTCTTTGTGCCTGCTGACTAATGTTTCAGGCGATTGCAAAGAGGTACCGTTCCTCAGCTGTGCTACTGACACTGTCCCACTCACTAAATTCCAAATCTGCAGAACTGGGTCCCCAGCTCAGCTGGCCTTCAGCAAAGCAGGTGATTAGCAGGAAACTGAAATAAAGATCACACCCTGCTTTAAGTTTCTTCCCTTTGGCTGGCTTTGGCTTTTTCCTTCCCTTTGGCTGCCCCCACCACAGTTCCCTATCAAGCTGCTGAGCAAGTTAGTGGTAGAGGGAGCATCCAGGGCACCCCTTTCTTGGTGGCATCTCCCTCCACAGAGGCACCCTTCATTCTGCGGAGGATGCTGCAGGGAAATAGGCTCCTCAAGTTTTGCATAAGGCCTTCTCGGACATGAAACACCTCTCCGCTTCCTCGGTCCTGTGTGATCCTACCTCCAGGTCTACCAGCATCGAACATCAAGCAGTCCCACAACCCACAAAAAAAGTGTGTGGCCACATATCAAACCAGCCTGTTCAAAAGGTCAGATTCCACTTTCTCAGACCTGAAGAAATAGTCGATTATTTTCTACAGGTGACTGAATCCTTGTGAAAATTACTTTGGTCCTTGCCCTCCAAATAACATATAGATTTTTCCCCCAGATAAAATTGGTATTTATAGTGAGAAGAATAAAAAAGACAATGGGTTTTTTTTTTTTTTATTTGTATTGATGGTCCAGTTTTCTTTAAGTTGAAAATGGACTAAACATCACAAAAGTGTGGACTTGCTAGTCTGATCCTTCTCCAGGCACCTCCAGGCTCCTCAGAACACAGTGTCTCCCCACCTCTCTGCCGGGCTACCCACCGCTGTGATTGCCCTGACACTTGTCTTTCATCCTTTTTGCCAAGGACTGTCCCTTGCTTCATTCAGGTATGGCTTTATATCCCATTTCATCTTAGAATTCCTCACAGACTATTTTAAAAAAAGGTGGGGGGAGCGATATTACTAAATGCTTAAATGAGACAAACTCAATGCATCTCTGCGACTCAGGGTTGTGGAAACAGTCACTCCACATTAAATCCATAATGTAAACATTGGTATCAGTCATCTCATGCTAGAAGTAGTCAGCATTTCTTTAATTTATACTAGGTTTCTAGAGAGCAGAGATAGATTTGATAAGAATCACATTTTATACTAAGCTGAGAGACTTTTAACTTTTGTCATGGGATTTCTGAAAGGAGAGGAAAAAGGAATCACCATTCTCACATCACAGATCAGGATTTTATTGAAATTTCAAATGACTATGCTTCAAATAACTTCGAGACACTCATCAAAGTTCTTTTTTAATATTGAAAAACAATATAGGAGAAGAAAGCATTACTTGTGGAATGACGTATTTCATGCTAACATTCCTTTTTAAGTTTTAAGAAGTTAAAGAGAACGACCAAGTGAAATCCATGCAAATGCTTATTACAAGTCCTGTGCATGCTGTAAACAGTCAGTTCTAAAGAGAGAAACTTGGGATGAATAGAAACATGCTGTTTGTTCTTAATCTATCAATCTCAGTCATGAATGTGATGAGCACATCACAGTCTGGGATGTTATTTTATAATAAAATGAGCCAACATTCTGCTTGGAATTCTGCATCTTAAAGTTCCAAAGTACTGTAAAAATTCATCTCCTTAAGAGGGGAAAAGCTGTGGTGATGAAGACTTTGGTACTTCTTGTGCTTTTTCAAGGGGGTTTCCCTGGTGACTCAGTGGTAAAGGACACACTAGCCAATGCAGGAGATGTGGGTTTGATGTTGGGAAGATCCCATGGAGGAGGGCAACCCATTCCAGAACGTTTTACCTGGAAAATTCCATGGACAGAGGAGCCTGGCAGGCTATAGTCCATGAGGTCACAAAGAGTCAGGCACGATTTAGTGACTAAGCATGCACACATATGGTTTTTCAAGCAAAACTTGAGACAGACTTCAAAAGTAGCATGAAGTCATTGCTTACAACCTTATCATAAAATGTCACAATTCACTGCCCTTGAAGTGAGTCTTGAGGAGTCAGTGCTAAGGACAGGAGTCAAGGTAAGAGTATAACCCCATGCCTGTCCTCATATGGCTCAGAGACAGGGCAGGCGGTGGCCTCCCATGCAGCACAAGCCATGCTGAGCAAAATCACTTCTACAGAGCAATTCTCCCTAGTATCAGAGTACCTGCTGTGGGATGGACTTTAGATTTTGGTTCTAAGTAGCTACACGACTTTAGTAACAACACCAACATGACAATAATAACAGCATCCACACTGAATCTTACTATGTATCAGGCACGTTAGTTATAATCACATTTATTCACCTGTTTAATCCTCCCAGCAAGTCTGAGAGATACACAGCTGTACTGTTCCTATTTTACAGCTAAAGGAGATGAGAGACAGGGAAGCCAGGAAATCTGACAATACAAAGGCAGTAAACTGTGGTCTCTGGGTATTTCTTTTTTCATAAAATGCAGACCATTTTAGGTATATTGCAGGGTTATTGTGAGGGCTAAAGAAATAATAAAGATAAAGAATCTGGTACATAATGCCCATTCGGTACAGATATTAATAATTCCTTTATATTAAAATCCTTGGACTTCCTGAGTAGTCCAGTGGTTGAGAATCTGCCTCCCAATGCAGGGGACATGGGTTTGATCTCTGATCTGGGAAGATTCCACATGCCTCATAGAAACTACGCTCGTGAGCCATAACTACTGCACCCATGCTCTGCAACGAGAGAAGCCACTACAATGAGAAGCCTGAACATCGCAACTAGAGAGCAGCCCCTGCTCGCAACTAGAGAAAGCCTGCACACAGCAATGAAGACCTAGAGCAGCCAGAAATAAACCATAAGGAAATGGCAGAAAATGTAATTTCTTAAAAACAAAAATTTTCTCCTTCTGATACAAATTCATAATGACTTCTTATTTAGAGGTTGCTTATATACCAAACCTCTAAGCCAACTAGAACCAGGAAAGAAGTACAAAGCAATCAAAATATTCTAATCAAAATAAGCAATCAAACAACCCTCTTGCCCATTATCTTAACAGAGCCCCTGGGAGCCTTGCTAAGAGCATATTTACTCGAAGGGAGTCCTGGTTCTAAGGGGCTTGGTTATGAGGCTTCCTGGCTCACAGATGATTAGAAATGCAAATTAAGAGGGGGTGTGTCTGCTAGGAGCAAGACATGACAGCTGACAACCTGGCTGTAGTCAAAGAACTGGAGAATCAGAACCCCTCTTAACAGACAGGAGAATTCAAAATGCAGACCAGTCTGGACTCTCCGAGGAGGGCAGTGTCCTTAGGAACAGATTACCAGCCCTCTTAGAACCTTTTCCTGGCACCTCATCATCCATTTTGGCAGGGCTCTGCTGCTTCTCTGTGTCCTATCAATGGCCCATCCCTGACCTGTTCACATCCTTCATACATTCTCCTTTGCTCTGGACTGTAGCAATTCGTCTTCAGTATCTTCATCCTAATCTGACCTTAAACTCTTTAAATGGTAAAGAGCACCAGTGCACTCATCTTTGTATCTCTGAACCTCTCACGTAATGATGAATGCTCTACCTAAGTTTGTTGAAAGATTATTGATTCGAGATATTACAAGAGATAAAAATTTGAATTCATGCTTTCAAAGACAGGAAACAGTGTAATGGAGGATGAGAAACTTTCTGTTCAAAACCATTATAGCTTTTGAAAGTTATCACCTAAGGTAAGCTTCAATAGCCTGGAATAATGTTTATGTGAAGCACATCATTACCTGAGGACCCTGGGAAAGATTGAGGGCAGAAGGAGAAGGAGGCAGCAGAGGATGAGATAGTTGGGTGGCATAATCAACTCAACAGACATGAGTCTGAGCAAACTCTGGGAAATAGTGAAGAAGAGGGAAGCTGGCAGGCTGCAGTCCACCGGGTCGCAAAAAGTCAGACACGACTTAGTGACTAAGCAACTGCATAAAGGAGGCATTTCCCTGTCTACTGCCCTTTTGGTGAGAAGAGGAAAGAGACCACAAGAGGAGAGGGGGGTACATTTTGTGGGGAGGGAGAGAGTCCAGGATACAGATGATAAATACCAAAGCTGAAGACAATCGTCACAATTTTGCTGAGGCCCAGCTCCTTTGTTCTGTTCTTTTTTTCCCCAGAAAATGGAGTGGCATTTAAGGAGGGGACCTATAAAGCTGACTGGAGTTACTATGGTAGGTGGTATTAGCCTTATCCATTTGAAAGAATGACCATAAGGCAGGATAATGAAGCAAGACAATAATTTATCAGCTCAATTATTAGCTGTCTGCTGCAGAGAAGGGTGTTCTTACAAAAGACAGAAGAAAAACCTTTGACTGACAAAGGGGACCTGACCCTGAAAAGATTCCGGAAATAGAGAACCCATGGCTATTGAGACTGGTTGTTTTGCAGGGCTACAAGGAAGGAGGGTAGTCAGAGAGGAAGCAGGTCATCACTAGGTATCCTGGGAGCTGGGGTTAAGAATTAGGAGTGTGATGACAAACTATAAATCCAGACATGGGGCAGAGAGAGGAGATATATTAGGTTGGTTTGGGAGGATCTGAATTCACAGGGGATCAATGCCCATCTTTTAACACAGAATCAGAGAAGTAGCAAGACCTCTGAGTACAAATACCCTGATGATGCACTTAGGCACACAGGCTTGCACAGCCCCAGGGAGCAAGGGGGCAATTCCTGCGTGCCTGGCACAGCAGGGGGCAATCAGGGGCTATAAAGGGCCACCGAGCTTTACATGCCCCACACTTCACGGGCACAGCAGCATGATCCATGCCCCTGAGAGGGTCACGATGGTGAAACTAGGGAGACCCAGTCCCCAGGCAGTCTCAGAATGGGTTCCTGAGTCGACTCTACTGAAAATCAGATGGGAAAGATAAGCCTAGACACCACTAAAATTCTTAACGAGACAGGAATACCAGACTACCTTACCTGATTACTGAGACCTGTATGCAAGTCAAGAAGCAACAGTTAGAACCAGATATGGAATAAAGAAATGGTTCATAGTTTCTGGTCTTACATTTAGATCTTTAATCCATTTTGAGTTTATTTTTGTGTATGGTGTTAGAAAGTGTTCTAGTTTCATTCTTTTACAAGTGGTTGACCAGTTTTCCCAGCACCACTTGTTAAAGAGGTTGTCTTTTTTCCATTGTATATTCTTGCCTCCTTTGTCAAAGATAAGGTGTCCATAGGTTCATGGATTTACCTCTGGGCTTTCTATTCTGTTCCATTGATCTATATTTCTGTCTTTGTGCCAGTACCATACTGTCTTGATGACTGTGGCTTTGTAGTAGAGTCTGAAGTCAGGCAGGTTGATTCCTCCAGTTCCATTCTTCTTTCTCAAGATTACTTTGGCTATTCGAGGGTTTTTGTATTTCCATACAAATCGTGAAATTATTTGTTCTAGTTCTGTGAAAAATACCGTTGGTAGCTTGATAGGGATTACACTGAATCTATAGATTGCTTTGGGTAGTATAGCCATTTTGACAATATTGATTCTTCCAATCCATGAGCATGGTATGTTTCTCCATCTGTTTGTGTCCTCTTTGATTTCTTTCATCAGTGTTTTATAGTTTTCTATGTATAGGTCTTTTGTTTCTTTAGGTAGATATACTCTTAAGTATTTTATTCTTTTTGTTGCAATGGTGAATGGTATTGTTTCCTTAATTTCTCTTTCTGGTTTTTCATTGTTAGTATATAGGAATGCAAGGGATTTCTGTGTGTTAATTTTATATCCTGCAACTTTACTATCTTCGTTGATTAGCTCTATTAATTTTCTGGAAGAGTCTTTAGGGTTTTCTATGTAGAGGATCATGTCATCTGCAAACAGCGAGAGTTTCACTTCTTCTTTTCCTATCTGGATTCCTTTTACTTCTTTTTCTGCTCTGATTGCTGTGGCCAAAACTTCCAAAACTATGTTGAATAGTAGTGGTGAGAGTGGGCACCCTTGTCTTGTTCCTGATTTTAGGGGAAACGCTTTCAATTTTTCACCATTGAGGGTAATGCTTGCTGTGGGTTTGTCATATATAGCTTTTAGTATGTTGAGGTATGTTCCTTCTATTCCTGCTTTCTGGAGAGTTTTAATCATAAATGGATGTTGAATTTTGTCAAAGGCTTTTTCTGCATCTATTGAGATAATCATATGGTTTTTCTCTTTCAATTTGTTAATGTGGTGTATTACATTGATTGATTTGTGGATATTAAAGAATCCTTGCATTCCTGGGATAAAGCCCACTTGGTCATGGTGTATGATTTTTTTTAATATGTTGTTGGATTCTGTTTGCTAGAATTTTGTTAAGGATTTTTGCATCTATGTTCATCAGTGATATTGGTCTGTAGTTTTCTTTTTTTGTGGCATCTTTGTCTGGTTTTGGAATTAGGGTGATGGTGGCCTCATAGAATGAGTTTGGAAGTTTACCTTCTGCAATTTTCTGGAAGAGTTTGAGTAAGATAGGTATTAGCTCTTCTCTAAATTTTTGGTAGAATTCAGCTGTGAAGCCATCTGGTCCTGGGCTTTTGTTTGCTGGAAGATTTCTGATTACAGTTTCGATTTCCTTGCTTGTGATGGGTCTGTTAAGATCTTCTATTTCTTTCTGGTTCAGTCAAAAAATGGGCCAAAGAACTAAACAGACATTTCTCCAAAGAAGACATACAGATGGCTAACAAACACATGAAAAGATGCTCAACATCCCTCATTATCAGAGAAATGCAAATCAAAACCACAACGAGGTACCACTACACACCAGTCAGGATGGCTGCTATCCAAAAGTCTACAAGCAATAAATGCTGGAGATGGTGTGGAGAAAAGGGAACCCTCTTACACTGTTGGTGGGAATGCAAACTAGTACAGCCACTATGGAGAACAGTGTGGAGATTTCTTTAAAAACTGGAAATAGAACTGCCATATGACCCAGCAATACCACTTCTGGGCATACACACCAAGGAAACCAGATCTGAAAGAAACACGTGCACCCCAATGTTCATCGCAGGACTGTTTATAATAGCCAGGACATGGAAGCAACCTAGATGTCCATCAGCAGATGAATGGATAAGGAAGCTGTGGTACATATACACCATGGAATATTACTCAGCCATTAAAAAGAATTCATTTGAACCAGTTCTAATGAGATGGATGAAACTGGAGCCCATTATACAGAGTGAAGTAAGCCAGAAAGATAAAGACCAACACAGTATACTAATGCATATATATGGAATTTAGAAAGATGGTAACGATAAACCTATATGCAAAACAGAAAAAGACGCACAGATGTACAGAACAGACTTTTGGACTCTGTGGGAGAAGGTGAGGGTGGGATGTTTCGAGAGAACAGCATTGAAACATGTATATTATCAAGGGTAAAACAGATCACCAGCCCAGGTTGGATGCATGAGACAAGTGCTCAGGGCTGGTGCACTGGTAAGACCCAGAGGGATCGGGTAGAGAGGGAGGTGGGAGGGGGGATTGGGATAGGGAATACATGTAAATCCATGGCTGATTCATGTCAATGTATGGCAAAAAACAGTACAATATTGTAAAGTAATTAGCCTCCAACTAATAAAAATAAATGGAAAAAAAATAAAGTCCTGGACCAAAGCTGAAAGCAAAAAAATAAAATAAAATAAAAATATTCATGATGGAGCAAAAAAAATAAAATAAAATAAAATAAAGAAAAGAAAAGGCTCAAAATTGGAGAAGGAGTATGTCAAGACTGCATATTGTCACCCTGCTTATTTAACTTATATGCAGAGTTCAGGTCAGTTCAGTCACTCAGCTGTGTCTGATTCTTTGCAACCCCATGGACTGCAGCATGCCAGGCTTCCTTGCCCATCACCAACTTCCAGAGCTTGCTCAAACTCATATCTCTCGAGTCGGTGGTGGACACATGCAGAGTACATCATGCAAAATGCTGGACTGGAGGAAGCTCAAGCTGGAATCAAGATCACAGGGAGAAATACCAATAACCTCAGATATGCAGATGACACCACCCTTATGACAGAAAGTGAAGAGGAACTAAAATGTCTCTCAATGAAAGTGAAAAACGAGAGTGAAAAAGTTGGCTTAAAACTCAACATTCAAAAAACTAAGATCATTGCATCCAGCCCCATCACTTCATGGCAAATAGATGGGGAAATAATGGAAACAGTGACAGACTTCATTTTCTTGGGCTCCAAAATCACTGCTGATGGTGACTGCAGCCTTGAAATTAAAAGATGCTTGTTCCTTTAAAGAAAAGCTATGACAAACTTAAAGAGCCTATTTAAAAGCAGAGACATCACTTTGCTGGTAAAGGTCCATATAGTCAAAGGTACGGTTTTCCCAGTAGTCATGCATGGATGTGAGAGCTGGACCATACAGAAAGCAGAGTGCCAAGATGCTTTTGAAGTGTGGTGCAGGAGAAGACTCATGAGAGTCCCTTGGATAGCAAAGAGATCAAACCAGTCAATCCTAAAGGATATCAACCCTGAGTATTCATTGGAAGGACTGATGTGGGAGCTGAAACTCCAATATTTTGGCCACCTGATACAAAGAGTTGACTTATTCAAAAAGACCCTGATGCTGGGAAAGATTGAGGACAGGAAGGGAAGGGGGCAACAGAGGATAAGATGGTTGGAAGACATCACTGACTCAATGGACATGTTTGAGCAAACACAGGGAGATAGGAGATAGTGAAGGATAGGAAAGCCTGGTACACTGCAGTCCATGGAGTCACAAAGAGATGGACATGACTGAGCAAATGAACAGCAACAAACACTAATAAAGCTAGAGGACCACCTGTATCAGATATAGGGCTCTTGGATTATGCTTTACCACCAAAGAAGGCCCCAGAAGTAGATACCATCTCTGTAAAAGATTGTTCCAACCTCGTGATACAATGGGAGTTTTGTTGATGGACTAAATTTCATACCTGGAAAAACACCTGCCTTTTGTCACATCCTAATTGACCTTTACCCAAACCCTCCATCAGGAATACCTCCCTGGGCTGGGAACCAGAGCTCCATCACTTTGCTTTGCTCTGCTTTTCAAGGACGGAAATAGCACGCTATCAACCTGTTGTAGATTTCAGAAACAATCTGAATCCCAACATGAAAAGTCACCCTGTGTCAATCAAGTTGTGTGTAATGAAGTGAATTGAAATGCGTTAAAGATGAGGGTGAGCATGACCAGCCTCCAGGCTATCTATCTCCTGACAGAAGCCTGCCCTCCTCCTCCACAAAGGTTCCTGTGGTTTCCCCTCAGAAATCACTTTTCTGATGGTGCTGTGACAGACCACAGTTGAAGGAAAGGTCAATTAGACCTGTGACAAGTCTTCACTGAAAGTACTCAGAAGAGCATGCCCTCCACTCACATCCTCCCCATTTCCATAATCATGAATTTCATTCTGTTGTTCAGGCAAATCTCTGGGAATGTCATAAAGAGAATTTAAATAAACCGAAGGCTTCTGGTTCAGCCCCTTTCCTCTTCTTTTACAAATCTGGTTTCTGCTGCTATTCATTCACATTTCATACTCTTGACGGACTATATTTAGTATCCATATTTTATAGTTTTTGGAGGCATGAATTAAGTTTCACATGTAAAATAAAACCTATGAAATTTCTCTTCTTCCTAGGTGAAAGAACTTGCCTGGCACCTGGAGTAATTTTGCAAATGTTGCCAGAAACCAGAATCAGGTCTCACCAGTGAGTACAGGTTTATGCAGCCTAGAAATTGTACTGCAAGTAACATTCTAGAGGTCAACTGAAATGTAGCTTCTTGCCTTCATAAGAGTCTGGAATAAAGCCAAACCAGGTAAAATTCTCATACCCTCCTCTATGTTCTCAAGTGAGAGGCCTTGTTACTAGACAAAAGAATGTGTATCCAAAAAATGAAAATGAGAGAAAATGGAACATTTCACTTGAAAATAATTTCACTTAACACTGTATGAGCCAGTTCAGGTTGCTGTGATGAAATATCATGGCTTGGGTGGCTTAAGCAAAAACATTTACTTCTCAGAGTGCCAGTGTAATGAGGTGCTAGTGAAGGCTCTCTTCTTGGTTTGCACATGGCTGCCTTCGTGCTTCATCCTTACATGGTAAGCAGAGAGGGAGAGAACCAGAGAGTGAGAGGCAGAGAGAGGGAGGGAGAAGGAGAGGTAGGGAGGGATGAAGGGAGAGAGGAGGGGAAAGGAGGAGAGAGGGAAAGAAGAGGAGAGAGGGAGGCAGGAGAGAGAGGAAGAGAGATTTTCTTATAAAACCACCAATCCTATGAGATTAGGGCCCCACCCTTATGATCTCAGTTATGTTTAGTCACCTTGTAAATACTCTGTTCACTGGGGGCTCAACTTATGAATTGAGCATGTGTGTGTCAGTTGCTTCAGGTTAGTTCATGTCAGTCACTCAGTCGTGTCCGACTCTGCGACCTCATGAACCGCAGCATGCCAGGCCTCCCTGTCCATCACAAACTCTCGGAGTTTACCCAAACTCATGTCCATTGAGTTGGTGATGCCATCCAAACATCTCATCCTCTGTCATCCCCTTCTCCTCCTGCCCTCAATCTTTCCTGGCATCAGGGTCTTTTCCAATGGGTCAGTTCTTTGCATCAGGTGGCCGAAGTATTGGAGTTTCAGCTTCAGCATCAGTCCTTCCAATGAACACCCAGGACTGATTTCCTTTAGGATGGACTTGTTGGATCTCCTTGCAGTCCAAGGGACTCTCAAGAGTCTTCTCCAGTTCAAAAGCATCAAGTCTTTGGTGCTCAGCTTTCTTTATAGTCCAACTCTCACATCCATATATGACTACTGGAAAAACCATAGCCTGGACTAGATGGACCTTTGTTGACAAAGTTATGTCTCTGCTTTTTAATATGCTATCTAGGTTGGTCATAAGTTTCTTCCAAAGGAGTAAGCATCTTTTAATTTCATGGCTGCAATCACCATCTGCAGTGATTTTGGAGTCCCAAAAAATAAAGTCTGCCACTGTTTCCACTGTTCCCCACCTATTTGCCATGAAGTGATGGGACCAGATGCCATGATCTTAGTTTTCTGAATGTTGAGCTTTAAGCCAACTTTTTCACTCTCCTCTTTCACTTTCATCAAGAGGCTCTTTAGTTCTTCTTCACTTTCTGCCATAAGGGTGGTGTCATCTGCATATCTGAGGTTATTGATATTTCTCCTGGCAATCTTCATTCCAGCTCATGATTCTCCAGCCCAGCGTTTCTCATGATGTACTCTGCGTATAAGTTAAATAAGCAGGGTGACAATATTCAGCCTTGACATACTCCTTTTCCTATTTGGAACCAGTCTGTTGTTCCATGTCCAGTTCTAACTGTTGCTTCCTGACCTACATACAGGTTTCTCAAGAGGCAGGTCAGGTGGTCTGGTATTCCCATCTCTTTCAGAATTTTCCACAGTGTGTTGTGATCCACACAGTCAAAGGCTTTGACATAGTCAATAAAGCAGAAATAGATGTTTTTCTGGAACTCTCTTGTTTTTTCAATGATACAGTGGATATTAGCAATTTGATCTCTGCCTTTTCTAAAACCAGCTTGAACATCTGGAAGTTCATGGTTCACGTATTGCTGAAGCCTGGCTTGGAGACTTTTGAGCATTATTTTACTAGCGTGTGAGATGAGTGCAATTGTGTGGTAGTTTGAGCATTTTTTGGCATTGCCTTTCTTAGGGATTGGAATGAAACAGACCTTTTCCAGTCCTGTGGCCACTGCTGAGTTTTCCAAATTTGCTGACATATTGAGTGCAGCACTTTCACAGCATCATATTTCAGGATTTGAAATAGCTCAACTGGAATTCCATCACCTCCACTAGCTTTATTCTTAATGATGCTTCCTAAGGCCTACTTGACTTCACATTCCAGGATGTCTGTCTCTAGGTGAGTGACCACACCATCGTGATTATCTGGGTTGTGAAGATCTTTTTTGTACAGTTCTTCTGTGTATTTTTGCCACCTCTTCTTAACATCTTCTGCTTCTGTTAGATCCATACCATTTCTGTCCTTTATTGTGCCCATCTTTGCATGAAATATTCCCTTGGTATCTCTAATTTTCTTGAAGCGATCTCTAGTCTTTCTGATTCTATTGTTTTCCTCTATTTCTTTGCATTGATCACTGAGGAAGGATTTCTTATCTCTTCTTGTTATTCTCTGGAAGGTCGCATTCAAATGGGTATATCTTTCCTTTTCTCCTTTGACTTTTGCTTGTCTTCTTTTCACAGCTATTTGTAAGGCCTCCTCAGACAGCCATTTTGCTTTTTTGCATTTCTTTTTCTTGCATTTCTTTTCACGGTCTTGATCCCTGTCTCCTGTACAATGTCACGAACCTCCATCCATAGTTCATCAGGCACTCTGTCTACCAGATCTAGTCCCTTAAATCTATTTCTCACTTCCACTGTATAATCATAAGGGATTTGATTTAGGTCATACTTGAATGGTCCAGTGGTTTCCCCCACTTTCTTCAATTTAAGTCTGAATTTGGCAATAAGGGTTGAACCTGTGAGTTCTGCATTGCAAGCATATGCTTTACCATCTGAGCTACTAGGAAGCCTGTAAATACTGTATGCGCAGGTATGGTAATAGTGGGGGCTCAACTTAAGAACTGTGGGCTAGGCATAATTCAGTCCACAATTCACATCTTGTAAGTTACCCTCCACAGCTACACAGTAGATATATCCTTTAGTTTAAGAATTCTGCATCATGAATACATTATATACTAGTGTTCTTACTGGTTTCAAAACTGGCAACATATGCTAGACAAGTAGGAAATCAATACAGTAAAGGACCACTAGGATCTGCACTCTGGGAGCAAACTTTCTCTCATTTTGTCAATAGCAAGGGCATTTCAAGGTTGATGAGTTCAATAAACACCAAATCCTTCTTGTCACAACAGGAATATTCCCTCTAACACAGGGTTTCCCCTAAAATGAGATGCTTATGAATCAGCCAGAGCCATTGCCTAATTGTACCACAGGGGAGAAAACCTAGATTTTTTATACTCCTTATTAAGGTATCTTTCAATAAATCTAATTCTTTGCCCAATTTTGTATCATCCTGAATTCTTTCTCTTTACTCTCTCACATGAATTCTGAACACTATTTAAAAAATTCATAGGTTAAGGATTAATATCTATACTTAGGTAATACTTCATCTTTCATTCTCTACATACTTGCCTCCAAGACCATGACTAAAGGTCTCTTATACCACAATAATTAGATTCCAAGGTCTTATTTTTTCCATAAGCTCTACCTCACCCATCATCTTAACACAAGATGATCTTTCCTCTCTGAGTTTCTGTAGTACTTGTATTTTCTCTTTGTAAAATTCCTTTTAGCAATCAACTGTTTACTACAGTCTTACTCAACCTCAGATATATACTCAAGTATTTTTAGTTCTCTATGAGAACTTATTTGTGACTACATATGTATGTGTGCATTTCATGTCAATGATTATCTGAAACATACAGGCACGCTTTACATCATCTGATGAATCCCTAGTTGGGTATATGACTCCAAGAGGTACCATTTTAATCCTAAGAAGCTAATAAGACAAGTGCATAGGCAGACAGTATACAAATGATGTTTTAGCATTAAGTGAAACTAAATGAAAGCAACATATTCTACATGCAGAAATAATTACCATTAGCTCAAAAAAGAAAAAGTGATTGGAGAATTATGTCTTCATTCAGCACACAGTCACAGAAGCATGTAAAACTCAAAAGAATCTGTGTCAATTTGGTTTCAGTAAAACAGTATTACCATATTAGATCAATGATTATTAATCAGAATATATGACTGGTTATTTTTCATATTTAATTTGTTTGTTTTGGTTTTATAGCTATGTAAGAGCTAAAAACATAGAGTATACCTGGCTTAGGTTTGTAAATATTTATATTACAATATAAATAATTTAAGTCAACACTAAAATTCCACAGGCTGTTTTAAAGTTATGACTATAAAATATGAATTTTAATTATTTTAATATAATACTGTATTGTGACATTTCTTTTGTCATAGCCTTAAACAGTGGTATCAGTCTTTTGCTATTGAATTATTTCCATCTATTATTGTCTTGATGTCCTAAATAGAATGGAAATGAGCTTTGGGGCCATTTCTATCTTCCTTAGCATCTAGCACAGTTGTGAGGATGTGATGAATGCCCAATAATGTTTGTGGATTTTAGCTCTTTAATCAACCGTTTTGGCCTTCACTTCCCATTCCCAAATATTGTCTATTTGTCTGTTTTTATAAATCCACTTCCAAGAATGGTATTTTTAAAAATATATATTTAGTCTTATGTTTCTTGCATTTACTATGATAACAGGAAATGACAACTCACCTTCAGTGAGGATACCCTGGATGGCAAGTACTCCTCTGAACGTTGCATATAGATCATCTCACTTCAACATTGTATTTGCAGGCAAGTAGGTAGGATAATAAACAGATTACTTCTGTTCACTGATGAGGAAACTAAGTCATAGAGAGCTTAAGTACATTGTCCATAGGTCACACAAGAGGTAAGTGTGAGAAGTAGAGTTTTCATGAGGACATACTAAGCCTATGATCTGTCTTCACATTGCCCGCAACTTAAGTTTGAAATAGGAACATGAAAGTTACTGTTCTATTACTGCAGTGATGCCTCAGATCTCTCATCAGACAAGTACAGAAGAGAGAAAATGTTCACCTTCACTCTTCATGGTGGTATAGGCTAGGTAAACGACCGAATGACAAAGCATAAAGCTGTTCAAACTTCAAATTTCTTAAACAGACAAGTTATTGGAAAGCAATTTTTTTTATATTTACTTGGTATACTATTCATATTTCATTCTTCTCTTTATTTTTCTTGGAATAGTGCTTGGCACATAACATGGAATTCCAGTGTCTGTTGAGTGGATGGAATCCTCTCCTCTTTCAATCTTAGAACAGTCACTTGCCCCATAGTTTAGGTTGATATTCTATGTGCAAAACTCACCTTATTTGCACTGTCTTTTTTTTTTTTTTTTTGCACTTGTCATTCTTCATCAGTTAAAAAGTATACTAATTCTCAGACCATGTGTGGATGCTGGATAAAATGCACTGTGGTAAAGATGACCTAATATTCTTATGATCTGAATGATGCAATCTGTTTGGTCATAACAAGTTGCTGGCATAATGACACATGCTTCGACTGCAAGAAAATTCAGTTCTGGTAAGTAGACAGAGCTTTTGAAGCACATTATTTTCAATGTATTATTTTTCTACCCTTTTTCCTAGCTGCCAGAGGGGGTATAATCATAGACAGTGTCTCTCCTCTGGGTGAGCTTGCAGTCCATACACTTCTTTAATGTAACAAATCTAGCTCCTTCAGTTACTGAAGATTTGAGATTTGATTTCCCAGGAGACTCTCCTTGTTCCTGCCCCATGACAAGACTTGTTCTTCTGTAAATCTGCAGCCCAGTGTATCACCTAGTGATAATGATCAGTTTCACCCCAGACTAAATGTGAGGGTAACCCCAGGGTCACTCTCAGAGTACTATGAGCATATGAATTATGGTCTGTCCTGGAGATCCCTAAGACTCATTCACGCATTCATTCCTTCACCACACATATATTAAATACCCTGTGACAGGAGCTAGAAACTGGGGATATAGAAATAATTACGGGGGAAAAAAGCCTGCTCTCAGGGCACTCACACTTTGGAAAGACATGAAATAATTATTATGCGGTGAGATAAACACTGTCATTTTATAAGTCTCAGATTCTATGATGAGGGTGTGGTAGGGGTGAGGTGGCAAACAGTAAAAACACTTCTTTGGGCTGTTTGAAATCTTTATTTCTAGATTTAATAAGACAAAATTGATACATAAAATTGTATAAGCTTAAGGTGTATAATGGCTTCCCAGGTGGCACTAGTGGTAAAGAATCCGCCTGCCGATGCAGGAGAAATGAGATGTGGGTTCCATTCCTGGGTCAGGACGATCCCCTGGGGGAAGGCATGGCAACCCGCTCTAGCATTCTTGCCTGGAGAATCCCACTGACAGAGGAGGCTGGCGGGCTATTGTCCATAGGGTCGCAAAGAGTCAGACAGGACTGAAGCAACTCAGCACAGCATACAACACACAAAGTGTATGACACCGATTTGACTAATGTATATACTGCAAAATGATTACAAGTTTAGTTAACATCCATACCTCACGTAGTCACAGATTTGTTTTCTCTATAATGAGAACTTTTAAGATTCACTCTTAGCACCTTCCAAAAAATGATACAGTATTTAAATCATAGTCACCATGCTTCACATTACATCCTAGAACTTATTTATCTTATAACTGGAAGTTTGTACCTTTTGGCCACCTTCACCCATTCCTTCCCAACCCCCTGAACACCACCTATAACAACCACTGATTTGATCTCTGTTTCTATGATTTTTTTTAGATTCCACATATATGTGAAGTCATTTACTGATAGTATTTGTCTTTCTCTGTCTGACTTAATTCACTTAGCACAATGCCATCAAGGTCCACGTGTGTGCTGTGTGCTAAGTCACTTCAACCGTGTCTGACTCTTTGCGACCCCATGGGCTATAGCCCACCAGGCTTCTTTGTCCATGGGATTCTCTAGGCAAGAGTACTGGAGTGGGTTGCCATGCCCTCTTCCATGGGATCGTCCCAACCCAGAGACTGAATCTGTGTCTCTTACGTGTCCTGCATTGGCGGGCAGGTTCTTTACCACTGTGCCACCTGGGAAGCCCTAAATGTATGTTGTTACAAATGGCAGGATTTTCATCAGTTTTAAGGCTGAATAATATTCCATTGTATGCATGTGTGTATTTGCTTGTGTGTGTTTGTGGGTACATATGTACATATGTGTGTATACATGTATATATACACATACTATATTTCTTTATCCATACATCTGGCAATGGACATTTAGGTTATTTCCATATTTGGGCTATTGTAAATATTGCTGCAGTGAACATAGGGTGATATATCTCTTCAGGATAATGATTTCATTTCCTTCGGATATATACCCAGATGGGAAATTGTTGGATTATATATGGTTCTTTTTTTCTTTTTAAAGATCTTCCATACTGTCTCCCATAGTGAAGATGGGGCCTACCATCTTCATTCCTACCAACAATGCACAAGGGTTCCCTTTTCCACCAATATGTGTTATCGCTTGTCTTTTTGATGATAGCCTTTCTAACAGGTGTGAGGTGATATCTCATTGTGGCTTTGTGGTTAGTCATTCAGTTGTGTCCGACTCTTTGTGACCCCATGGACTGTAGCCTGCCAGGCTCCTCTGTCCACGGGGATTGTCCAGGCAAGAATACTGGAGTGGGTTGCCATGCCCTCCTCCAGGGGATCTTCCCTCCCCAGGGATCAAACCCAGGTCTTCCAGATTGCAGGCAGATTCTTTACTGTCTGAGCCACCAGGGAAGACCCAAAATTGTGGTTTTGATTTGCATTTTATTAATGGTTATTGATATAAGCACCTCTTCATGTACCTGTTGGATACTTGAAAATCTTCTTTGGAAATTGTCTATTCAAGTCTTTTGCCCATTTTTCAATTGGATTATTTGTGGGTTTTAGTATTGAGTTTTAAGAGTATCACATATTTTGGATATCAACATCTTATGAGATGTGTGGTTGGTAAATATTTTCTCCTGTGTCATATGATGTCATTTTATTTTTGACTGTTTTTCCCGCTGTGCAGGAGCTTTTTAGCTTGATGTAGTCCCACCTGTTTATTTTTTATTCTGTTGCTTGTGCTTTAGGTATTATATCCAGAAATTCACTGCTGAGATCCATGTCAATAAGCTTTTTCTCTATGTTTTATTCTAGGAATTTTATATTTTCAGGTCTTACATTTAGGTTTTTCATCCATTTTGAGTCAGTTTTTATGAGTGGTGTAAGATAGGGATCTAGTTTCCTTCTTTTGCATGTGAATATCCAATTTTCCCAGCACCATTTATTGGAGAGACAGTATTTTCTTCATTAACTTTTCTTGGCTCTCTCGTCAAATATTAGCTGACTGTATATGCATAGGTTTATTTCTGGGCTCTTGATTCTGTTATAACATCTTCTTGAGGCTGGTTTAAAACAGCACCCAGAGTGATGGGTATAAATGCCCCATCTAAGACCAGCTTTAGGAAGCATGATACTTCATCCACAGATGGAGTAAGAAGCTGAAAATGCTGGCAGCCAACTCAATAGCTATTTGAAGTTTTATGTGCTGTTCTTTTTTAATATGTAAAAATTCTCATGACTTTTTTATTCTACCATAATATAGCATATTTATTTTAATACAAAAATGTGTTAAATTAATTAGCCTCCCCCAGTTTGCAACTGACAAGTTCCTCAAGTAAATTGTACACTCTAGGAAAAAATGCCAAATTCTTCCTGGGACTTTTCCTATTCCTTGGCACAAGAACTGACTCCTATTTTAAGCAAAGAGAAAGAAACAGACCAGAAAATTTTAAAAAACCACTGCAAGAAGAGAGAAATAAAATAACAGAATATTTCATTCAGTATGGGGAGAGTGTGAAAGACCCCAAGTATCTTTGACTAGTTAATGATCAAAACAGTATCAAATCCAATTCAAATCCATATAGGCCATAATTATTTTGGCAAAAAAATTAAGAGAAAGTTAACAAAGCTGTTGATGCACTTAATTTTGATAATGAAAAGCCCTGGTTTAACAATTAACCTTTCTTTGCATAGATAAGAGAGAAGATTCAAGAATATTTACCAGTTATCATAAAATGTATCTTAAAGCTATACCCAGTCTATAACTTTTTATAAAATTAGGTTTTGATCTATTTTCTTCCTTTTTATCTGAACATTTTGTGTAGGTGGTTCCAAGTTCTGCTGATTTATAATCTTGAGACTATGAATATTTATTACAGGAAATTATATAGAAAATATTTGTTATAGGAAAAAGCTTACTTAAATGTTTAAACCATTTGCCCTAGGAGGCTGATCTTACTCACCAACCTGAAGATTCTTAGGCCATGGGCTCAGACCTCCCTGATCTGCTTCTAATTAGAAAAACTGGTATAAAATATTTTAACAAATTCTCTTAGAACTAGGAACACAGCTAAGACATTCCTGCTCATAAAAAGTTACTTTTACAAGTGAAATAAAATGATTTTCAGAGATCAGCTTTAAAACACAATGCAGAAACTTGATTTGCCTAATTTCCCCAACTGGGAACTTACTATCTGCCCGCTATTCTTACCTCCCCACACTGTACAGTCCAGCTGTTGCTCTGCAAGTTGCTGTTTCTCCTCCTTCCCTCTGTAACGTGTCACTGCATCTGCACTCAGCAAGTTACCCAAACCAAAGTCTTGTTTGTGTTTGCTCTCTTCTCTCCACCCACCCATCTTGCACCACCCTTAAAGGCAGGTGGCATCCAGTCAGCCTCCATGGGGGCTGCATGCTGCTCAGTGCAGGGAATTCTTTTAGGGCCCCTCTTGTTCCTACCTTCTTATGCCTCCACTCCATGCTCTGAAACTCAGCAATCTAGATTCAGAAGCCAGTTTGGTGACTAGCTTAGAAATTCCATAGGATGTTACTCTTCAGAATTTGTCCCCTCTTGCCCCCACCACTCCAGCCAATGACCAAGCTGCAAGGTGGTGAACTCCAGTCACTACCCACTGCATCTGTTTCACTCGGGAAAGCAGACTGGGACACATCCCCCAGCTGCCAGTCACTCCCCATACAATACATAGCCCGAGTGCCAAATAAGGCACCGTGTCCATTCACTGCTCCATCACTGACTCCCTGCTGCCCAGCACATGATGACAGCGGTAACCTCACTCAACAGCACCATGAAGACCCACTGCAACCTGGCTCAGACCACCATGTCCTCTGCATCAATGTCATATCAGATTATTTCAAGCATCATTATTTTATTTAACATTCTGTGAATGGCTGCCAAATGCGAGGCATCGGGCTAGGAATCCTAAAATGAGGAATTTTAACACTCAGAAAAGTAATACCTACAGAGGCTATTTGAATCCAACATTCAAAAAACCAAGATAATGGCATCCGGTCCCATCGCTTCATGACAAATAGAAGGGGCAAAAGTGGAAACAGTGACAGATTTTATTTTCTTGGGCTCCAAAATCACTATAGATGGTGACGGCAGCCATGAAATAAAAAATGCTTGATCACTGGAAGAAAAGCTATGACAAACCTAGACAGCGTATTGAAAAGCAGAGACATCACTTTGTTGACAAAAGTCCATATAGTCAAAGCTATGGTTTTTCCAGTAGTCATGTATGGATGTGAGAGTTGGACCACAAAAGAAAGCTATGTCCTGAAGAATTAATGCTTTCAAACTGTGACTGGAGAAGACTCTTGAAAATCCCCTGGACAGCATGGAGTTCAAATCAGTCAATCCTAAAGGAAATCAACCCTGAATATTCACTGGAAGGACTGGCACTGAAGCTGAAGCTCCAATATTTTGGCCACCTGATACAAAGAGCTGACTCTTTGGAAAAGACCCTGATGCTTGGAAAGATTGAGGGCAGGAGGAGAAGCGGGTGTCAGAGGATGAGATGATTGGATGGTATCACCAACTCAAGGGACATAAGTTTGAGCGAACTCCAAGAGATAGTGAAGGACAGGGAAACCTGGAATGCTACAGTCCATGGGGTCTCAGAGAGTTGGAATGACTTAACAACTGAACAGCAAGAGGGAGTATGGAAAAGTAAATAACTAGAACAGTGATAAGAGCTATGAGTGATGGTTAAAAGGCAGGCTAGGAGAATAATCCAGTTTGGAAGCCTCAAGTAAGGACAGATTTCCAGGACACAACTGGGAAAGACACAGTCTGAAAAATGAACATATACTATACAAAGAATTTACCAACTAGTTTCTCTGTTTTGAAAGAATTTTTCTCTTTCCCAAGAGAATTCTTACTGAACCTTAAAGGTCATTCCCTGAGGCTTTCCCTCACATTCTCAGACAGAGTTAAAGGTTCTTTCACCTGTTGGCCCACAACACATCTTCCATACCTGTATTACTGCTCCTACCCTGTTGTAACACCGTGATTGATGAAGGTCCCTCTCACCCAGGAGCTTCATCAAGGCAGAGAAGGGATCTTTATCAATCTTTGTGTGCAAACACACCTGACACCATATGTGTTCGAGAGAATTTGATGAACAATTGTATTTAACAAAGAATAAATAAGTCAACTTTGACATTTGAAAGTCCATTTTAAAATAAGCAAGACATCTGTAGGGACATAACACATTCTGCAGTGTTCTTCATTATACAGAAATCTTCTTACATTTTAGAAAGTAATACATGAGGAAATCAGAAAAGAATTATTCCCTATGGGAATGAACAAGGGAACAAATGCTTTCATATATTTGGGTACATTTTCTAGCACCTGGCTGATTCAAGCAATGTTTATAATAGTTGCTAAATTGTGAGTTATTACACACTTTGCATTTCATAGGCTTCAACTGTGAGTGGGGTCAATATTGACAGTTCATAGGAAGCAGTCTGAAGTTTTTGCAATTGCAGCCAAGGGCAAATTTGCCCACAGGCTTCTGAGCCACTGAAATTGCACTGATCTTCTCCTGCAGCCATGGGGGCCACGGCATATGACCTTGACACATGGCTAGAAAGACAGCAGGATTTGACAAGCGTGCATACACATGCTTGACTGCAGTGACTTAGCACATACGCATATATACATACCTACTCTCTTTCAAGATAATTAAAATAACATTTACCCTAAAAGCTTAGTATCAATTTTGTAATCTATAAAGGCCACTCCCAATTAAATTGCTGGTGGACTTCTCTACAATTTCTAACTTCACATCTCCTAGTGGTATAATTCGTGGTCTATTTTGGTCACTACCAAGCTTAGGATAGCAGAAAATATGTTATCCATATACCTCAGCACCACATGTTGTTTTAAATTTTCTTCTAAAATATTTAGAAGATGTTTCCCGTGGAGCCTGGCAGGCTATTGTTTGTTTTGCTTTTCCATCTGGTATTCGATTAATATACTAATAACCACTCTAATTTCTTTTGCTATTGCTATTAATCTTATTTTTCCTTGTGCCATGTTTATTTTCACTTGAGGACTGAAAAGTACTGTAGATTGGAAGCAGTATTTCAACTATAGCTCCTACATGGAAGGCAACCCAAGTGCATTCCACATTTTTTAGCGGGGCCATGGCTTAGTGTAATTCAGATTTCTCCATGTGCCTAGCATTCTCTTGGATGTTTATGTTCATTAACTTCATGGAATTAATTTTATGTTTATAAGCATTATATTATATTGCAAAGCAGAGAAGGAATATTCAAAGTCAAAGAGAGATGGATTATAAAACACTTGCAGATTAATGTGTGGTGCTTGTGGTAATGTTTTCTCCCATCCCCACTTTTCACCTTTCCTATTAGTTTAGTTGCTCCCTATGGAAGTCATTGAGCTTTACTCTGAAGTCTCTGGGGGCATTTTGCAGCTCTGAAGCTGGGAAGTTAAGGACAACTGAATGAGAAGATAAGAATGTTCAGAGAAAAGTCATTTCAACTGCAAGTGGGTGGGACAGAAATATCCTCATCGCACTTGGCAATAAGCCTGCGGGTGGGGAGAAAGTACAGTTCCCAGATAGAGAAGATAATAAAAGCAAAAAACTGCACATTGCTGAAGGTGATGGCCATAAGTTATACTTCTTTTCTGTCTCTCTTAGGGTCATGTACAGTGTTGGGCTATTAGTACGTGCTCAGTTAGCCTTTCTGGGTTGATAGGAAGAGGTTAGCTTGAGGCAGAGTTCAAATGATGCCAATTCTGTGAATTCATTCCTGTTTTAAGCCAATCTGCCACACACACCCCAAACTTCTCACACGGCCAGTCCCCCTAAGATCTGAGCCACTGCTACTTTGATTTCATCACCATTGCTCAGCACACCACCAGAAGACTCTGCTGATGTTAAGTCAGAGACACTGCTCATTTGTTCCTGTTTCTTTTGTCACCCCATCAAATCTCTAAGTAACTACTCGTGCTTTCTCTTTCTGTCTGAATAGAAAAACACCTTTAAATCAAGTCTTTATGTTTTCCTCTCCATACCTAAATGCTGGAGATGCAACACTGAAAAAGACCTGCGCTGCACCTTCCAGGACTTTACACACTGCTGTAGGAGATTAGGGATCTGACCAAAATAAAGATGAATGTCTGCAGGATTTAATACACCAAAGGAGCCATCTACTTCCTTTCTCCTGAATATTATGATTATTTCTTTCTTAAAGATGCTTGGACTTGAATAATGTGTTTGAATCATTCCTCAAATGCCTGTGTTGAGTCCATTAAACTTTGAATTTTTTTTTCTATATTTTTTTAAAGTAAGGAAATGGTTATCATTAAGAGAAAATTTGCTTTTCAAACACAGTCAAAAGTCATTTAAATACAAGTCTTATAACTAAAGTGGCTGATAAGTCTGGGGAATATCGCTGTAAGATAAAAATAAAATGGCTATGAAGTAATGAGTTCACCTTCTTGCTCATAAACTGATCTGGAATGATGCAATAAGAATAGGAACTAATTATATTTTAATCAATACCATGTGCTTTGCATGCATTATTTCACTTAATCCTCATAACTATAAAATAATTTATGAATTCTTTTGTTTCCATTTAAAAATGTGATTAAAGAAGTGAGGAAACTTGCCCCAAATGACATGAGTTGGGATTCAAAATCAGGGGTAGCTGGGACCAGACCTGTGTGTTAAAACACCAAGCTAACTTCCACAGAATGAGGTCTAGAGATGTTTTGAGTAAGTACTCAGTATTAAAGGCATTTCAAGAATGACTCAGACTCTAAATCTGGATACACTGACTGTAGTCCTGTGCATAAAAATTAGTCCAAAATATATAATGACAAATACTGATTCCTTTTTACACGACTGCATGAAGTCAAAGTGACATCTAAGTACGGGTTGCGAATGTGCACTTAACAAATAACTGTGGAAGTTTTTACTGCATTACCTTAGAGACACTGAGAAAAGCAATTTATTGTTGCCTCTCTTTTTATCAAAGAAATCTACACTAGGAATGCAGGAAAGGATAGGGAGGAGAAAAGAACTTGATGCCCAGTATCAATATTAGCAAATATATCTGCCACATGTTTTATAGAGGAAAGCAAGAATGCAGAAGTTAGTGTTCAGACATTTTGAGTTTTACTTTTGTTTTTGTTTGCTTTATGGTTTCTCTAAGGATCACTGTGTGCTGTGCTGAGTCGTTCCGTTGTGTTCGACTCTTTGTGACTCCATGGACTGTAATCTGCCAGGCTCCTTTGCCCATGTGGATTCTCCAGGCAAGAATACTGGAGTGGGTTGCCATGCCCTCCTTCAGAGGATCTTCCCAAACCAGATCTCCCACACTGTGGGCATATTCACAAATTTATGTACTATCAATGGTTGATTGTAACCCACTTGTATCTGACCCATCTTTAACTGGGTCAAATTTGAAGAACAATGTAAAGTTAGTTAAAACCCCAAAAACAAAATTTAAAAAACAACAAATCTCAAGAGATTTTGGAGTATAGATGGACTCTACAAATGTTAAGTTGCTTCTTACTTTCACTAAATGAATCAAAACACATCCAGCTCTTTGAAGGGTACTTGTGAATGTAAGTTTGGGAAATATTCCAGGGATGACTTTGAAATGCACTCTAGTCTGTGTATATGTGTGCGCGCATATGAGAGAGAGGGAGAATAACAATATTCATGAGACCTATATTACTACTTTCTATTGACAACCACAAACTTGCTCTTGCCACGGGTGCTTGTCATCTAACTCTACAAGGATTAAATCATGTGCTGTTGCTGCTTCTGACCTCCAACACCCCCTGAAGGAGTTCAGGGTGGAGAGCAGAAGTGGGGCACTCTGTGATCCTGGAAAACTGGCAGGCCATGCCTCAGATAGTTAGGTATTCCCAGAAGCTGATTTTATGAGCCCAATTTTTGTATCTCCTCACATCTAGAGAAATGCTAGAATTCTTCATAGTGAAAACTGTTCCTTGTGACCAGCAGAATCTTCATGAGACCAGAAGAAACTTTCTCAAAAATACATCCTTGATTGCATGTACTCCCTCTTTACCAAAATCAAATAGATACTGTCCTTCCCCCTACCTCTTTGGAGCAGTTTCTCAGAGCTATCTGAAGTACTGTCTCCTGGGCTGCAGTCCTCATACTGCCCCAAATAAAACTACTCACAACTTCCATGTTGTGTGCTTTTTTAAGCCGACACTATCTTATCAGTTACAGGAATCCTTCTCTGAATACAAATTTATCATGTGCAGTTATACAATTAAAGTATGATCACTAAATTCACAATGGGCTCAGGTCTTTCAAAAATGTTTTTAAATGAACAACTCTTTACTGGCAGACAGAAAAATTAATACTGGGATACTCATATACTGCTGCATCTTTGAAGATGAAAAGCTTAGAAGGGAAAGAAAGGGCACTTAGTTGTAAAATGTGTAACTCCAATCAACATCAAACAAAAAATTTCAGCAAATCAAAATACTTCTGGGTTTTGGTTTTGTTTTTGACCCTTCCAGGCTTAGAAACTTTCAATAGCCTCAGAATGTTTTTTGCATGTTTTTGCAACTCATTAAAGAAGATAAGAATCTTCCCTTCTGAACTGAATCCTTTAAAATCAGAACTCCTAGTCTTTACTGAAAAGCATAAAAAAGGATTCAAAATAGCCCAGTGCTTATTAAAACAGTACAGTACTTTAAATTCTAAGCCCTGCCTCTGATCACACATCACCAGCATGCCAAATGGTTATCGAATTTAATTTTGTGTTAGTAGTGAGCAAATCAATCCGCTGTTTGGCCTACATAACTCCAAATAGACCATTCTGATTCTTCCCTCCTGAATCGACTGCTTTTGACAGAATTATACAATTGTGTCACTGCACAGCTTTAGGCTTGAATTAGCCTGTCAAATTAGAAAATGCTCTTGATAAAATTTTGGAAGAAAAACAGTAAGTTGTAAAATCTACTTATAAAAATTTAAGCATCTGTTATATGCTCATAAGACTGTATTTTAAGCTATATGTGTATGTTTATAGAAAAAAAAGATATGTTAAACTGAATGTTAACTAAAGTTATTTTTAGTAGGAGGGGTTGTAGGAAGTGTTTATTTTCTTCTCTGCGGTTTTAAAGTTATTTTCTAAGTTTCCTCAAGAACAAGTGCTACTTTAGCAAGCAAAGAGCAAAACAAAACAAATGTGAGCATTAAATACTATTTCAAAAATACGGCATCAAATATAAAAGTTCAAATTACATCTATTCAAAATGTCTGATGAAGTCTCCTGTTTGGACTCTTCCTTCTATCACAGACCTTAAGAGTCACATAAAGGGGGTACTCTTTTGCCCCCTTCTGATGCCTATGTCAGAAGCTTTCTCTATCTCCTTTATACTTTAATAAAACTTTATTACACAAGCTCTGAGCAACCCAGCCTCGTCTCTGGCCCTGGATTGAATTCATCTCCTCCGGAGGCCAAGAATCCCACGTCTTATCGTTCAGCAACAACCTTTCATCTTGGGGGCTCGTCTGGGACACTTCTGGACAAGATGGGCCTGATAATCTATGTGAGCCTACTTCTGCTGACTCCAGAAATCCTGAATCTGCCGTTTGATCCTCAAGACAATGCCTTCCTGTCCTGGGCTCACTCCTATGCTGCATCCCACAATCCGTCTAACTGCTGGGTCTGCGGAGCACTCCCCTCTTCATCCGTGAAAGGCGTCCCATGGTGGACATCTCCACTTCAAGGAAAGGACTTTCTCCAAGTCTGCAAATACCTTCAACAATCGCATGTGATGCCTCTTCTTAAACTGATGACATCTAACAACCTTAAGATGGACTGATGTAACTATGGACATGATGTGACTTCTCATTTTGATTTTAACTTGGTTTAATGACTATTTTGCCTTACATCTGTAACTGTATAATGGGGTTTCCTAACCGTCTAAAAGCTTTTAATTTACAAATAGTTGTCCAGCTCCTATGAGTGCCACAGCCTCCTCCAACTATTACTTGGAGCCCCTGGATCAGACATCCTCACTATGAGGATTAGGAGAATATGTTGCCTCACCAATTTAGGGACAACGCCCCTTGTCAGCTCGGAAGCAGTTATGGAATGAGAACGAAGCCCCTTTTCTCTAGGCAACATAATTCTCCTAAAAGAAAAGGGGGAAATGAGAGTCATTTCCTAGGCAGGTTGATAAGAAGTCTAGGGGTCCCCAAGGAGAGAGAGGTCTGGGATATTCAAGGAGGAAGAAAGGACAAACTTTTTAACTTTTTTTCCTCTACATTCCTTAGGATTATATAACAATAATGTATCCTGCCTGAGGACAGTCTTTGGATTAAACCCTCTGGCTAATTCTGTTATCTTAAAATGTAAATTATGGGAGTAGGTCTGGTCTTTACAATGATGTATCCTGCCTGAGGACAATCTTTGGATTAAACCTTCTAGCCAACTCTGTTATCTTAAAATGTAAATTATGGGAGTGGGTCTGGTGAGGTCTTTGCAACATCCAGACATTCTTTGGATTCATTGGAGAGTATATAACTCCATTGCTAACACTAGCAAAGGGGGTACTCTTTTGCCCCCTTCTGATGCCTATGTCAGAAGCTTTCTCTATCTCCTTTATACTTTAATAAAACTTTATTACACACACACACACACACACAAAGAGTCACATAAAGACTCTTATGAGAAAGATGTAGTCTTCAGTACAAGGAATCTGGTTTAGTGTTTTTTAATTTGGTTATTAATAGGAGGATGACAATGAACTTCCTAGGTGGCGCAGTGGTAAAGAATCTGCCTGCAATGCAGGAGACACAGGTTTGATCCCAGGTCAGGAAGATCCCCTGGAGAAGGAAATGGCAACCCACTCCAGTATTCTTGCCTGGGAAATCCCATGGATAGAGGAACCTGGCAGGCTATAGTCTATAGGGTCACTAAGAGTCAGACATGACTGAGTGACTAAGCACTATGGATGCTTAATCATATCTTAAACGTCCCTTTTGTCATAAAGGATAACTATTATTATTTTGTTATTATAGGAGGATTTCCTTGCAGTCCAAGGGACTCTCAAGAGCTTTCTCCAACACCACAGCTCAAAAGCATCAATTTTTCGGTGCTCAGCTTTCTTCACAGTCCAACTCTCACATCCATACATGACCACTGGAAAAACCATAGCCTTGACTAGATGGACCTTTGTTGGCAAAATAATATCTCTGCTTTTTAACATGCTATCTAGGTTGGTCATAACTTTCCTTCCAAGGAGTAGGCATCTTTTAATTTCATGGCTGTAATCACCAACTGCAATGATTTTGGAGCCCCCAAAAAATAAAGTCTGACACTGTTTCCCCATCTATTTGCCATGAAGTGATGGGACCAGATGCCATGATCTTAGTTCTCTGAATGTTGAGCTTTAAGCCAACTTTTTCACTCTCCTCTTTCACTTTCATCAAGAGGCTTTTTAGTTCCTCTTCACTTTCTTCCATAAGATTAGTGAGGTTTAAAATCATCTAAGAGTATTTTTCAGACTACCAGTTCTGTAAATCCCAAGTTTTCACTTATTCCCAATCTAACTGTTCTCATTTTCACAAATATTATACTCTGACTTGTCAGCCAGTTCTATCTCAGAAGCATAGATGCTGTAACAACATTCTTTGCTGATCTTCTTAGCCTTAACATCACCTTTCATCAGGTCCATTTGTAGCCAAAATCCCTGAGACCTTTTGGACCTTCTCTCTCATTTCTATACAAAAGAATCAGGAATAGAATATTAGATTCTTTTTCTCTGCTCAGCTGAGGTCAAGTCTTCCTTCTTCTTTGTATGAACATTCAGTCACATGATCAATGCAGAAAACTCATTTTCTTAACCATTTGTCTCCTCATGGTAAAGTTTATTCACATTGTCACTGTCCATTCCTCCCTGTATCCCTCTTTGCCCTGTGATATTGTAGCCCTTCCCACTGAAGGCTGAATATATTTCTTCCATCTCACTCCAGGTGAGATGTACCCTGTAGCTTATTTTGTCCATGGAACATGAGTAGAAAGAGTGCCAGCTCCAAGTCTAGACCTTAAGAGGCATTGTGTGTTTCCACTCACCTCTGCTGCACTTTTGTTAATACTGTGAGAAGAAAAAGCTCTAGGCAGCCCATTGACCATGGAGGATAGGATGAAAGAGTTGTGGAGCATACCTGGGCCCAAGGTGTAGGTTAAGACTAAGTCCAGCCCAGTTAAGCTTTGACCAGCTAATCTTAGAGCAACTGATATGTATATGAGCAAGAATAACCAAGTAGTGTTATTTTAAGCTACTGGTTTGTTATACAGAATTATTATAACAAAAATCGACTGATATATTCTGTAACTCCCTAACTCTTCCATACTCGAAATTAGTTAAGTGATGATGGTCATTAAATCCATCCATCATCTGTGAAGAGTGGGATGATTTAGGAGTTTAGATCTTAGAGTAAGTGGCCCTGGACTGGAATCCTAGCACTGAAACACCAGGGCTGAATGAGATAATGCACTTAAAGATCTCAGCCCAGGGTCTGTTATACAGTAAGACTGACCTTGAGTAAACACAGAATGGCCTAGTAAATATGTCTGGAGGGTGTGGATATTTGAAATAGGAACCATTTCCTAGGGTTCAAACAATACTTGATATCATATTAACAAAACCAAAATGAATCAACAATTAGGAAAAGATAGCATCAGCTAAGAAGGACTAAGGGAAAAGGTACCCCAGTATTTTCTGAAACTAGTTCTGTGATATAGCTGCTACAACACTAGCTAGATTTTATAAATCCACAGGATTCACTTGAAATGAGAGAAAAGGCAAACTTGTTCTAGGATCCATTATTATTTACTATTGCACAATGAGTAAAAGGAACAGATGGCTAATTATTTCTGAAACTGCACTAAATGAAGTGTTTTTTTATTGGGGGAAGGTGAGTTTAGATCGGCTGTCCAGCTTATACACTGGTGGGAAAGTCAGATAAAAAATTTGATGTGATAGAGGTTACCAACCACCAACATCCACAGTCTGTTCCTGGTCCACATAAACACTGCAATTTTTCTTTTGCAATAATTTCTGGTACTGATTTATCAAGGGGCATCTGTGCTTTAAACAAAGGTTCAATTCTTTCCTGTCAATCATTTTATCCTAATTAATTTTTTGACAGTTTAATGAGATAATGAACTTGAAAACAAAGCTTTGCAAAGTGTAAAGGGCCTTACCTGCTGGCTAATTTCATTTAAATTGACTTGTGCAAGGAATGAAGCAAGTTTATCTGTTCCATTATGGCAAATTGTGAACTGTCAAACTTGGGAGTAGAATTTGGTGACAAAATCAAGGAAAATGAGCAGCTGGCTGGGGGTTGGGAGTGGGGGAAGAACCTTTCTTTCCAGAACTGCTCGCTCAGGGGAAACAGTGGGAACAAAGAGAGCAGATAAAGGAAAACTGAACATTGGAAGTGCTTTTCTCTCCCAAGTATGTTTAAGTTTAAAAGAGTGACCAACTGCCACTTTAATTAAATGAAAAGAAAATACAATTGCTACTTGGACATCAATTGATTCCTCTTGTTTCTGCTGTTTCTTTGCAGAGCTTGAGGTCTTAAAAAAAAAAACTCAATCAAAAAAATGGGTGGAAAGGCTAATAAGATATTTCTTCAAAGAAGAAATTCATATGGCCAAGAGGTATATGAAAAGATGCTCAACATCACTAATTTTTAGAGAAACACAAATCACAACTACAATGAAGTAACACCTCACACCAGTCAGAATGGCCATCATCAAAAATCTACAAACAAGGCTTCCCTGGCGGCACAGTGGTTAAGAGTCCACCTGCTAATGCAGGGGTCATGGGTTCGTTCCCTGATCCAGGAAGATGCCCCATGCTGCATGGCAGCTAAACCTGTGCGCCGTAACTACTGAAGCCCAAATGCCTAGAGCCTGTGATCCACAATAGAAGCCACCACGAGGAGAAGCCTGAGCATGGCAACGAAGTGGCCTCTGCTCACCGCAACCAGAGAAAACCCAAGAGCAGCAACGAAGACTCAACACAGCTAAAAACAAATAAAGAAGTCTTTTTAAAATATTTGCAAACAATAAATGATGGACGGGGTGTGGAGAAAAGGGAACCCTTCTACACTGTTGTTGGGAACGTAACTTGATACAGTCACTATGGAAAACAGTATGGAGGTTCCTTAAAAAACTAAAAATAGAACTACCAGATGATCCAGCAATCCCACTCCTGGTCACATACCCAGAGAAAACCATAATTCCAAAAGACACATGCATGCCAGTGTTCATTGGAGAACTATTTACAATAGTCAGTACATGGAAGCAACTTAAATGTACATGAAAGACATTTTTTTCCCTCTGTACATGGCTTTTATTATTTACATAACACAAGACAGCATCAATGCTGAATAGCATGATTATGTGCAATACATAAAACTGAACTATCTGTACACATATGCAGATCTAAGTCAGAACTAAGGTACATAAAATCGAAAACAAAACTGAATGCTTTAAGAATAAAAGTAAAAACTAAATAGTACCTTGTGTACATACTTAGCTATTTACAGAGAAAAACAGGCATTACCATGGCATTAATCTGACTATACTCATTTATATATGAAAAAACACAAGTTTCACACATCACAGTGGAAGGAATACAGTAGTTATGGTACACATATACAATGGATTATTACTCAGCCATAAAAAAGAAATTGTGCCATTTGCTGAGACATGGATTGACCTAGAGACTGCCATAGAGAATGAAGTTAGAAAGAGAAAAACAAATATCATATATTAATATATATATGTATATATGGAATCTAGAAAAATGGTAAAAATGAACCTATTTGCAGAGCAGAAATAGAGACAGACACATAGAGAACAAATGTATGGACATTAAGAGGGAAAAAAACAGGGTGGGATGAATTGGGAGATTGGAACTGACATATATATATATATACTACCGTGTATAAAATAGAGAACTAACGAGAACAGACTGCATAGCATAGGGAAATCTACTCAGAGCTCTGCGGCGACCTAACTGGGAAGGAAATCCAAACAATGGGATATGTGTATACATGCAGATGATTCAATTTGCTGTACAGCAGAACTATATGCCAATAAAAAAGCAACTATATGTCAATAAATTTTTTTTTAACTGTCATAAGGATTTCGGTTCAGTTTAGTTCAGTTGCTCAGTTGTGTCTGACTCTTTGCAACTCTTTCCATGAATCACAGCATGCCAGGCCTCCCTGTTCATCACCAACTCCTGGAGCTTACTCAAACTCATGTCCATCGAGTCGCTGATGCCATCCAGCCATCTCATTCTCTGTCGTCCCCTTCTCCTCCTGCCCCCAATCCCTCCCAGCATCAGGGTCTTTTCCAATGAGTCAACTCTTCGCATGAGGTGGCCAAAGTACTGGAGTTTCAGCTTCAGCATCAGTCCTTCCAATGAACACCCAGGACTGATCTCCTTTAGGATGGACTGGTTGGATCTCCTTGCAGTCCAAGGGACTCTGAAGAGTCTTCTCCAACACCACAGTTCAAAAGCATCAATTCTTCGGTGCTCAGCTTTCTTCACAGTCCAACTCTCACATCCATACATGACCACTAGAAAACCCATAGCCTTGACTAGATGGACCTTTGTTGGCAAAGTCATGTCTCTGCTTTTTAATATGCTATCTAGGTTGGTCATAACTTTCCTTCCAAGGAGTAGGCATCTTTTAGTTTCATGGCTGCAATCACCATCTACAGTGATTTTGGAGCCCCCCAAAATAAAGTCAGCCACTGTTTCCACTGTTTCCCCATCTATTTGACATGCAGTGATGGGACCAGATGCCATGATCTTAGTTTTCTGAATGTTGAGCTTTAAGCCAACTTTTTCACTCTCCTCTTTCACTTTCATCAAGAGGCTTTTTCGTTCCTCTTCACTTTCTGCCATAAGGGTGGTGTCATCTGCATATCTGAGGATTTAATCACTGTCAAATGACTCACTCAGGACATAGTCTTTCTTCATTTTCTCTGACCCTTCACTGGCACTTTGCACAACCTCATAGATGGTGTGGAGTCCCCAGAGAAGTGACATGAGAAGAAAAATCACCATGGAAAAATATTCTCCTCTTGTGGGGCCCCAGAGAGATGGGGCAGAGTCAAAAGTGGATGTATCAGCTACACTTCTTATTGGCTCTGTCATAATGGACAATTCAGGCTCCTGATCCACTGAAAATGGGATAACAATGGTACCTACTTCATGAGGATGTTATGAGAATTAAATAAGATAATTCATGAAAAGAACTTAGCCCAGTGCTTGAATGATTGTGTTCACTTAACATTAGCCATTTATATAGTGCTAGGTGGTAAGGAAGAGAGCAGACTGTCTGAGATAAATGGAGGAGAGGAGAGAGAGGACAGAAATAATTGTGAACTAATGCAAAGAAATAACAAAAACTTATTAATCTAAATTAATTCAAATTTTTTGAGAATTACATATCAGTTAGGTGTAGGTTATTTTGTATCATACAGGAAGCAGATGCTAATAAAAGGTCCATCTAGTCAAGGCTATGGTTTTTCCAGTAGTCATGTATGGATGTGAGAGTTGGACTACAAAAAAATCTGAGTGCCTAAGAATTGATGCTTTTGAACTGCAGTGTTGGAGAAGACTTTTGAGAGTCCCTTGGACTACAAGGAGATCAACCAGTCCATATTAAAGAAAATCAGTCCGATTATTCATTGGAAGGACTGATGCTGAAGCTGAAACTCCAATACTCTGGCCACCTGATGTGAAGAACTGACTCATTTGAAAAGACCTCGATGCTGGAAAGATTGAAGGTGGGAGAAAGGGACAACAGAGGATGAGATGGTTGGATGGCATCACTGACTCAATGGACATGAGTTTGAGTAAACTCTGAGAGCTGAAGATGGACAGGGAGGCCTGGCGTGCTGCAGTCCATGGGGTTGCAAAGAGTCGGACATGACTGAGCAACTGAACTGAACTGAAGATGCTAAATAGATTAATAGCACGGAGGAGATTATAGGGAGAATGATCAAACCAGTGACGAGAGGGGGAGACTTTCTAAGGACATTAGAGGAATTTATTATCATCACAAAACTAGCTATTCATTATACACTAGGTTTATCTATTTGATAATGTAACCTAAGATCTCTATTTAGCAAAATAGCCAGATTCACTTCACTGCACAAATTTAGGAGACAAAATCTCCCTTTTAAATATCTCAACTCAGGGAAACTTTTTACCAATTCATAGAATTTAAGTGATATTTTCCTGTAAATGCACCATCCTGTACAACTGAACTATGAAAAACAGCATTTCTGAACTGTTTTGATACAACATACTTGGCACAGATCCAACTGAAAAATTCTCCAATAATACTTTCAGTGACTGCACTATATGAACCCTTAAGAAGTAATTTTGACAAACTGTGTCCTAGTATATTCACACACATGATTTTCAGATATATTTAGGACCATGGATATCAGCTGGGCCCAAAAGTAAATTAACTCTTCTCCAACCCTATACAAGAAAATGAGTGCTCATCTTTGGTGTCAGATTACTTACGTATCCTGCTGGAGAAAACACATCAGATCTGGCTTGGTCTTCTGGTTCATCTTCTGCCCAAGTGGGCAAAGGCTTTAGGAGTCGTGGAGAGGTGTCATGCTGAAATGTGTTCACTAGCTTGCCCACCCTGGGCAGGTTCTTGATTTGATGCCTGTGTCACGCTGCTGCATACATTCCCAAAACAACAGTAACACACAGTGAAACCAGCCCTCGACCAAGGATTCCCACTGTCCAGGCAAGGGATAAAGATTATCTAGGCCTTGGTCACAACCCTAGTCACACTCTGGTTCCTCATTGAGTCACAGGCCAAAGGCCAGAAATGTCATCATTTCTTAGCCAGGGCTCCATCACCTTTGGGACTTAATTGTCAAGTACTCTATTTGGGAAATCGCTTTCCTCCTGCTGTGAAAATATGCTCCCTCTTTTCCACCATTTGTTTAGGGCTTTCCAAAGTAAAGTCTAGGATTACAAAGTTTCTTTCATTGGGGAATTTTATCCCTTAGATGATTCCTTTGAATTAGAGGATTCAGTTCAGTTCAGTTCAGTTCATTTGCTCAGTCATGTCCAATTCTTTGTGACCCCATGAAGCGCAGCACACCAGGCTTCCCTGTCATCACCAACTCCTGGAGGTTATTCAGACTCATGTCCATTGAGTCGGTGATGCCATCCAACCATCTTATCCTCTGTCATCCCCTTCTCCTCCCACCTTCAATCTTTCCCAGAATCAGGGTCTTTTCCAAGGAGTCAGGTGGCCTAAGTATTGAAGTTTCAGCTTCAGCGTCAGTCCTTCCAATGAATATTCAGGACTGAGTTCCTTTCCAACGGACTGGTTGGATCTCCTTGCAGTCCAAGGACTCCCAAGAGTCTCCTCCAACACAGTTCACAAGCATCAATTCTTTGGCACTCAGCTTTCTTTATAGTCCAACTCTCACATTCATACATGACTGCTGGAAAAACCATAGCTTTGATTAGACAGACCTTTGTTGGCAAAGTAATGTCTTTGCTTTTTAATACGCTGTCTAGGTTGGTCATAGCTTTTCTTCCAAGGAGCAAGTGTCTTTTAATTTCATGGCTGCAGTCACCAGCTGCAGTGATTTGGGAGCCCCCTAAAATAAAGTCAGTCACTGTTTCCATTGTTTCCCCATCTATTTGCCATGAAGTGATGGGACCAGATGCCATGATCTTTGTTTTCTGAATGTTGAGTTTTAAGCCAGCTTTTTCACTCTCTTCTTTCACTTTCATCTCTTTAGTTCTTTGCTTTCTGCCATAAAGGTGGTGTCATCTGTGTAACTGAGGTTATTGATATTTCTCCCAGCAATCTTGATTCCAGTTTGTGCTTCATCCAGTCCAGCATTTCGCATGAACTAGAGGATAAATTTGAATAAAGAAGGAGACAGATAAAATAGAAACAAGAAATATAACAGGAATGAGACAACCAAATACCCAGTGCTCAAATATAATTTTAAATGCCCTGATCTTAGATATTGGATGCAAAAGTATATGATCTGGCTTTTTTTTCTTCTTTAAAATGTAGCTCTTCCTTGCAGGGTATAATTTTAATCTGGATTATTCCTTTTAATAAAAAAATCTCCATAGAGCCAGTTTACAAGTAGAATGTGTGGATATGTGGGGAGAAGACCAAAATAAAGCTCTCAGGATGAATCTTTTAAGTCTTTAGTTCAGCTCACATATGTTGTGTTTTATGTAGTTACTGTCCCATTTATATGAAAATGCAGTTACTTGGTGGATTTCTAAGTAATCTTTAATAACAGTATGCACTTAGACACACCTAGACTATTTACGGAATTAAATAAAACAAAAACAAGACAACTACCTTTAGCTCAATCATAGCAAAAGACTGAAGGAAAGTTATTCCTAGAATGATCACATTCGCCTTGGCAAGTCTGATGTGTAAAGCTCCTACTATGTTGTCAAAATAGTTGGTAATCAAGGCAGGAGTCACTTCCCTGGTTAGAGTCATGAATATTTGATTAATGGCTCATTTTAAAACTTAGGAATTACAGTGAATGTATTTATTCTGTCTTGACAAGTTTATTTTTGTCATTTTTTATGACAATTAAGAGACAGGATTCAACCTACAAATGTATTTTGTTCAGCCCATACACTGTTAAACACTTTTTGAAAAGCATTTAAAAATGTGGAGATTTCATACAAAAATCCATATTTCTGGATTTTCCTAAAAACCTAGGTGATCTATTAATCCTGGGGCTACAGTTCCACGTGGAAAAATCAGCACTAAACTTAAGAATATGCTCTTGGTATGCCATGCCCCCACCATTTCCTATTCTATTGCTTCTATTACATCTAGCCCAAAGCACACATTGATGTTATTTACAGGCCCACAGAAACATTTGAATTTACAGCCATTTAATGCAGATGCTTCATAAATAGACTAAAAATTAACTTCTCAGTAAAGGTATTAAGATAGTATAAATTACTTTCCGCATTTCTTATCTTGGTTTAACAGCCACATGAAGTATGAGTGCAGTTGTATACATACACACACACACACCCCATAGTTAAAAGTGCATTGCAATGAGAATTAAAAGGTATATTTTTCTTCTAGTCCTGGCTCTGTCAATTAATCAATTACATGATTTGGGTATTTTTTCTGTATGCTTTCTAGGCCCAAGACACTTGTCGGTAAAACGAGTGTAGACAGTTCCCTAGCTTGTCTCCGAATCTAGTATTTTTTTCTTATTAAAAGGAAATTTTATTTGGGGACTTCAGTGATCCAGTTTGATTTCCCTTCACTATTAAAATTCATGGGATCATAGAACTAAACTAAAATCAAAATTAGGGTCCAGCAGTTTCATGTAGTAGATAGGAAAAACTAATGCTTGGAAAGATCATAGAAAAAAATAAACAAAAGAGATGGTAAGCACAAACAGGGGTTCAAAATGCTATGTCAACACAAAGAAGGAAGCAGACTTTATGCATTTTGTTAAAGCATCTCGTTTTAGTCTGCTTGCTATTTTACCCCAGGAAGATATTCTGAGAGCCTTATGACTGGGATGAGATTTAAAAGTGACCCCACCCAAGACCATTGATCCCATGGTCCTATTTGGAATCTTAAGAGTGGCTAGATTTAAAATTGTTACATTTCCAACTTTCAGTGTACTAATGCTTGTATTATTTGGTTCTATGTTGTTCTTCCAAACTAGGCAGTAGTAAATCTTTAAGGGTAAGTACCACTCATCTTTTCATTTCCCATCTTTATTCCACATTCTGAGCATGGTGCTTGGCACAAAATATTTAGTAAACTATCACTAAATTCAAAGAGGAATTTCCAAATCTAGAAACCACAGAGTTTTTTATTGACCCAAATAATAATATGATATCATAAACTGACCAAATACATAAATTGAGAACCAAGAACAGTAGAACAGCTATGTCTTGAGTAATACATCTTATTCTAATACATAGCAATTGAGCTCAGTAAATCTTTACTATGTATCTACTATGTGCAAAATATATACTAAATCTATAAGGCAAAATATCCTAAACCTGGATGATTGGTAAATACTTGAAGAGGTTTGAAAATTATATATCCCGAAGATACATATATATACAGAGATTCTAATATAAGGAGTCTCTGCATATGTTTTGAGCTCCAAAATTTTCTGATCTTTACTCAGGTTTGGGAAATATTACTTAAATAATAAATAGATAAAAAATACAACTGCAAATTACACGTCTCATTTTGAGTTATACAATCTAAATTTCAGGACCTTAGTTTCTTTCAGAAGGGAATAAGCAGTAGCTGCTAATGTCCTAAAACCAGTGAGAAATGTATTAGTATCTTTGAAGTTTAGAATGAGAAAGTAAAAAAATATAAGAATATTAAATTACATGAAATGTTAAATATTGTCTATTTCTGTAGGAAATGATAAACTACTTTTTTTATAATCAAAATAATTCAGGAATATTAGTAATAGCAATAGAGGACCGCTTTCTAATCTCTTGACAAAAATACACTACTGCCATGGTAACCACTGAGATGGGCCAAGATGTCTCCTTAGAGGCAGAGAATAGAACCAAGCACCAGGTCAGGGAGAGCAGTCCTAACTACTCACAAGTGATACTTTTTGCTATATTTGTATAAACTCAGGTCACTTAAGTAATTTCAAATATTTGGCACAGTAGCTGCCCATATGTGGGTTTTGTGTATTCATATGAACTGATTTGAATATTTTTATTAAATCACCAAATCAAGAAAATCAAACCAATTTTGCTATGTAAAACAAACAAAAAATAGGAATGAAATCTGATAAAACACTTTCTTTATAATAATAATAATGATGATGATGATACCTTCCATTTAATGGTAACTTACTATATCAAATAATTTATATATATATATAAATAACTTATTTATAGAAATAAATTATATACATATATCATGTCATGTTATTCATTCCTTATATCAACACTGCAATAGGTATTATTGTCCCATCTTATAGAAGAGGAAGTTTTGCTTTAGAGGGGTTAAATCTTTCATCTACCATCATATAACTAGCAAATAGTGGAGTTAAGATGAAATTATTCTGGTTCAAGAGTCTTGTCTTCCAAAAAAATCCACAAGTTGTACCACAATAAATGTGAACTATGGTCTTTTTCACCCCAGTAGTGCCTCTCAAAGGACACCAGAATCTCTCTGTGGAAAAAGATGGTTGTGTTCTGCACAGTATGGAATTGCTTTCAAAAGTTAGCAATGTCAGTCCTTGAACTTATTCTCTAATCTCCCCTCTGCCTCTGTTTTATTGAGATATAATTGACATACAGCCCTGTATATGTTTAAGGTATACAGCATAATGATTTGACTTACATACATTATGAATGACTATCATGGTAAGTTTAGGGAACATTCATCAGCTCAAATTAAAGAAATAGAAAAATATTTTTCCTTGTGATGAGAACTCAGGATTTACTCTAAAAACTTTCATGTATGACAGACAACAATGCTAATTACATTTATCATGTGGACATCCCAGCCCTAGTACTTATGTGTCTTATAACTGGAAGTTTGTCACTTCTGATTATCTTCACCTAGTTCCTCCCCCTATCTTCCCACTCCACCTCCAATAAACTTAAATCTGATCTTTTTCTGAGTTTGTTAGTTGGTTTGTTTTGAAGTATCATTTATCTACAACACTGTCAGTTCCTGTTACACAACGAGATGATTAGATATTTCTATACATTACAAAATGATCACCACAATAAGTTAATGAACTGTCGTCATAAAAAGATACTATGTAATTATTGACTATATTCCCCACACTGTACATTTCATACCTGTGACTCATTCACTTTAAAACTGAAAGTTTGTACATCTCAATTTCCCTCACCTAATTTTCTCATGCCCCCTCCTCCCTACCTCTTGACTGTTACTTGTTTGTTCTCTATATCTATGAATTTGTTTCTGTTTTCTTATGTTTGTTCATTTGTTTTGTTTCAGGTTTTAGATTCCATATATAAGTGAAATCGCACAGTCTGTCTTTCTCTGTCTGACTTACTTCACTTAGCATAATACCCCCAGGTCCATCCATGTTATTGCATATGACAAGATTTTTATTCTTTTTATACTTGAATAATATTCCATTGTATATATGTACCACAACTTCTTTATCCATTCATGTATTTACAGGCACTTTGGTTACTTCCATATCTTGGCAACTGTAAATAATGCTTCAATGAACACAGGGGTACATGTATCTTTCCTAATTAGTGTTTTCATTTTCTTCAGATAAATATTCAGGAGTGGACTTGCTGGATTTGTGGTAGGCTTATTTTCAATTTTTAAAGGAATATCCTTCCTGTTTTCAACAGTGGCTGCACCACTTTACATTCATACCATCAAGGCATGGAGGTTCCTTTTTTCCCCACATCCTCACCAACACTTATTATTCATTGTCTTTTGGATGATAGCCATTCTCACAGGTGTCAGGTGATACCTCTCTGTGGGTTTGATTTGCCTTTCCATGATGATTAGTGATATTAAGCATTTTTAATGTGCCTCTTGGCCAACTGTATGTGTTCTTTGAGAAAAATCTATTCAGATTCTCTGCCCATTAAAAAAATTTTTTTTGATGTTGAATTGCATGAGTTATTTGTATACTTGGGATATTAACCCTTTATCAGATAAATCACTTGCAAATATCTTCTCCCATTCAGTATGTGACCTTTTCATTTTGTTGATATTAATAGTTTCCTCACTCTGCAAAAGTTTAGTTTGATGTGCATCTGTGCTAAGTCATTTCAGTCTTGTCCAACTCTTCAACCCTATGGACTGTAGCCTACCAGCTTCCTCTGTCCATGGGATTCTCCAGTCAAAAATAGTGGAGTGGGTTGCCTCCACTCCAAGGATCTTCCTGATCCAGGGATTAAACATGCGCCTCTTAAGTCTCTGCATTGGCAGGCGAGTTCTGTACCACTAGCGCCACCTGGGAAGCCCAGTTTGATGTAGTCCAGTTTATTTTGCTTTGTTTTTATTTCTCTTGCCTGAGGAGACAGATCCAAAAAAAATTTACCATGACTAATGTGGAAGAGTGTGTTGCTTTATGTTTTCTCCTAGAAGTTTTATGGTTTCAGGTCTTGATCCATTTTGAATTTATTTTTTATATATACTATGAGAAAGTAGTACAGTGTGATTATTTTGATATAGCTGTCCAGTTTTCCAACAATGCATTGATGAGGCTATCTTTAACCTGTATATTCTTGACTCCTTTATCAGAGATTAGTTGCCCATATAAGTGTGAGTTCATTTCTGGGACCTCTGTTCTGTTCCAAAGATCTACTCGTCTCTCCTTGTGTAGCTTTGTGGTATACTCTGAAATCAGGGAATGTGATATCTCCAGCTTTGTTCTTCTTCCTCAAAATTGTCTTGGATACTTGGGATCTTTGATTTATTGCTATTTTTCAGTTATGCAGTCATGTAACAAATATTATGATGTACCAAGCCCTATACTTGTTACTGGAGAGAATGTATAAGGCAGTCTCTGTGCTAAAGAAGCTCATAATCTAGTGATAGAGAAGTAAATAGATAGTATCAATATAATAAATAGGAGCTACACAAAAGAAAATGGTGTCTGCAAAAGTGCAGATGGTCAAGGAAGCCCTCATAAAAGCAATGCTTCGAAATGGAAGTTCAAGTAGTGAGTAGGATTGGCTAGGGAGATGGGAGAATGGCATGTTAAGCTGACAGAACGATGCTTACACAGGAATGCAGTCATGAAATGGCCTAATGTTAAAACTCTACAGTAAGTCTGTTGAGTAGGAGTTTAGTGGGCAATTGAAGGAGAGGGAAAATGAGACTGGGGAACTAGGCAGCAGCCAGGGGTGGGGCATGGAGAAGACTTACACACTACCAATACAATAACTATTTTTTATCTAATCAACACTTTGTGCCTGGCACTGTTCTAAGTATTTTATACATTATTTCATAAGAAAGTTTATAGCTAAAGAAATTACAGCTCAAATAGATGAACTGATTTGCCTAGATCACGCAGCTTAGGTAGAGGTGAAATTTGAGCTCCAGATTTGATTTGTCTCCACGAATGCATTTTTTCCTACATGCTACACATAGTTTTCTGGAGATTATTTGCCTATAGGCAATGAGAAGCTGCTTGAGGATTTCAAGCTACCATGTAATGTAACCAGATTAGCATTTTGGAAGGATCTCTCTGGCAGCAATGTAAACAATGAACTTAGAGTGATGCCATACTAAGAGACCAATTAGGAATTTGCTACCAGAATCCAAGTAAAAAAAAAAAAAAAACAACAACAGAGAGCCATAGCTAGAGGTTCTCATAGTTCACTGCTCACTGGAATCACATGGGAAGCTTTAAAAAATATGTAATTCTCAGAAACTCTGTTTTAATTGGTTTGGGATGTGGCCTGAGCACATTTTTAAGACTAGCCAAGATGATTCTTCTCAGGTGGCACTAGTGGTAAAGAATTGCCTGAAAACGCAGGAGATGTAAGAGACACAGGTTCAATCCTTGGGTCAGGAAAATCCCCTGGAGGAGGAAATAGCAATCTACTCTAGTATTCTTGCCTGGAAAATCCCATGGACAGAGGAGCCTGGAGGGCTACAGTCCAGACGGTCACAAAGACTATGACAAGACTGAAGTGACTTAGCACACACAACACAAGATGATTCTATTTGCAGTCAGAGTTGAGAACCATTGGCCTTGGCCAAGTTAATGGCAGTAGGGACAGAAATAAGGAGATAAACCTGAGTTCTATTTAGGAATAAATAAATAAAGACTATAAATAAATAAATCAACAGGACTTGGTGATTGATTGGATGGATATGTATGTGGTGGTGATGAGGCAAGTGTAAGAATGAAATAGGACTCCAGGATAACTCCTAGATTTCTGATTTAGGGCATTGGGAGACAGTGGCTCCACTAACCAAGATAAGAAACAGTGGCAAGAGAAGGTTTATAATCTCTTGAAGTAATAGAATACAGACTAGAATAGTTACATAAAATAATGAATTTTTAAAATGTGAATATTCTAGCAGAAAATAAACCTAAGTAGCCACTTTTGGTCAAAGTGAGGAAATAACTTTTAAGACTTTTGAAATAAAATCCTACTCTGCTATCTCTTATACCTGGGGTTGACAACCCCACTTTAGCTTCTCTCCATGTAGTTTCACCATTCCTGGAAGCTTGCAAAGGTGGAGATGGACAAGGAAGCCTTCATAAAAGCAATGCTTTGAATTAGAAGTTCAAAGGGGGAGGGGATGATGATGGCAGCGGGCCATCACAAATGCTAAACCCCAACAACTTTAATACTACTCACAAGCACTGTCAAGGGATGGGCTCCACTGGTTTCCTAAGCTCAGAACCAGTCTTAGGAGTAGCACCAACAGGCAGATGAGAAACAATAGCAATTAGCAGAATCTGGGAATGACTCACTCATTTATATTCACCAGCAATTGGGTCAGAGGGAGAAAAAACAGGTGGTTCTTATTCTGGTTATATATTGGAATCATCTAGAAAGTTTTATACAGTACTAATGTCTGGGTTCTCCTCCCAGAGACTCATTTTCATTGTTTTGAGATTCAACCTGCACATCAGGATTTGCTTAATTCTCTTGAGTTACACCACTGGAAGCCTAGATTAAGAACCATTGCTTTAGTACATTTATGTACCTCTTATCAAATAGATTGCACTCAAGTTAGCAAGTAGGTTTCTCTGGGTTATTTAGAATAACCACAGAATATCTTCCTCTCATCAGAGGATAAGCAAAAACTACTGCACATGTTAGTAATTTTGGAAGCAATGTTCTTTCAGTGGTAAAAAGTTCACATATAAACTCCTAGATATCAATGCCAGATGCTATGGGTTTTATTTCTCAGACAAATGAACTGGCTACAGTTAGGTTCATGGTACAGCCAGAGTCTACTCAGGGAAACAGACCTATGCCTGGTAATACGGCAAAAGGAATTTAGTGTGGACACTAGTATAGAAGTGCTGGAAGAGCTACAAGGGAAAATAGGCTGGGCAAGCAACCCAACGGTGGGACAAAAAGATGCTATATACCACTTACAGAGCTGCAGGGACCAAGGTAGGAAAGATTTTTACTCCTCACTGGCTTTAGGGGTAGAGCCTTGGGAGCAGCTGCATTATAGTAGCTGGGACTACCAAGGTGTAGCCCCAGCTGAAGATGCTTCCTAAAGCTGAGAGGGAGGGAAAGACACCTTGGCTTCTCCTTTTCACTCACTCTCAGTCTCCCACCTGGGCCTCCCATTAGCTAAGCTGATAGGGAGCTAGTTGGCAAGAGATCCTTGGATGCATAGTCTGGAGGACTTCGTAACCTGAAATACCTTGAGTAGCTGGAGGTTATGGATGGATCTACAAGCAAACAGGCAAACGACTAAGGCTAAAATTCGTTCTAGATTCTGACAGTAGATACATTTAATACCCACTTTTGAGTATGTGTGTGACAAAATACAAAGCAACTGGGAATTTCCTCCTTTGATCTCATGTACCTAGGAATGATTATTTTAGAGATAGTTTTAGTGTTCTGACATTATCAGCTCCTCGGCTGAAAGGTTCACACTTGTGGAATATATTGCAAAATAAACATATAGAAAATCTCTTTGACATGCATAAGCCAAGGAACAGACACAGATTATACAAAGGACACTTTGGACACAGGTTGTCTGAACGTGCAGAATTTTACTGATACCAAACCACTAGTGCTAGTGGTGGTGTAACAGCTGCAGTGAGGGTGCTATTTTCAGAGAGGTGGTAAATCTCCTTTCTACAAGCCAATCTGCAAGAGCAAAATTTAGAAGAATTATTTTTTCTCACTCAGAAACTACTTTGGCTACATATACTGAAAAACAAGAGTGGATTTGTTTTTAATGCAAACCTCCCACCGAGGGGCCCACATGGGCTTCAACTCCAGGACTTTTTCCCTGTTGGTGATGATACTGTATTGTTGAGAAGGGTCTTGCTCATGCCACAACAGCATCCTTGTTTGAGACCAATGAATTCAGTCCCAGGTGACCCATCTGGGTGGAACACTGATGAGAGGCACTCCTTGATGAATTTGGACTAAGCCACTGATATGGATCCAGCAATCTAAATTATTTACCTAAGGAAGCATTCATCTGAGTCAGACAGAAAGCCAGATTATTTTTCTATCCCCTCTTGAAATGTAAGAAGATTAGGAAGAACAAGATAACTCTGGGAGGATTGCAGCTGTGTCTTGGTTGTTTCTTCATGGGTCTATTCTGATTGAGATGATTTTCACACTGGATTAAAGCCAATTATTTCACAGTGGTTTCTTTCTCAAAATGAGATTTCCCCAGAACTCAGTGGTTTGACTTCCTGATGACCCATCTTGTAAGGTTTTTGGAGCTCATTTAAGTGGAAAGCAGAAGGGGGGCTTTTTTACATCTGCAGTATGAGCGGGATAACACATTAGACAGTGATATGTTTGAAAATACAAAGCTCAGAGCAACACTTGCTTTGGAGAAATTAATTATGGGCCAAATAGTGACCATGATTGTGACCACATTTGTTAACCAGGATTGTTTGAAGTTGAAGCAATATTCCTTGATGAATACTTATCATGGAGGACCTGGTATTGGAGAACATACTGACAACACAGGATGGGACAGTGTAAGTATCATCAAGGCAATAAACCATTAACATCAAGATGAACATGGCCTTCTCCCAGTCCATTCCACATACAGCAATTATTTGGCCTGCACCTCTGCATAGTTCTGCAAGAATGCATTTTCTACTGATCATTCGTTTTAAACAAAGCCAGAGCTTTAAATGATTAGGTTAGTCTGAAAATATGTCAGTCCTTTATCACCGTCTCACGGGCACACAGTTATCTCCTTCAAATCCTGGCTTCTGAGAAGAGACAGGGGTCTTTATCTTGACAAGTTGGTTTTCTTTGCCAAGGTTCACCCAATAACAATAATGAGTAGAGGACACTGTGTTTCACTGGCAGGGTTATTATGTCCACTGAAGATCTGAAGGGTTGTACCCTAGTACAAGAACTTTCTTGCATGGGGTTGTGTGTGTGTTTAGGGTGTGGGAACACCAACATTATATGTTGTGGGAATTGCCAGGAATATCTCATATAGTTCAACCTAGCAAATATCCAATAGATTTTTTTCATTGGTTCTCCTGTTTGTTGTGATGCTCATTTTCATGAAGTCTAAAGTCAGGTTTATATTTTAAGTTGTTCAATTTTTGTCAATTGATTTGTGTTAACTCCCTCTTATCTCTCGCCTGTCCCTGCACTTAGGGGGTAACAAGGACAGTGCCAGACTTTTTGCTGTGTGTTAAAGAATTTACTGATTTGTTTTACTACAAGATCTATGATATGCGTCCTTCTGTCACAAACAATAGAAACCGGCAAGCTCCACTGAGGGGTGAAAGTATTCAGAAGTTTCTCCGTAAAGAAATATAATCAGCTTTCCACCAAGGACAGTCTCCTTTTCATCTAGAAATTTACATATTTATACAAGATCTGCAGACATTTTTATCTTTGCTCTCTCTTTTGACTCCATCCAGGTTTCCAGTGAGATAGTTGCTAATAAAGTATGGAAATTAGGCTTTTATATGCACTTCTTGCTATAAATGTGAAAATATATTAAAAGGAGTGGTTTGTTGTCCTCAGTAATCTCATTTGGCTCCAGCATAATTCTTTGAGACAATACCTTTGCTAGCTGGTTGTATTCCAAGTGTGTATAGACCATATTATGTCTCCCTAATCTAAATTATGCAAAGAACCAGACCCTTACTTTCCACCATATTGTGTAGATTCTTATTTTCACTAAATTGACATCAACATTTCATCATCTTTGAAGTTTTGATTCTGTTTTCAGCTTAAAATTTTTCCCTCAGCTTTTAAAGTCTACTTCTTCCTAAAACATTATTTGAACTAGATCATATTAACACATTATATGGCTAATTTTGGAGAAGGAAATGGCAACCCACTCCAGTATTCTTGCCTGGAAAATCCCATGGACAGAGGAGCCTGGTAGGCTACAATCCATGGGGTCGCAAAGAGTCAGACATGACTGAGTGACTTTATTTTCTTTCTTTCTTTTATGGCTAATTTTGCTGCACATTATTTTATTCTTCATTTTCCAACATTCTCTCATCATTGTTACACTTTATTTTATTAACTTGATTCTCACTGTAGTTCAGGGGGTTCAGACATGGAGTAACATATCAAGGACTGGGAAGTTTGAAAATCACTGTATCTGCAGAGGGAACCAGAAATAAAAGGAAAAGACAACCCACAGAATGGAAGAAAATAGTTGCAGATGGAGTGACCGACAAGGGATTGCAGCTCTATGTCAAAAAAGTAGACAACCCAGACAAAAAATGGGCAGAAGATCTAGACATTTCTCCAAAGAAGATATACAAATGGTCAAAAAGCACATGAAAAGATGCTCAATGTCACTACTTATCAGAGAAATGCAAATCCAAACTATAGTGAGGTATACCTCATACCAATGAGAAAGGTCATCATCAACAAGTTCACAAACAATAAATTCTGGAGAGAGTGTGGAGAAAATGGGATCCTCCTACACTGTTGATGGGAATGTAAATGGATATAACCACTATGGAGAACAGTATGGGAGTTCCTTAAAAAATGAAAAATAGAACTACCATGTGATCCAGTAATCCTACTCCTGGGCATGTATTCACAGAAAACCATAATTAGAAAAGAAACACACATCCCAATGTTCACTGAAGCATTATTTACAATAGTCAAGACATGGAAGCCACTTAAAAGTGTCCACTGACAGAAGAATCCATAGAGAAGATGTGCTACCTACATACAATGGAATACAGGTCAGGTATAAAAAGAACAAAGTAATACTATTTGTAGCAACATGAACAGACCTAAAGATTATCATACTAAGTGAAGTAAGTCAGACAGGAAAGGACAAATATCAGATGATATCACTCATATGTGAAATCTAATTTTAAAATGATACAAATGAACTTATTTACAAAACAGAAATAGACTCACAAATTTCAAAACCAAACTTACGGTTGCCAAAGGGGAAATGTGAGGGGGAGGGATAAATTAGCAGTTTGGGATTAACATATATGCACTATGATATACAAAATAGATAACCAACAGGTAGCACAGGGAACTCTACTTGATTTTCTGTAATAATCTATATCAGAAAATAATCTGAAAAAGGAAGAATATATGTGTATATGAGCTTCCCAGGTGGCACTAGTGGTAAAGAACCCACCTGACAATGCAGGAGACTTAAGAGACTCAGGTTCGACTCCTGGGTTGGGAAGATTCCCTGGAGGAGGGCAGAATACCTCCACTCCAGTATTCTTGCCTGGAGAATCCCATGGATAGAGGGGCCTGTAGGCAGGCTACAGTCATTGGGACCACAAAAAGTCAGATATGACTGAAGTGACCTAACACACTCACACACACACACACATGTACACGTGTAACTGAATCACTTTGCTGTATACCTGAAACTAACCAAAATTTTAAATCAACTGTACAACAATAAAATAAAAAAAATAAGATCATTGTAACTTTTCTAACAAGTTTAATGTCCAAGAAACTATTCAGCCCAATCTACATTTTAGTCATTCACAGTACAGTCATAAACCAAAGAGCTGTGGACCATCACTCATTCAAGTTACACAAGGGGGTAATGGGAATCCGGTAGACATTAGTAGACATTTTAAAATAAATGAATTGGAGGGGGGATCGGGATTGGGAATACATGTAAATCCATGGCTGATTCATATCAATGTATGACAAAACCCACTGGAAAAAAAAAAATAATAAAAAAAAATAAAAAAAAGAAAAAAAAATAAAATAAAATAAATGAATTACCTCCATGTCAACACCCTTTCAGAACCAAGGACAGTTACATTGACCCTCTTGACCTGATCTCCAAAATTGGGAGTATAAAATGAAAAACCTAAAGGCTCTTTATTATGTAGTCTTGCTTAATGCTTTAAGGTTTTAAGCATCTTAGTTTTCCTTTTAAGAGAATTGCTCAGGACATTGGAGTTTGTGCTAATCCTTCAGAAAGCTTGCCTAGGAACATAAGTCCACAGTTCTCCTAGAGCCCTTATGACCGCCGAGACTTGCTTGGGGTCCTTATATATTTGAGTCTGTCTCAAAGAGCCTTATGTCCTGGGAAAATTTAATGGCCCTTGGCTTGCATCTCATGACAATAAATTTTGAGGCTTACTGATTTAGTTTAATCCTATGATTTTGTTTTAATCCTATGCAATTAAATGTGAGTACACTAGAAAAGCTTAAGAGAGAAGAAGGTAGGAGATAAGTATTTTCTAGTTGAAAAAAAATGCAAATAGTTTTGAGGAGATAGAGATTCACGGTCAATTTGATCTGGAATATCTATCATAGGAGCCAGTTAAAGCAATGAAAAAAAATGTAGGCACAGAATGTCTCTGTCACTAGACATTATGAATATTTCACTGATTTAGGTAGAAAGCATCCTTTGTTAGAGCCTTCCATGATGTTTTATCATTTTCTGATGAGCTTTTTATCATTCCTTGAGGACAAGGGACCTGAATTAGGTTTCTTGAAATATTCCAATTTTAATGATGGATTTGTATTATCCACCCTCATTCTCCTAAATAATCACTTCTCCCCCTCTCCTTTCTAACCTCCCCACTGTCATTGTATTCCTGTGGATTTTGTAACTGGGAATGTTCCTTTTTGTGTGAAAATATAGCTGGTGTCTCTTTGCAAAAGAGATAAGACTAATTGGCTACTTGGCAATCACTTAGTTGTGAGTCTAGCAGGAAGGCCTGATTTTTGGCAGGAAAGAGAATTACATGCTCAAATTCCCAAGCTGTTAGCTAGCAGATGTACGTTCAAATAGAAGAACAAAGAACCTTCTGGAACAAAGTTGAGAGCTCCTGGTATGTTGTCAATTGGAAGGGGAATCTGACTGCTTTGGCTCAGAGGCAAATGCTCAACTCCATGTGTTCTGACTTTCTGTACCAGTTCCCTCACCTCTCCAATGCCATCCTTCCATCCTGCTGAGAAAATATCACTCTAAAGGGGACACATATGGCTACAAATTCAAATTTTCATCCCGCCACATGCTTGTGCATCTTTATCATTGAGCTAATTACATTAGGCGGCATCCGGTGCTTTGCACCTGGCCTTTCTTTGTGGCTCTGTTACAATCCTATTTCCCTATTTCCAACAACCAGGCTCAGGCAGATTACTGACCATCTTCTAGCCCCAGTCAATGGCAAGAGGCTGGCATTCCCCACACAAAGAGCGAACAACCTGTTTCTCAGTGTTTGACTTCTACTGAAACACCCCCTGCCCTTTTCAGTATCTTTATATCAGGGAGTACTTAAGAGGCTAATATGGCTTGAAAGATCTCTAGATATTGTTGATGCCATCTCATTTTCAGAAAATCTGCAAAGTATTTGTGAACTTTTTCCATGTAGTTAAATCTACTAGAGCTTCATGTCTTCATACTCAAGCTAGTTCTCATCTCCATCATTGGTCACTTGTCTAATCTAAATCACCACCAGATCACATTGATATCAGTGTCTTTGCCTCCTCTCTAGTATTTGGAATCAAATTTTGCTCTGTTTCAGTCAGATCTCAATCCAGCATCCAGGGTGTTCCTGCTGAATCATGTCACATTTCTGATAAAAGCCCAACAACTATGGCTCCCCAGCACACTTGGAATAAAAACTGAAGTTCTTATGTCATTCATGATCCTCTTAATGACCTGATCCACCACCCAAATCTCTGGCTTCACTTCCTATTGATTGATTTGCTGTGCGATTGATTGATTGACTTGGTCATTCAACTCCAGCCCTGTTCTCCTCTTTTGGGGTTACTGGGCAGGCTCCCATTGCAGGGTCTTTGAAAGGCTGTTTCTTTAGCTTGCCTTGCTTTCCTCTGAGAGTCACAGAGCTCATTTCTTCCCTTCCCACCCCCAAATATTTTTTTCCATGCTTTTTTTTCTCCTTAGCAATCATCATTATGTATTTAACTTGTTCATATTTTTATTGTCTTTCCTGCTGTGATGCAAGCTCCATTTCCCACACATTTCCTTGTTTACCCCGTGAATTTTCCTCTCATTAGCATTTGGCATTCTTTGAAGCTTTTGACTTGATATCTTTGCCTTAAAACTATAATTTTCAGTTTGTTTCCCAGTTTTATTGAGATATAATTGACATGTAACTCTGTATAATTTGAGTTTCCCTGGTAGCTCAGTGGTAAAGAATCTGCCTGCAAAGTAGGAGATGGAGGGGTTTTTTTTTGTTTTTTTTTTTTTTGTTTTGTTTTGTTTTGTATTTTTTTTTTTTTATTAGTTGGAGGCTAATTACTTCACAACATTTCAGTGGGTTTTGTCATACATTGATATGAATCAGCCATAGATTTACACGTATTCCCCATCCCGATCCCCCCTCCCACCTCCCTCTCCACCCGATTCCTCTGGGTCTTCCCAGTGCACCAGGCCCGAGCACTTGTCTCATGCATCCCACCTGGGCTGGTGATTTGTTTCACCATAGGTAATATACATGCTGTTCTTTCAAAACATCCCACCCTCACCTTCTCCCACAGAGTTCAAAAGTCTGTTCTGTACTTCTGTGTCTCTTTTTCTGTTTTGCATATAGGGTTATTGTTACCATCTTTCTAAATTCCATATATATGTGTTAGTATGCTGTAATGTTCTTTATCTTTCTGGCTTACTTCACTCTGTATAATGGGCTCCGGTTTCATCCATCTCATTAGGACTGATTCAAATGAATTCTTTTTAATGGCTGAGTAATATTCCATGGTGTATATGTACCACAGCTTCCTTATCCATTCATCTGCTGATGGGCATCTAGGATACCGTGTTCATGGATTGGAAGAATCAATATTGTCAAAATGGCTATTCTACTCAAAGCAATCTATAGATTCAATGCAATCCCTATCAAGCTACCAAGGGTATTTTTCACAGAACTAGACCAAAGAATTTCACAATTTGTATGGAAATACAAAAAACCTCGAATAGCCAAAGTAATCTTGAGAAAGAAGAATGGAACTGGAGGAATCAACCTGCCTGACTTCAGACTCTACTACAAAGCCACAGTCATCAAGACAGTATGGTACTGGCACAAAGACAGAAATATAGATCAATGGAACAGAATAGAAAGCCCAGAGATAAATCCACAAACCTATGGACACCTTATCTTTGACAAAGGAGGCAAGGATATACAATGGAAAAAAGACAACCTCTTTAACAAGTGGTGCTGGGAAAGCTGGTCAAACACTTGTAAAAGAATGAAACTAGAACACTTTCTAACACCATACACAAAAATAAACTCAAAATGGATTAAAGATCTAAATGTAAGACCAGAAACTATAAAACTCCTAGAGGAGAACATAGGCAAAACACTCTCCGACATAAATCACAGCAAGATCCTCTATGACCCACCTCCCAGAATATTGGAAAGAAAAGCAAAACTAAACAAATGGGACCTAATGAAACTTAAAAGCTTTTGCACAACAAAGGAAACTATAAGTAAGGTGAAAAGACAGCCCTCAGATTGGGAGAAAATAATAGCAAATGAAGAAACAGACAAAGGATTAATCTCAAAAATATACAAGCAACTCCTGCAGCTCAATGCCAGAAAAATAAATGACCCAATCAAAAAATGGGCCAAAGAACTAAACAGACATTTCTCCAAAGAAGACATACAGATGGCTAACAAACACATGAAAAGATGCTCAACATCACTCATTATTAGAGAAATGCAAATCAAAACCACAATGAGGTACCATTACACGCCAGTCAGGATGGCTGCTATCCAAAAGTCTACAAGCAATACATGCTGGAGAGGGTGTGGAGAAAAGGGAACCCTCTTACACTGTTAGTGGGAATGCAAACTAGTACAGCCGCTATGGAGAACAGTGTGGAGATTTCTTAAAAAACTGGAAATAGAACTGCCATATGACCCAGCAATCCCACTTCTGGGCATACACACTGAGGAAACCAGATCTGAAAGAGACACATGCACCCCAATGTTCATCGCAGCACTGTTTATAATAGCCAGGACATGGAGATGCAGGTTTGATCCCTGTTCAGGAAGATCCCCTGGAGAAGCAAATGGCTACAGTTCATGGGGTTGCAAAGAGCTGGACATGACTTAGTGACTAAACAACAAATTTCATGTAAGTTTAAGGTATACAATATGTTGATTTGGTACATTTACATATTGTGATTTGATTATCCCCATAGCATTAGCTAAAAACCCTATCATGTCACATATTACAATTATGTTTTTGGGGAGGGAGGTGGGAGGCGGGTTCAGGATGGGGAACACATATAAATCCATGGCTGATTCATGTCAATGTATGGCAAAAACCACTACAATATTGTAAAGTAATTAGCCTCCAACTAATAAAAAATAATTGGGAAGAATAAATAAATAAAAACCAATAATTCAAAAAACTTATGTTTTTGTGATGAGAACATTTAAGATCTATTCTCTCAGCAACATTCAGTTGTATAATATAGTGTTATTAGCTATAGTCACCATTCTGTACAGGGGATCTCCAGAAATTATTCATCTTATAACCAAAAGTTTATAGTCTTTGACCAGCATCTCCCCATTTAAGGGCTTCTCTGATGGCTTAGAGGTTAAAGCGTCTGCCTGCAATGCGGGAGAACCAGGTTCAATCCCTGAGCCAGGAAGATCCCCTGGAGAAGGAAATGGCACCCCACTCCAGTACTCTCACCTGGAAAATCCCATGGACGGAGGAGCCTGGTAGGCTACAGTCCATGGGGTTGCAAAGAATGGATATGACTGAGTAACTTCACTTTCCTTTCACTTTCCCCATTTCCTCTCCCCTGGGTCCAACTTCAACAGACCAAACATCGAAGCCACAGCAATCCTTTATAATATTGAGGGGTGTGAAACATTCTAAGATAAAAAGAAAGTAGATTTTCACCAGGCAGGTCTGTTTAACAGGTAAAGAAATGAAGGATAACAGAAAGTAGAAATACTTAGCATAGAAAAAGCATGGGAAAGACATTCAATCCAGAACAAATTAACTCTGCTTCCCTGGAAACTGAAGGACACAGACCAGCTCCTCTCAATTATGAACAAATCCTCAATAGTGGCATAACTGTTGGAAAATCTCAGACTTCTTAGTCTTGGATACTTCCTCTTTGACTGGACCCACTTTTCTATGGACTCCTACATTCTTTACCATCCAGACACATGTCTGTAAGAGTGTCAAAGTCAACATGAGAAGTATGGCTTCTAGTGCTGTCTCCAGACCCTCAGAGATTAAATGGACTCTTACTGGACCAAGTTACATAACTAACCATCTTTTCCCCTGTGCCTTTGGGAGTCATGGTCTTTTCTGAGGCTTTTTCTGTGGGAATGGGTGAACATTAGACTTTGTCATTATTATACTTTGTCATTATTTTTCCATTTTTGACTTTTTAGGATTTGGAGAGTAACCTTTTGGCCAATAATACACAGGTGTATGCCATCTCAACTCTTACTTACAAATTAGATTAACTTGTCAAATACTTTTATTTTAGTTAAGAGATTAAACTAGCTGGAATAGAGAAGTTTGCCCCAAATACTGCTACCAATGGTCTTTATTTTTGCTCATGTACCCTTTCAAATAATTTTGAAAAATCACTGCCTCAAAGATTTTTGTTTTCAGGAAAAGAAATCATCACAATATTAAATAGTTGTAAACTATTTAATTTCTGGTGCCTTGCAAGGATTGACATCTTAAAATGAAATTATTACAACATTCTTCTGAATGACTCATGAGAAATCAAATGCTATATTTTCATAACTATCATAATCCATTTAAAATATATTAATATACTCTCCCTTAACATTTAGAAATTTTCCATTGTTCCTTTTTCCTTAACTCATATTTCTATTCTACTACATTCCCAAAGATCTTTATCCTTGACTGACACATTTTTGCACTTGAAAAATATTTTATTGATCACATCATGCTTATCTGTAACAAAATATGTATATAGATTTAATTTTAATCATTGATGTTCTCTAACCATGAGACTTTAAATGTTAAGAATTTTTTTCTGGATTTAGTTATTAAAATTTTTAGTAACATGGTCTTGATCAAACCTACACAATTATATTAAAAATGTTAGTGAATTAAACATAAAAATTAAACTTTTAATTGAAAATAATGAATTTATCATTCTTTAAATGAGATGAATCAAACTTTTCTCAGGCTTTTAGTGAAAGGGAACTGAATTTACTGATAAAAAACCAATTATACATTATTATATGAAACATTTTATAATATGAAATTTTGAGAATTGGCTATAATCGGAATACATTATACAGTATTATATATACAAATGTCCAAGTCCTACCTTCATAAGACCCTAATTCAGTAGCTTACTCCCTTACCCTTTGAGAAGCACTGATTTTATAAATCCTACTAAAGATTTGGGCCCTAATTCTAAGTACAAATGATAGTCCCTGAAAGAGTCTAAGTTAAGGGGTGACATGATCAGAACTGTGGCAAGAGCTTATAGAGAGTAGATTACTGAGGAGCAAAAGGCTACAGAGATCCCAAACAGAAATTATTTCAGCAGTTCAAGCAGGAGATGATGGTAACTTAGGACAGGGTGGAAATAATCATGATGGAAATAAATAGGTATGTGCAAAAGACATCCTAGAGATAAAAGTGAACACAGTGTGGTGATTAATAGAATATGGAAGATGAGGAGGAAAAAAGTGAGTGTCAGGGGTGACCCTCAGGTTTCTGACTTAACAAACTGAATAATAATATCACTTACTGAAATCTGAAATACCAAACATGGAACAGTTTGGGAGGTGGAGGAAGATCATGGTTTCCATCTTGTACATGTCTGTTAGACATCTACGAAATTGTAGTTGGTCAGCAACACCAACATGGAGCTCACAAAAATAGGACAAACTAAAGCAGTAGTTCTCAAACTTTAGGGAGCATTAGAGATGCCTATGGAGCTGGTTAAGCCATAGGTTTTCACTGTCGGGGTTTCTAATCTCACAAGTTTGGGGAGAGAAGGGGCAGGGATTTGAATTTCTAATGAGTATGTAGCTGATGCCATGGATGCTGTTGATACTGGTTCGGGGATCCCATTTTGAGAACCACTGAGGTAGAGCTCAGACGATACTTTCCTGGTGGCTCAGACAGTAAAGCGTCTGCCTACAATGCGGAAGACCCGGTTTAAATCCCTGGGTTGGGAAGGTCTCCTGGAGAAGGAAATGGCAACCCACTCCAGTATTCTTGCCTGGAAAATCCCATGGATGAGGAGCCTGGTAGGCTACAGTCCATGGGGTTGCAAAGAGTTGGACATGACTGAGCGACTTTACTTTCACTTGAGGTAGAGCTTCATGTTTGGAAATCATTGGGACATGAACAGTATCTGAAGCCTTAAGAATGGGTGAGATTACTAAGGGAAAACAGACTGTAAGGAGGCCAAAAGTGGAGCTGTGATGAGCTTCAAAACTGAAATGACCAGTGGAGGCCTGAGGGTGAGGAGATGAGCAGAGGAGTATGAAGAAAGTCGGTGAAGGCTGTTACTCTACTCACCCAACCTCTTCTAGGTCTTTGTAGCCCTTCAGAACTTGCCATAGCCAGCACTAAGAAAATTCACTCAGACAATGAATAAATGTTCTTTGGAAGCAGAGACTACCATCTGGGGCTGAAAAACTCCGTTTGCTTTCTGTTTCCCTCTGCTGAAAATTAGGAAGCCAAATCTGACGTAAGAGCTGAGGAATTTAGGTTTCTTAAGAGAATGGACTCATCTCCTACAAGGAGCACAACACCCATCCTGATTACTCCAGATCATCAACATGCAGCCAATCCTTAACGTGTGGATCACCTGAAATCTCACCTGGCCCCGTGGGGTCTGTTTCTTTTACACTTGGGTTAGCGGTGAGCTGCCTCCGCATCCTCAGGGTGGCACTTTGGTCCCAAAAAAGGAAAGAAACCACCCCTTGCCTCCTCACTGCCCCCTTCCTGAAGAGCCCAACACTCTTCATGATATCCATTACTTTTTCTCACTGTTTTTAGTTATCAACTCTTTTCTCATAAACTCAAAAATATTAACCATAGGATTTATTTACCAGTGTTTGACTGATTGACATTCAAGTAGGAATCTCAAGAGAAACTGACCTCCAGTACATCAAGGTCTTCTGTGACCTTAGGGATGGGCACCTGGACTCCTGAGCCATGTACTTGCTTCAATCTCCAGTGACATTTGTTGTATGATTAAAGTCCCTGGCAGAAACTGCAGGTTATTTCTGCTTTCATCAATTCCCAGAGATAAAGCAAAGATGTGTTAGTGATCCTCTCCTTCAGATTCACAAGGCAGGCCTAGGGGTAACTTTAGCATCTCTCATTATAGGTAGAATTCACTTGAAATCCTGGCTTTTTCTGGCTCTTTGTAACCCTGTGGGCCAGGACCACCCACATGTAGCAGGTGATTTGCCCAGATAGAGAAAACAAACAGCCTCTGCTTAACAGTGAAGTCCTCCAGCCATATTTTCTGATGCTTCTCTTCCCAATCTGTCTTGCTACTATCTGGACCCTGCCTAGAAATCCTCCTTGCACATGGATGGAGCAGCCTGCCAGCTTGCCCACCCACGTCTCTTCTCGAGAGCCCACCCACCTGCCTGCTTGCCCACCTGCTTGCCGGAGTTATGGATCTAGCTTTATTTGCTCTGATTCAGACATGTGATTTTTTTTTTTCTGTTGTTGCTGTTTTTGTTTTTGTATAGAATAAACTCTGCAGGGCATTTTTTGGTTATGTTTTATTTGTAATTTGAGCAAAGCAAATTTGACCTGTAACCTTTCTTCCCTCTTTTTTTTTTTTTTTTTTAGTTTTAGTTATAAGTAGCAAGTATGAAATAAATGTTCTCCTACAACTCATTATACAATAAATATAAAAACTATTTTTGGTAAATTGGGCAATTTTAAAATGCAGCTGTAGTTGAATATTTAAAGGATTTTGAGGCAAACATTTACATATTATGAAGGATTCATTTATGCCATGAATTCTTTCCCCCGAAGTACATTTTTCAAACATTTAGATGAGATCTTCTTAAAGTGTAGCATTCCAGCAACATGAGAATAACTTCTGTCCTTTATACTCCTTCTTGTCTATGGAAGGAGAATAACTCCAACCCAACTGAACATTACTATGGCACTTGCCACTATAAAACCTAGACATAGTGGAAAAACCCCTCTGCACAGCCTCCCAGCAGTGCCAGCATACGCTGGGCTTTAACCCTGACTGGTGTCTTCTGCATGATACAAATGTCAAGAGTAATAAACTTCTGTGGTGATGATGTTTTCTGCCTGAAGGCTCAAAGTAGCTAGAGTAACACCAGGACTTTAAACATCAAACAACCAGAATGTGGCACAATGAAACCAATCATCTCTGTCAAGTTAATGAATATGCCAGCTGATAAAGGCAAAGTCCATCTGCAGCAATTGGTACTGCCTGCAATGAGTACATCAGCTGTGTCCCAGTTTAGTGCAGGGGCTGAATATAGAAATGGCCTATATACTACTCATAATTTCTTCCACACAAAAAAAGACTATGATTATGTTTACAGGACAGCAAAATGAGAATATTCTTTCTTTCTTGGAGTCATCAAAGTGCCCAACACTTCCCACATTTTCCAGTCAACCTACATGAACAAGTTCTTTGAATCCACTGTTTTTTAGGTGTGTTATTAAAGTAAAACCAGCCAATTTTCTCCCCTCTGATTAGGTTTCTGGGAGGCAAAATTGTTGGGACTCTTGAGTTTACCGATGATGTGATAGAGTCAGGACAAATATGGGGTTAGCCCACCCAAGTAGTTAAATGTGACCAGAACTAATAGATGAATAAATGTCAATGTTCACCAATTACTAAATACTTAGGTTTTAGCACATCTACATTTTAAACTTACTATTAAAAGATACTGAATCATAATCATTCTTGGGTCAGAGAGTACAACAAATGTTTCTTTGTAAATTCCAAAACACCTCCTATAGAGAACTGCACATAACAGGTATATAATTAATCCTTAAGAGAATCATAGAGTATCAGAGCAGAACCCCAGGAAACCCTTAAAAAAACCCAACACTTCTAAAGCTAGGTAAGTCAATGCTTTCTGGGCAAGCTTACTCAAATGTTGGGATGTTTTAGTGCACTGAATAAAAGAAGGAATACAAAACACTGGGAAAAGTTTAAAAGCTACAAACACAAAAGTATAGCATTTTGAAAGGGACAGTAAGCTAGTGATCAAAGTCAACATCTTAAACTCCATGCCTCAATTATTATGATCATCCCTTTGCATGTGTCTACATAGCTCTCTCTGCACACATGCTGTCTCTTCAGTTGTGTCCGACTCTTTGCAACCCACTAGGGTGCAGCCAGCCAGACTCCTCTGTCCATGGGATTCTCCAGGCAAGAATGCTGGAGTGGGTTGCCATGCCATCCAGGTGATCTTCCCAACCCAGGGATCGACCCCTCATCTCTTATTATGTCTCCTGCATTGGCAAGTGGGTTCTTTACCACTGGTGCCACCTGGGAACCCAGGGATCTCTCTCTAGCTTTGTATTATTCCCTTGGCTAAACTACAACTAAACTTAAATCCATCTCTCCCACTAGTCCATGACTAGTTTATGTTCTGATGAATATGCATGAGTAAAACATAGATCTATGTTGACTGGTCATCCTGTAAATTCATAAACCTCAGAGGCCTCCTAAGATTGTACAGTAATCATTCTACTCCTAACCAATCCCTTCTCCCACTCTCTGGATGCCTTTCATGCCTCTCCTGGTTCCTCAAAATGTCAAGTATTCTCTCATCCCTATTCATTTTGATTACCTTGCTTCCTATTTCACTGAGAAATGAAACATAATCAGAAGAGAAATTCCCTAGTTCTCCAATGATATCTACCCAACTACCTGCATCTGTATACATATGCTGTCCTTACACCTAAGGCCAAATCCTCCTCTTATACATTTGTTCAACCCTCTTTTGCTTGCTTAAGGAAAATATTTAACAATATTTCCTTTTTCTTTTTTATCATCAATTCCCGTCCCCTCAGCTGGATCATCACCATGACCATACACATAACACTATTTCTCACAGGTTAAAATAACCCTTTCTTGATCCTTCATCCTGTTTCTGCAGCTGTCTCATTTTTCTCATTTCATTTACAAAGAACTCTTAAAAAAATATATATACATCCTTCTATACTCTTCAATTCTCTTCAGTCACTTTTACCTATACCATTACAGGGAATATCTTCTTAAGGTTACATTGCTAAATACATCTCATCCTCATTTTTAATGACCTCTTAATGGTATTTGCCATAGTTGATATCCTTTCCTCTATTCAAATATTTTCAGTTGGTATGATAGCTTATCTTCAAAAATAACTGTGATCAATTCTTATTCTTCCTGTACATGCATGCCACTCCCCCACTGAGAAATGGTATCTATTTGTCCATCCCCTTGAATCTAGCCTAACTTGTCAATGCTTTGACTAATAGAATATATTTTGACTAATGGAAATAACATTTTAAGCTCTAGACCGAAGCTTTAACAGAAGCGGTATTTTCTTTCTTCTGCCTCTTAGGAGCAGTGATGTGCCATGTAAAAAGCCCAGGGGGCCACAAGGAAAAAGTACTGAGGTACCAAACGTGTGGTTACACATATACACTACCATATGTAAAACAGATAGCCAATGGGAATTTGCTCTATGACTCAAGGAGCTCAAACTGGAGCTCTGTGACAAGCTAGAGGGATGGGGTGGGGTGGGCTGCGGGAGGGAGTTTCAGGAGGGAGAGGACATATGTATACCTATGGCTGATTCATGTTGATGTATGGCAGAAACCAACACAATATTGGCAAGCAATGTTCTTTCAATTAAAAATAAATAACTTTTTAAAAATAAAATTTTCTTAAAAAAAAAAAATAGAGCCCATTTTGGCATTTCAGTCCAGCCAAGCTTTCAATGAGTGCAGATCCAGCTAAGATCTGATTGCAACTGGATGAGTGGTATCAAGCAATAACCACCTAGTTGAGCTGTCAGTTCACACAGCCTTGATGTACAGTAATAAATGGTCGGCTTAAGACACAAAGGTTTAGGTTTGTTTATCACAGAAGTAATTGTGTCACCATCTTTGATGGGTGTGAAAACATTAACTCCAACTAGAGGGAGCTTAATTAATACCAAGGACCCCCAGCTATTGCCTATGAAATCCCTTGTCATAATCGTACAGTGTGAGGCCAAGCCTCCAAATGGCTGCTTATGGTGGGGAAATCAAGGCAGGACCATTCCTAGGAAAGCAGCACCACTCGGACAATTGCCTCTGACTTGAGAACTTCCCAGTGGCCTTGCTGAACCCACTTTAAACCACAGCTGTTCAACCTCCACTCCCCCACAACTACTTCGCTTGTGGTCAGACTAGCACGGCAGTCTGTCAGCTGTCCCAGCCTTATGTAGCTCCCTCCTCCACTTTCTCTGGTAGGCATTTCCCCTAATAAAATATTTGTATGTTTAATTCTATCTTGGCCTCTACACAGAGAACCCTAGTTAGCCCACCACACTTGCCTGTCTCTCCTCCTACATCTTTAGTCACTACTTTTGAGTCTCTTTCTTTGGTGTCTCTTCATCCCCCTGAAGTCAAAGTGTAGATGTGCCCTAGGACTCAGTCCTTAGTCCTCTCTTTTCCAGCCATACTCATCCCCTTAGAGATCTTGTCCAACACTATGCCTTTTGGAGATAATGTATTTATCTCTGAAGCAAAACTTTCCCCTGAACATCAGACTTGATATCTCACTCAACCGTCTTACAGGAACCTCTCAACTTTGTTCAAAACATGTCCAAAACTGAGCTGACATCTCTCCCTAAACTTGTTCCTTTCACATTCCTGACCATCTCTGTAAATGCAACCTCATCCTTCTAGTTGCTGTAGTCAATCTTGATTCTCCGTCTCATATATCATTCTGGGCACCGTTAGATACTGTCATCTATAGCACCAAAATATCTCCAAAATTTGTCTACATCCTATTTTCCTTGATACCACCCTGGTCCAAGGCATCATCATCTCTCATCGGGATCACTGCAACAATCTCTAACCTGGGTCCCTGCTTTTCTTTTTGCCTCTCCTTCACCTTACTCTCAGAACAGCTCCCAGAGCCTCTTGTTAACAACTTGTTAGATCATGTCGTTCCTCTGTCTTAAATCTTCCTTTACTCAAAAATCTCACCTTATTCTGAACAAAAGAAAAAGTCCTCATAATGATGTGTAAACCCCTCCATGATCAAGCCCTCCTCTCTTCTTACTTCGCTCCAGACATTGGTCTCCTTCATGTGTCTCAAGTCTGCCTACGTGCCCTTACTTCAGAGGGCCTTTGCACTGGCCCTCTGCCTGGAACATACTTCCCCCTTTATCAGATTCACTTCTTTTCAGTTTTTAAGTAAATGCTAACTCCTCAACAAAAGCTTCTCTGGCCACCCTCTCTAAAATTGTCATTTCCCAGGACACTTCATATTCCCCCTCCCCTATTTTAATTTTCTCCTCAGCACTTGTCACTATTTCATGTAATGTATATTTTGCCAATTTATCTGTTTGTCTCCCCAACTATAACATGCACTCTATAAAGAGATTTTTGCCTTTCTTTCCCTCCTGCTTCTGAGCACTTGGAATATTATCTATTACATAGAATGCTCAGTAAATATTCAGTGAATAAATTAATTTTTGAAAATAAAATAAAAAGAATACATGAGCCAAATTTCACTGTCTGGCACATATAAAATGCTTCATAAATACTCATAGAATTAATGAATTCTTTTCCTAAGATAACTTTTTTCTAAGACACATGAGCCAAATTTCATTGCAGTGAACCAGAGATGCAAAACACTGTTTCACTGCAGTTCTACAGAGTATGTCAGTCTGTAAGTGGATCATAACTGAGGTTTGGGAATCTTTGCATTATGGAGATGTTTTTAAAATAATGGTCTATTTCTTGATATCTAAGGTATAATTTCTGTTTCTTGTCACACCAATCTATTGGATTTCTTATCCCTGATTGTTCATCATGGTGGAATTTAAAAAAAAAAACAAAAGGAAAATTCTCTATTTAATTTATTAGAAGATTACAACACCAACGAATTTGTTTTGCAGTGAAATTCATCTGTTTTGGTAGAAAATGCAGACTTAATAAAGGAGAGAAAGAAAAAAAGAAGAAAGAATGAGCCCAGAAATTTTAAACTCTTTTTCTCCCATCCCTGTAGATAAGGAAGGTACATCTTTAGTCACTTGAGCCCTGTATTTTTTTGGTGCCAAAAATTTCATTCCTCCTTCCTCCCACACTTCTTGACATATATTTAAAACAGTCAAAAGTAAAAGGAACTCACCATATCCTCACAAGGGGAGGAAGCTGTGCATTCCCTTTACTGTATCCTGGGATATTTTTAGCAGATTTACAGAACAGCTTTTGACAATAGCAAAATAGAGCTCTTTGAGAACTAGTTATTTAAACCCCTGCTGAATGTATCCTGACAAAAATTAGAGCGTTTCATTAATTAGATAGCCCGAGGAGAGAATTAAATCTTGCGTCACCACCCTGAGTGCCAAAATAAGGCGACTCTTCAGACTTAGCCTTGTAATTAGAGGGTCCCAGTGAGAGAATCGGAATCAGCACTATTCATGTTGAAGAACCTGGCTGGCAGCATGTGTTAGTGAGAGAAAGCAGAAGCATGGACTTGAGAAGGACAAAGGAAACATGGGTGTCATTGAAAATATGTGCGCCTGACTTCAATCTCCAAAAAACCAGGACAGTGAATTGGAATTTACTGCTGTGACACTGGCTTCGAAATTTTCACTGGGGCATTTGCGCCATTTTGGCACAAAGGGTGAGAGAAGAAAAGTTTAGGCTCTGTGATGGCCTTGAGGGATGGGATGGGGGAGGGGAGGGAGGCTCAAGAAGGAGGGAATATGTATAATTAGGACTCCTTTGCGTTGTTGTTGTACAGCACAAACCAACACAGCATTGCAAAACAATTTTCCTACAATTTAAAAAAAAAAAAGGAAAATTTTAGTTGCCCCATCACTTTTTAAGGACAAAAAGGTAGGGGTGAGAAATCAATGGAATTCTTTCCCAAGCTCCAGTAGGCAATAGTTTTATCTAGTGGATTTCAGCTTGAGATACTATCTAGAACTAAGTACCATGGTGTAGCTCCCATAAATGAGAGTGCTTACTTTTCAAAAACATGGCATTTTTCAAATCATTTGCATTTTAAAGGTCTAAGGAATTTTAATCACTGATCAGTTTTAACCCACGTTTCCTGCATGCGTGCATAAGCATACACCCTCAACTTTGCCATCCTCATAAAAATTCTTTCTTTAAGCTCTTACTTTCATGTGTTTTTAAAATGGCTCAGCTCCCCCGCAGCTCTCATCAGCCAGCCTTCCCAAGTGGTCCCCCTGCCTTGGAAGATGAAAGGCCTTCTTCACTTCAGCCAGGCTCCTGCTTCTGCTTTCACGCTAATGGAAAATAACTTAAAGACTGGAAAGGAACTGAGTATCACAGGCTGACCTTGAGCTGGCAGAATGCACTTCCTCACAAGGGTTTTCTAGCTCTCATGTGGCATTCATTCTCATTTGGAAAAGCCACCAAATACTCAAATGTCTTTAATTAAAACACGTTTCACTCATTCATATCTAGCTAGTCATTATAGAATATAGAGAACCAACTTATTTCATGGCATATTAGCTTTATACTCAGGAGTCAGGTGTCTCTTCGCTTGAACTTAGGCGAAGTTCAAATCCCAGCTCTCTCTCTTATTAGCTGTGCAATCTTGAGCAACATAAGCTATAATTCTTCTGTATTTTCTTTTTAATCACAGAGACAGATATACAGTTAGGGGTCTTGGTAATGTGTAATACCTCCAGGATTAAAAACCACACAAAAGTTCTGTGATATCTACTAGCTTATCAGTGTTGGCCATTGCTATGGCCTGAACATTTGTGTTCCTCCCAAGTTCGTATGTTGAAATCCTAACTCCCAAAGTTGATAGCATTAGGAGGTGGGGGCCTTTGAGAGGTGATCAGGTTACAAAGGTAGAGCGTTTATTAATAGAATTAGTGTCTTATAATAGATCCCTAGCCCCTTGTGCCATGGGACAGCACAGTGAAAGGGCAGCAGTCTGCAGCCTGGAAGACAGCCCTCCCCAGACCTTGTTGGCATGCCAGTCTTGGACTTCTAGCCTCCAGAACTGTGAGAAATAATTTTCTGCTATTTATAAGCTACACAGTCTGTGGTATTTTAACAGACTGGAAGGATGAAGACAATCATTTAGACAGTTACTAAACACGTTCATGTCCACAGCAAACCTTCAATCAACTCAGCTTCTGCTTATCCATTAGTTGGTGTTTGGGGCCACAAGGCTAGTTTCATTATGAATGAAGATATGATGTTCTTGTCAAAGGAGAGGCAGGCAATATATCTTTTAAATAATATGCTGTCAAGAATATTTAAGTGATTTTCATGGAATTATTTGCTATTACCACCAATAAGCTTTTGTTGGGTGATGTTTTGTGCTGGGCACTGAGCCAGATTTTGAGAAGAGAAAAGTGCCATGACATGGTCCTCTACAATAAACTTAAAATCTAGTTGGAAAGACAGGATACATTCATCTAGCAATAAATAAAAATAAATGATAACAAAATAATTGGAGTAGAAAATTGTGTTCTTGAAATTCAAAGGAACAAGAGGCTATTCTGGGCTTGGGATGCCAGAAAATAATCTCTTCCAAAATATGAGAGGTGGACCATAAAGAAGAATTGATGCTGAAGAATTGATGCTTTCAAACTGTGGTGCTGGAGAAGATTCTTGAGAGTCCCTTGGACAGCAAAGAGATCAAACCAGTCAATCCTAAAGGAAATCAATCCTGAATATTCATTGGAAGAAGTGATACTGAAGCTCCAATACTTTTGCCACCTGAAGGAAAATGCTTACTCATTGGAAAAGACCCTGATGCTGGGAAAGATTGAGGGCAGGAGGAGAAGGGGGTGACAGAGACTGAGATGGCTGGATGGTGTCATCAACTCAATGGACTTGAGTTTGAGCAAACTCAGGAAGATGGTGAAGGACAGGGAAGCCTGGCGTGCTCCAGTCCATGGGGTCACAAAGAGTTGGACATAATTTAGTGACTGAATAACAACAGCAAAACAACTAGAACTCAAGAGAGGTCTTGAAGATTAGTCAGAACATTAAACTAGTGGAAAAAAGGAGAAGAGAAAGCATTTTAGTGGTCAAAGAGGTAGCAATGTTTATAGCACAACTGGGGGATGAGCTGGCTAGTTAAGCTGGATCAAGGTGTCACAGCCCTTCATCAAGGATGATTCCCCAATTTCATGCAATGTGTATATTTAAATTTAACCTGAATTAAGATTTGCTGAAAACATTCTACATTTTCTCATGCAGGATGTTACTTACATCCACATTATTAACTGATATAATAAAGCAATTCCCTAATATGCTAAACTTTAAACTTCTCTTTACTAACTTTCCTGTCATTCATCAATACATCCAATCAGATGAATGCTAGGGAAAGTTGGAAGAGAGACTTAATTCAGCCACTACAGTTACATTAAAACTGAAAATTAAAAAGCTGCAAAAATTAGTAGAATATACACTTCTTTTGCAATTGTAACTCCCCTTTACTCTGTCTGTACTTAATCAGAAAAGCAAAATATTTAGAGCTAAAAAGAAGTATACAGACTATTTTATGCAACTCTCACTTCACAATGAAGAGACAGTGATACATTCATGTGTGTGTTAGTCTCTTGGTCGTGTCTGACTCTTTGTGACCCCATGAACCCCATAGCTCACCAGTCTCCTCTGTCCATGGAATCCTCCAGGCAAGAATACTGGAGTGGGTTGCCATTCCCTTCTCCAGGGGATCTTCCCAACTCCAGGGATCAAACCCAGGTCTCCTGCATTGCAGGCAGATTCTTTACCATCTGAGCCACCAGGGAAACCTTACCTTACTTCATGAGGGAATAAGTAAGATCTCATAGTAATTATTGGCAAAACTAGGACCAGAACTAAGGACTGGAAGTCAGAATCTGATTTTGAGTATCTCTATACCACATTGATGGGAGAACCTTGTGGATGAAGATTGACCATGAAAACTAAGAAGAAGTCAATAGGCAGGGCCAGTGTGGGATGGGCTAAATGACTGGGTGGGCTGCTGGGATGAAAGAGAAGCTCAGAGAGGACAGAAGCCTGGAAGAGTTGGCACCGGTAAAAGAACCTCAGTATCAGAATCTTAGAGAAGTGGCAGTCTGTGAATCTGATGTGACTTAGGGAGTTGTGATTAGAGTGCGAGGCATAATAGCACCTCCTCTGAATTGCAGTTCAACTTGTGAAATTACTCTGATTACCAGAAATGAATCTCAAGGAATATTTTCTTGAATATCAAAGACTCTACTAAACTTTTTTGAAACTTTAAGGTTTCCACGTTTCTTGCCAAAATTCTGATTCTAAATTGTTGTCATCAGGAGCTCTGACCTGTAGAATGTAGGAAGGTTCCACTATGCCAAAATGCAATGGTAGATCTTATATAGCAATGACAGATTTGAGATACTCATTTATATTTATCTTAAAAATTAGTAAATACTTATTGTAATGGTTATTTTTAGTCAGTCAGTGACTTTTGCAAACCTCAAATCTACTCTCTAGTTTAACTATAACCTAAAACAATTTTTTCCCTGAACGTCTGTCACTCTGAATCATATTTTATCCGGCACAGAAATCTCAGTGCCCACTCAGCAAAACTGATACATGAAGAATACTAGTGCTGAGATCTGTCTTACTGAATGTTTTGCAAATGGTTATGATTTGGAAGTGAGAGTACAGTGCCATATTGTAGACAACTGAATTCTATGCAGATGGAGATAAATCCCAAGTAAGATATAACAAGGCTATGTCAGCAGATACAATGACAAATTGTTTTAATATGGAAAAATAAATATTCATTAAAGAACAAATAAAAATTAAACTTGTCAGATTTATAAGTAAGATTTACAATAGGTTTGATCTGTTTATTTCATATAAGAAATTATCTAAAGTGCATTGGAGTCTATTTATTGAAGCTATACAATGTGACAACCAATAAGGTCAAGAAATGGGTATAGTCAGGATGAATACTGGACATAAAACCTTATCAACACCTCATACACAGAACACTGTAGCCTCTCCTGAACTTCATCAGGCACTTGTCATTGACCTCCATAAACTGAGGGTCAATTTGGGAAAAAAAAAAACCTTGCAATCATACTGATCATTGTACTCCCAAAGTTCTTGACACATAACAGATTCTCAAAATGTGTTTTGTAAAATAAACCATTAGGAGATCCAATATGATAAATCAGAATAATGGAATGGCATAAGAAAAGGTGTAGTTGTAGATTCAAAAAGATCAGTCTGAAAGCTAGAGGCTAAAAAGTGATAGGAATGAAAACTGCAAAATGAATGGACTCCCAGAAAATTTAGTATATAGTAAATACAAGGTACCCTCTGAGATTTAAGAAATAAATATAAGTCAAGGATTTGTCAAACATAGCAAATTAACCTATCTCATTAGTTACAAGGCACATGTGTTGAAAATGTATATGAAATTTTTAAAGGGTTTAATATAATCTAAAAATATATTAAAAGAAACAGGAATGTTTAAGTGTCCTAAATTCCTGAGACTGATGTAACAGAAGGAAACTCCTTAGACATGTGCCAACTCCTTAAAACATAAAATATGAATAATATGAGGAACACAAAGGGAAGCAGAATAACTGTGCTACACTCTAATTTCATTCTGCCATCTACTAGCTCTATGACCTTGCACAAGTCACTTCAAAATCCCTCTAAATCTCATTCTTCTCATCTGTGAAATGGGGATAAGACCTGCCTTGTGGAGTTGTTGAATAGTAAATATGATAATGTAGTTGAAAGTATATAAAGCACATACATAAGGTAAAAAATAAGTCCTTCATACTACTGGTATAGAATACTATTGGAATAACCCAATGTGACACTGATGGTTCTAGAATTCAGTATGAAAACTTTTCATTATCAAATTTCCAATTGATAATCTATGAGGAATATACACATTTTATGACAGGAGGTTTCTCTGCCATGGATACTTCAGTACAAACAACACATTTCTTAGAATGTAGGGCTAAATGGGAAGGTAGGCGAGGGAAAAGTGGGGATTCCTACTGACTTTTAAAAAATACCTGAGGAGATTATACATTCTAAAACCTGGCAATTCTTGCCATTTCTCTGTCATGAGCAGACATAAAGGGTGGAATAAAGAACACCGAATAAAAACTTATTTCAGAGCTACGCAGAGCTGGTTTCTGGGAAGAGGCAACACAGCAATTTTTTTTTCCCTTAACAATCATATTAAAGCCATAACTTCAAACGGTCAAAAGGAGAAGACCATGTTTCATTGAATTCAGGATTGACACCCACGGCTCCCTGTTCAAACAGTCCTATGGGTCTTCAGGAGTGCAGCTTTATAAAACACGAACAAACAGAAACAGATTGCTGTAAACTACGTACTGGTTTCCCAGAGACACAAAGAGAGCACAAACTGGTCCCTGGTAATATCACTACTTTCTTCAAAGTCCTTTAGTGCCCTGGTGCACTAGTTCTCAGGCTTGGCTGATCTTAGAATCACATGAGAAAGCTTTCAAAAATCCTGATGCTTTGGCTACAATCCAGAACAACTGAATTAGAGTTAACGGGGATGGGGCTCAGGTACTGGTGTTTTTAAGACTTCCCAGATGATTCCAATGGTAGCCAACAGTTGAAAATCACCTCTCATAGCTTCCCATTCCCAGCTAAGTCAAACCATGCTCCTTAGCTTGGCTCTTAAGTTCTGCCACACCTTGATCAATATTTATGTTTTCAGCCTTATTTCCTACACTCCCAGTGCCCCAACTTAACCAGTCTGTTCTGTTCATACACTGTTCACCTGCTGATGACAAACAGATCTCTGTGTTCACTTCCATTTATCTTATCTCTACTTAGTCAAATCAGGTTCTTCTTTCAATATCCAACTCAAATGCTAGTACTTCCATGAAGTTTTTTGTGGGGGGAGGATTTGGACTCTCTATTTGGCTCCGTGTGTGTTTCTCTCTCTCTTGTAACCTCCTTTCCCTCTCCACCTCTGATCTGCTAGACTCGTGCTAAATTGAACTAAAACAAAGTATTGTCTCAGGCTGATAGGTTGTCATAAAGAGAAACTTTGAGGTAGGATGTAATCTAAAAAGTGCTAGCTATAGAGCCTTTTAACTCCATGATATTTCCTATGTTATAATTCTAAGCATTCCCCTGGCTATAGTTTTCAGAGCAGAGATTAGCCATGTAACAATTTTATTACTTCTGTGAATAATTACAAATCAATTTTTTAAAGTACAGGCCCAAGAGATCAATACCAGATCTTTCCCTAAACCTTTTCTTCACTTAGAGACACATCTACCCAGCTCTCCTCCCTCTCATTCATTAATTCACAACGTCTAAAGGACTGTTTCAGTGAAATACCTCTCAAATATTCCCTTTTTTTCTTAGCCTGGCTACCACGAACATAATAAAGTCTACATTGGTGTAGCTGAAACTTTAATACAAACTCAAATCACTTGCTAAACTTATCAAAATGTGAAATCTAACTCAGAAGTTTTGCTGTGACCTTCTTCTACATTTCCAATGAGCTTCCGGCTGATACAGATGATGCTGTTTTTCCAGGACCACATTTTGGGTTACTAAGATCTAGATTACAGCCAGAACCTCATTTATGGGCTCCCTGCCCCTACTCGTACCCATATAATTATTGATGGTAACATCAAAACAGGAAATTTAAAATAAAAGCCTGATCATACCTCTTTCCTATTCCAGCTCCCCTCAGCCTACCATTCTTTTCAATGGACTCCCCAAATTGTCAAGATGAAGTCCAAACTCTTTAGCATAACTTAAAAGGTTTCTTAATATTTTGTTCCTCCTTGTCTTGCCAGCCTCATTTCTCTCTATTCCTTCATTCAACACAGATTTGATAAGTGCTGCTGCAACACTCAATCCTACTGCTTTAAGGGCCAGCCACAGCCAAGCGTAGCCAATGCCCCTAGCAGAGATTTCTTGCTTCTGAAACTTTTCTGTTGCTACTCTCTTTGCTTCTTTAAAATTTATTTTATTTAAGCACAATTGATTTCCAACATTGTGTTAATTTCTGCTATACAGCAAGTGATTCAGTAATATATATATATAGAAATATATATTATAATTCTATATTTATATATTATTTATATATTTACATATTAAATATATAAATTTAATAAATATAAAATATATAAATAAATATATAAATATAAATATATTAAAATATATATTATATAAAAATATATATATATATATATACATTCTTGTTCATACTCTTTTCCATCATGGTTTATCACAGGATGTTGAATATAATTCCCTGTATAATACAGTAGGACCCTATTGTTTACCATTCCATATAAATAGTTTGCAGGAGAAACTAATAAATTCCAGGACTCAGACATAGGCTCGAGACAAGCAGGAAAGACCAACATTTAAGTTTCTAAGTTTCTGTGGGGAGTAAGAGTGCTATGGGTAAAATTTTGTGATGTTCAGGTTTGGTAGAAATTGGAGACAACTGTGACAATATGGGAACAAACACTTTTGAGCAAAGCAAAAAGAATGTATAGTTAGAAATTCATTCAAAATCACAATTTTCACAGCTTCCAGATGTTCTGCTAACTCTTAAAAAATTCCCCAGTTTCTAAGTATTAACTATCTAGCCGAGTGGTTCAGCAAATGTGTGATCAATTAGGGAGTGTTTCAAAGGGAGAATCAAAGGGAAATCATTTGAGCACATCCTTTAATGAGCCATATTTATGCCCACATGTTCTTAAGAAGTAGAATTGCTCTCATATTTTTGTATAAGAAATACTCTCATATTTTTGTACTTTCCTTACATTCTTGATATATAATATTGTGTACTAAGAATTTTCATGTGCAGGATTCTGGTTTATAGAAAAGTTTATTTTCTGGCAAATGCATGTCATTAAAAACAAAAACCAAACAAACAAAAACAACAGACCAGTCCTTGCCCTTCTGGTGACAACTGACATGATAAACAAATGAAGTCATAAGTGCTGTGACAGAAGTAAGGGCAAGCATAGTGGAACATAAATGACTCTCATTAAATGGGTGTCAGGGAATGCTTCTTAAAGTCTCGCAGAATGAAAAAAACTCTTAAAATTCTTTAAATGAAATAAAATAAACCAATAAACACACAAAAATGCAAATTAACCAACCAAACAAGAAACTCGTGTTAAAAAAAAAAAAAACTCCTCAAAGTTATCAAATAAGACACGGGTTTATTTGAAAAAGTATGAGAAAAATACTTAGAAGTATCTTGTTCCTAATTCCTTCCCTTTTGTCCTCTCTCCTCCTTCTTCACCCTTCTCCCATCTTTCTCCCTCCTGTGCCTTCATCTGAGGCCTCCCTCCTCACTTCCTCTCCCTGCTCCCCACCCCTACCACGCCCTCTCTAGTTCTCTAGTCTCTATAACATCTTGTGCTGTGCTCAGTCGTGTCTGACTCTTTGCAACCCCATGGACTGTAGCCCACCAGGCTCCTCTGTCCATGGAAATTTCCAGGCAAGAATACTGGAGTGGGTTTCCATTTCCTACTTCAAGGGGTCTTTCCAACCCAGGGATTGAACCCAAGTCTCTTGCGTCTCCTGCATTGGCAGGTAGATTCTTTACCACTGCACCACCTGGAAAGCTCCCTATAATATTGACAGAGATCATATAGGACATCACAGGCAGGCAGATCTAGGAGGATCACCCCAAAATCACCAAAACCCAAGCTCTGAATTACCACCTCAGCCACCAGTGTGGGCAGACAGGAAAAGTCTAGACCTTATCCTAGTTTATCCACAAAGCTTGTTTTTATACACCTAGGTTTTTACTTTTTTATAAAAGTTTTATACATTTTAATATTTGAAGTGTGTTAAAATTTAGTTTCAGTAATAATAATATAGATTCTGAATTTAAAAGACAATAAAATATTTTCACCTAAATAAAGACCAAAATAGCATTGCCATGTGGTTCTGCTATAGTATACCTCTGAAAGTAACTTTGTAAACTGGACGTTGGCAGGTCATCCATCATGATGAAGAGAGTTTATAGGTTCTTCATTCTCTCTGTACTCATTTACAGCAGAATTAAACAAGGGGTAAGTAAAATGCTTTCTGGATAAATATAGATACAAATAAAACCTGTAGGATTTCCATACTGTAGAAAGCCATAAAGAGCTGTATTTCTAGTTTCTGTTATAAACGGACATTGTTAGTGTAAGAAATGTTCTTTAGAAAGCTGTTTTCTTTCATATAGAATTCTTATAGTATATGGATACTAGTTCAATCCATGAAATAAGGTTGAACTCCTAAGATAGTTTTTTTTAAATTTTATTTTACTTTTAATTGGAGGATAACTTCTTTACAATATTGTGTTGGTTTCTGCCATACAGACATGAATTAGCCATAGGTGTGGGTGTGTGTATGTGTGTGTGTGTGTGTGTGTGTGTGTGTGTATCCCCTCCATCTTTGACAGTGAAAACATTTCCTTAAAACTCAACATTCAAAAACCAAGATCATGGTATCCAGTCCTATTACTTCATGGCAAATTGATGTGGGAAATGTGGAAACAGTGTCAGATTTCATTGTCTTTGGCTCCAAAATCACTGCAGATGTTGACTGCAGCCATGAAATTAAAAGTCGCTTGCTCCTTGGAAGAAAAGCTATGAAAAACATGCACAGTGTATTAAAATGCAGAGACATCACTTTGCTGACAAAGGTTCTTATAGTCAAAGCTATGGTTTTTCCCATAGTCATGTATGAAAGTGAGAGTTAGACCATAAAGAAGGCTGAGGGCCAAGGAATTTATGCTTTTGAATTGTGGTGCTGGAGAAGACTCTTGAGAGTCCCTTGGCTTGTGAAGAGATCAAAACAGTCAATCCTAAAGGAAATTAGTCCTGAATATTCATTGGAAGGACTGATGCTGAAACTCTAATACTTCGGTCACATGATGGGAAGAGCTGACTCACTGGAAAAGCCCCTGATGCTGGGAAAAATTAAGGGGAAGAGAAGCAGGCAACAGAGGATGAGATAGGTGGATGGCATCACTGACTCAAGGGACATGAGTTTGAGCAAACTCAGGGAGAGAGATGGACAGAGAAGCCGGGAATGCTGAGTTCACGGAGTCATAAAGAGTTGGAGACGACTGAGTAACTGAAAAGTAACAACAACCTCCTCCTTCTTTAATCTCCTCTCCCATCCCACCCTCTAGGTTGTCAGAGTACCAGCTTTGGGTTCCCTGCATCAAACAGAAAATTCCCACTGGCTATCTATCTCACATACGGTAATGTATATGCTTCAATGTTACTCCCTCAAATCATGGTACCGTCTTGACTTCAAAAGTCAAGATAGAGTATTTAGTGCAAGATGAGTTGCCAAAGATAGAACCAGGAGAAATATACTGAGGTGGGTTCTGATGAGGAGCAAGGGAACATAACTAGCATTCAGGGAAAGAGGGAAGAACTAGAATTCAATTGTACTATATAAATCAGGGAGTAGAGAGTTTAAAGAAAAGTAAACATAATAAATAGCCTCAAATTCTCCATCTTCAAAATATTAACCCCTGAAATTACCTTTTAAAATCCACTGCTTGAAATTCAAAAGTTGCTGACACAAGAATGACTCTCCAAGATTTAGATATGTTTGAAGCTTAATATTTTATTTGTGGAGTTGTCACAGTTAATTAGAAGTAAAGGAAATAGAGCAGACAACCTAACCAATGCCAGTCTGTCTCTTGTTACTGTAACTCTTATAGCATTTAATCCAGTCCATCCCCTTGTTAAGGGTTTATGTTAGATCACCAGACATCCTTTTCTCAAAGTTTTTCTGAATCTCCTCCAAATAGAGGAGCTCTTCAGGGACTTCTGAGCGTCTGGGATCTTCCCACCCCAGGGATTGAACCCAGGTCTCCTGCATTGCAGGCTGATTCTTTGCCTTGTGAGTCACCAGGAAAGCCCAAGTAAACTGGAGTGGGTAGCCATTCCCTTCTCCAGGTGATCTTCCTGACCCAGGGATTGAACCAGGGTCTCCTGCATTGCAGGCTAATTCTTTACTAGCTGAGCTACCAGGGAAGCCCTGTTGAGAAAGCAGACTTCAGGATCTGCACAGGCAGAGAGGAAAGCAGCAGTAGCCAAGGACGACTGGTAGGCTTTCACCCCTTCCCTTTGGTGCTGTTCCTTTTTCTTCATCCATAGTAACTCTCCTTGGAGACGTCAAAGTTCTCTGATGGTGTTTACCATACCACCTTATGTTAAAAAAGATTTTTTTAAGCTTCATTTTTGGTCAGTTTTATTTTTAAATCTCTCAGGCTATTTCTTTGTGAGCAACTAATTCAATCATTCTGGTATTTCCTGACTCAATCAATCCTGAGAAAAGTCCACTCAAACTGGGGGATTGGATATAAGAACTAAAAGAATAGAGAAAAGGATAAGTGCACTTTTTTTTTAACCAAATTGTCATCTTTCTATTCATAATACAAGCAAAACAGACATCCTGGTTATAAAAAATACATTAAAAATAATCCATGAATTACACTTTCTAAAAAAGATACATGCACTCCAATGTTCACTGCAGCACTATTTACAATAGCCAAGACATGAAAGCAATCCAAAATGTCTATCAGCAGATGAATAAAGAAGATGTGGTGTGTGTGCATGCATATATATCTATATCTATATACAATGGAATATTATTCAGCCATAAAAAAATGAAACAATGCCATTTGCAACAACATGGATGGATCTAGAGATTATCATACTAAGTCAGAGAACCATAAATCATATGATACTATTTAAATGTGGAATTTAATATAATACAAATGAACTTATACGCAAAACAGAAACAGACCCACAGATGTAGAGAACAAAATTATGGCTACTAAAGGGGATAGGCGAAGAGGATAAACTAGGAGTTGGGGACCAAAATGTACACACTAGTATGTAGTGTACACATACACATATAGTGTACACATATATGGTGTACACATATGTGTACACAGTAGTATATAGCATAGTGTTGGTAAAATAGATGACCAACAAGGGCCTACTGCATAGCACAGGGAACAATACTGAATATACTGATAACCTATAAGGTCGGGGAATCTGAAAATGTGTGTGTATATACATATATATGAATTATTTTGCCACACACCTGAAACTAACAAACATTGTACATCAACTATACTTCAATAGAAAAAAAAAATAGGGGGAGGAGCCAAGATGGCGGAGGAGTAGGACGGGGAGACCACTTTCTATCCTACAAATTCATCAAAAGAATAACTGAACGTAGAGCAAACTTCACAAAACAACGTCTGATCGCTAGCTGAGGTCATCAGGCGCCCAGAAAAGCAGCCCATTGTCTTCGAAAGGAGGTAGGACAAAATATAAAAGATAAAAAGTGAGACAAAAGAGCTAAGGACGGAGATCTGTCCCGGGAAGGGAGTCTTGGGCAGCAGCGCTTGGGGTAGGGTCCAGGCCTGAGTGCCCTGAGGACAATCGGAGGGAGCTTCTGTGAGTTGCCAACTTAAACTGTGGGAGAGCAAAAGAGAGAGAGAGAAAATTAACCAGCCCGGACACACTGCCGGCTGTTCACAGAACAAAGGGACCGAGAAAGTCCAGAGAAGAGCTCGCAGGCTGCGGACCGGCCCAGCCCCGCTGGAGGCAAGAGGCAAGGGGGAGGGGAAGGTCGCAGCGAGACACAGGGCGCAGGCACCTGACCAGCGCGGGCGGGGACTGGGGCTGGGGATGCGGAGGGCAGAAGGCGCACGCACCCGACTGGCGCCAGCGGAAACTGAAACTGGGTCCGCGGAAGGGAGTGGGCGCGCCACACCTGGGGAGAGTGTGCCCATCAAGCCCCTGGCTGCCTGGACCGCTCTGACGGGGAAGGCACAGAGAGCAGGCGCAGCTTTTTGCTCTGCACTTTTGTGGAACACCCGAGGGCTGGAACCACACGCAGCGCGGGGCGCGCTCTATATGGAGCGGCCGGGAGCCTGAGCAGCGCAGACCGAGAAAGCAGCGCCAGACCCTCCCTGCAGCACCAGCCCCTCCCTGCAGAGCAACGGAACTAGCTACCTGAATAAGAGTCCACCTCCGCCCGCCTGTGTCAGGGCGGAAATGAGGCTCTGAAGAGACCGGCAAATAGAAGCCAAATAAACAAAGGGAACCGCTTCAGAAGGGACCGGTGCAACAGATTAAAATCCCTCTAGGAAACACTGACTACACCGGAAGGGGCCTGTAGATATCGAGAAGTGTAAGCTGGAACGAGGAGCTATCCGAAACTGAGCCAAACCCACATTGACCGCAACAGCTCCAGAGAAATTCCTAGATATATTTTTACTTTTTTTTTTTTTTTAAGTAAGAAAAAAAAATTTTTTTTTATTTTTTCTTTTTTCTCTTTTATTTTCCTTTAAAATTCCCTATTACTCCCCCATTACTCCTTAACATTCATTTTCATAGATTTTTATGATTTTTTTAATTAGGGAAAAAATTTTTTTCTTTCTTTTTTTTTTTCTTCTTTTTTTTTCTTTCCTTTTTCTCCTCTATTTTCTATTTTTCTTTTTCTCTTATTTCTTTTAAAGTCCTCTAGTACTCCTCTACTACTCCTTAATTTTCATTTTCAATACACTATAACCTTACAAAAAAGAGAAGAGAAGCCCTATTTTTAAACCGAAATTCAGTTCCCATTTTTATTCAGGAGTGTGTTGATTATTCTCTCCCAATCTTGACTCTCTGTTTTCTACCTCAGAACACCTCTATTTCCTCCTTTCCCCTTCTCTTCCCAATCCAATTCTGTGAACCTTTGTAGGTGTCTGGGCTACGGAGAACACTTTGGGAACAGAGAACTGCGTAGATCGATCTCTCTCCTCTTGAGTCCCCCTTTTTCTCCTCCTGCTCATCTCTATCTCCCTCTTCCCTCTCCTCTTCTTCATATAACTCTGTGAACCTCTCTGGGTATCCCTAACGGCGGAGAATCTTTTTGCCATTAACCTAGAAGTTTTATTATCAGTGCTGTATAGTTGGAGAAGTCCTGAGACTACAGGAAGAATAAAACTGAAATCCAGAGGCAGGAGACTTAAGCCCAAAACCTGAGAACACCAGAAAACTCCTGACTACATGGAACTTTAAGTAATAAGTGACCGTCCAAAAGCCTCCATACCTACACTGAAACCAACCACCACCCAAGAGCCAGTAAGTTTTAGAGCAAGACATACCACGCAAATTCTCCAGCAATGCAGGAACATAGCCCTGAACGTCAACATACAGGCTACCCAAGGTCACACCTAACACATAGACCCATCTCAAAACTCATTACTGGGCACTCCATTGCTCTCCAAAGAGAAGAAATCAAGTTCCACGCACCAGAACACTGACGCAAGCTTCCCTAACCAGGAAACCTTGACAAGCCAATTGTCTAACCCCACCCACTGGGTAAATCCTCCACAATAAAAAGGAACCACAGACCTCCAGAATACAGAAAGCCCACTCCAGACACAGCAATCTAAACAAGATGAAAAGGCAGAGAAATACCCAACAGTAAAGGAACATGAAAAATGCCCACCAAGTCAAACAAAAGAGGAGGAGATAGGGAATCTACCTGAAAAAGAATTTAGAATAATGATAATAAAAATGATCCAAAATCTTGAAAACAAAATGGAGTTACAGGTAAATAGCCTGGAGACAAAGATTGAAAAGATGCAAGAAATGTTTAATAAAGACCTAGAAGAAATAAAAAAGAGTCAATTAAAAATGAATAATGCAATGAATGAGATCAAAAACACTTTGGAGGGAACAAAGAGTAGAATAACGGAGGCAGAAGATAGGATAAGTGAGGTAGAAGATAAAATAGTGGAAATAAATGAAGCAGAGAGGAAAAAAGAAAAAAGGATCTAAAGAAATGAGGACAACCTCAGGGACCTCTGGGACAATGTGAAACGCCCCAACATTCGAATCATAGGAGTTCCAGAAGAAGAAGACAAAAAGAAAGGCCATGAGAAAATACTCGAGGAGATAATAGCTGAAAACTTCTCTAATAAAATTGGGAAAGAAATAGCCACCCAAGTCCAAGAAACCCAGAGAGTCCCAAACAGGATAAACCCAAGGTGAAACACCCCAAGACACATATTAATCAAATTAACAAAGATCAAACACAAAGAACAAATACTAAAAGCAGCAAGGGAGAAACAACAAATAACACACAAAGGGATTCCAATAAGGATAACGGCTGATCTATCAACAGAAACTCTTCAGGCCAGAAGGGAATGGCAGGACGTACTGAAAGTAATGAAAGAGAATAACCTACAACCTAGATTACTATACCCAGCAAGGATCTCATTCATATATGAAGGAGAATTCAAAAGCTTTACAGACAAGCAAAAGCTGAAAGAATTCAGCACCACCAAACCAGCTCTTCAACAAATGCTAAAGGATTTCTCTAGACAGGAAACACAGAAAGGTTGTATAAACGTGAACCCAAAACAACAAAGTAAATGGCAACGGGACCACACCTATCAATAATTACCTTAAATGTAAATGGGTTCAATGCCCCAACCAAAAGACAAAGATTGGCTGAATGGATACAAAAATAAGACCCCTATATATGCTGTCTACAAGAGACCCACCTCAAAACAAGAGACACATACAGACTAAAAGTGAAGGGCTGGAAAAAAATATTTCATGCAAACGGAGACCAAAAGAAAGCAGGAGTCGCAATACTCATATCAGATAAAATAGACTTTCAAATGAAGGATGTGAAAAGAGACAAAGAAGGACACTACATAATGATCAAAGGATCAATCCAAGAAGAAGATATAACAATTATAAATATATATGCACCCAACATAGGAGCACCGCAATATGTACGGCAAACACTGACGAGTATGAAAGAGGAAATTAATAGTAACACAATAATAGTGGGAGACTTTAATACCCCACTCACAACTATGGATAGATCAACTAAACAGAAAATTAACAAGGAAACACAAACCTTAAATGACACAATGGACCAGCTAGACCTAATTGGTATCTATAGGACATTTCACCCCAAAACAATCAACTTCACCTTTTTCTCAAGTGCACACGGAACCTTCTCCAGAATAGATCACATCCTGGGCCATAAATCTGGTCTTGGAAAATTCAAAAAAACTGAAATCATTCCAGTCATCTTTTCTGACCACAGTGCAGTAAGATTAGATCTCAATTACAGGAAAAAAATTGTTAAAAATTCAAACATATGGAGGCTAAATAACACGCTTCTGAATAACCAACAAATCATAGAAGAAATCAAAATATGTATAGAAATGAATGAAAATGAAAACACAACAACCCAAAACCTATGGGACACTGTAAAAGCAGTGCTAAGGGGAAGGTTCATAGCATTACAGGCTTACGTCAAGAAACAAGAAAAAAGCCAAATAAATAACCTAACTCTACACCTAAAGCAATTAGAGAAGGAAGAAATGAAGAACCCCAGGGTTAGCAGAAGGAAAGAAATCTTAAAAATGAGGGCAGAAATAAATGCAAAAGAAACTAAAGAGACCATAGCAAAAATCAACAAAGCTAAAAGCTGGTTTTTTGAAAAAATAAACAAAATTGACAAACCATTAGCAAGACTCATTAAGAAACAAAGAGAGAAGAACCAAGTTAACAAAATTAGAAATGAAAATGGAGAGATCACAACAGACAACACTGAAATACAAAGGATCATAAGAGACTACTACCAGCAGCTCTATGCCAATAAGATGGACAACTTGGATGAAATGGACAAATTCTTAGAAAAGTATAACTTTCCAAAACTGAACCAGGAAGAAATAGAAGATCTTAACAGACCCATCACAAGCAAGGAAATCGAAACTGTAATCAAAAATCTTCCAGCAAACAAAAGCCCAGGACCAGATGGCTTCACAGCTGAATTCTACCAAAAATTTAGAGAAGAGCTAACACCTATCTTACTCAAACTCTTCCAGAAAATTGCAGATGAAGGTAAGCTTCCAAACTCATTCTATGAGGCCACCATCACCCTAATTCCAAAACCAGACAAAGATGCCACAAAAAAAGAAAACTACAGGCCAATATCACTGATGAACATAGATGCAAAAATCCTTAACAAAATTCTAGCAAACAGAATCCAACAACATATTAAAAAAAATCATACATCATGACCAAGTGGGCTTTATCCCAGGAATGCAAGGATTCTTTAATATCTGCAAATCAATCAATGTAATACACCACATTAACAAATTGAAAGATAAAACCATATGATTATCTCAATAGATGCAGAGAAAGCCTTTGACAAAATTCAACACTCATTTATGATTAAAACTCTCCAGAAAGCAGGAATAGAAGGAACATACCTCAACATAATAAAAGCTATATATGACAAACCCACAGCAAGCATCACCCTCAATGGTGAAAAATTGAAAGCATTTCCCCTAAAATCAGGAACAAGACAAGGGTGCCCACTCTCACCACTACTATTCAACATAGTGTTGGAAGTTCTGGCCACAGCAATCAGAGCAGAAAAAGAAGTAAAAGGAATCCAGATAGGAAAAGAAGAAGTGAAACTCTCACTGTTTGCAGATGACATGATCCTCTACATAGAAAACCCTAAAGACTCTACCAGAAAATTACTAGAGCTAATCAATGAATATAGTAAAGTTGCAGGATATAAAATTAACACACAGAAATCCCTTGCATTCCTATATACTAACAATGAAAAAACAGAAAGAGAAATTAAGGAAACAATACCATTCACCATTGCAACAAAAAGAATAAAATATTTAAGAGTATATCTACCTAAAGAAACAAAAGACCTATACATAGAAAACTATAAAACACTGATGAAAGAAATCAAAGAGGACACAAACAGATGGAGAAACATACCGTGTTCATGGATTGGAAGAATCAATATTGTCAAAATGGCTATTCTACCCAAAGCTGTCTATAGATTCAGTGTAATCCCTATCAAGCTACCAACGGTATTTTTCACAGAACTAGACCAAAGAATTTCACAATTTGTATGGAAATACAAAAAACCTCGAATAGCCAAAGTAATCTTGAGAAAGAAGAATGGAACTGGAGGAATCAACCCGCCTGACTTCAGACTCTACTACAAAGCCACAGTCATCAAGACAGTATGGTACTGGCACAAAGACAGAAATATAGATCAATGGAACAGAATAGAAAGCCCAGAGATAAATCCACGAACCTATGGACACCTTATCTTTGACAAAGGGAGCAAGGATATACAATGGAAAAAAGACAACCTCTTTAACAAGTGGTGCTGGGAAAACTGGTCAACCACTTGTAAAAGAATGAAACTAGAACACTTTCTAACACCATACACAAAAATAAACTCAAAATGGATTAAAGATCTAAATGTAAGACCAGAAACTATAAAACTCCTAGAGGAGAACATAGGCAAAACACACTCCGACATAAATCACAGCAAGATCGTCTATGACCCACCTCCCAGAATATTGGAAATAAAAGCAAAACTAAACAAATGAACCTAATGAAACTTAAAAGCTTTTGCACTACAAAGGAAACTATAAGTAAGGTGAAAAGACAGCCCTCAGATTGGGAGAAAATAATAGCAAATGAAGAAACAGACAAAGGATTAATCTCAAAAATATACAAGCAACTCCTGAAGCTCAACTCCAGAAAAATAAATGACCCAATCAAAAAATGGGCCAAAGAACTAAACAGACATTTCTCCAAAGAAGACATACAGATGGCTAACAAACACATGAAAAGATGCTCAACATCACTCATTATCAGAGAAATGCAAATCAAAACCACAGTGAGGTACCATTCCATGCCAGTCAGGATGGCTGCTATCCAAAAGTCTACAAGCAATAAATGCTGAAGAGGGTGTGGAGAAAGGGGAACCCTCTTACACTGTTGGTGGGAATGCAAACTAGTACAGCCACTATGGAGAACAGTGTGGAGATTTCTTAAAAAACTGGAAATAGAACTGCCATATGACCCAGCAATCCCACTTCTGGGCATACACACTGAGGAAACCAGATCTGAAAGAGACATGTGCACCCCAATGTTCATCGCAGCACTGTTTATAATAGCCAGGACATGGAAGCAACCTAGATGCCCATCAGCAGATGAATGGATAAGGAAGCTGTGGTACATATACACCATGGAATATTACTCAGCTGTTAAAAAGAATTCATTTGAATCAGTCCTAATGAGATGGATGAAACTGGAGCCCATTATACAGAGTGAAGTAAGCCAGAAAGATAAAGAACATTACAGCATACTAACACATATATATGGAATTTAGAAAGATGGTAACGATAACCCTATATGCAAAACAGAAAAAGAGACACAGAAATACAGAACAGACTTTTGAACTCTGTGGGAGAAGGTGAGGGTGGGATGTTTCAAAAGAACAGCATGTATACTATCTATGGTGAAACAGATCACCAGCCCAGGTGGGATGCATGAGACAAGTGCTCAGGCCTGGTGCACTGGGAAGACCCAGAGGAATCGGGTGGAGAGGGAGGTGGGAGTGGGGATCGGGATGGGGAATACGTGTAACTCTATGGCTGATTCATATCAATGTATGACAAAACCCACTGAAATGTTGTGAAGTAATTAGCCTCCAACTAATAAAAAAAAGTAAAATAATAATAATAATAATCTGTGAGCTCAGTGTGGTTTGCCCCTCCACCCCATCCCTACCCCTCAACTCTATTCAACAAATGGAACTTTGATTCTTGATCCCAGGGCTCTTGATAGTGATCATCAGTCCCTTGCTGGTAAGGAAGGCATTGCTTTCTTTTTTCTCTCAATAAAGTTCAAATAATAGATTAGCTCAAAGTAAGCTTATCCTAATGGCTTATTATCTCTGCAGGAATATGCTTCTTGACAAACTGCTTAACCTGAACACAATTCTGCTAGCTACATAACATTGCTCAATCACTGAATCAACTCATCGACATATAGTGATGCAAATAAATCTCTGTACACTTAGTTTCCGTCATTACCACTAAGGGAATTAATTACAGCTTTTATCACAGCTTGTGCTGACCAATGTTAAAGCTACTCGGGATACTGGATTACATTTTTTAAATCCTGGACATGTAAATCAAGAACTCTAACTTTTCATTTCAGATTCATTCACATATCATTTTTCAAAATGAACAAAGTCTATTATTTTGTCTCATGGGAGCTTTGATCATGGTGCTATATTGAATATTATAGCTCCTACAATTATTAAAGGCAGATGCTATCCAGAGTCCTCATGTCTATATGAATAGCTAAATTTTCCAGTTATATGAAGCTTTATTAACTTAAGCAAATAACTATTTCAATCACATTAATTGGAAATGCTGGAAAATAAGGTTCATATGCTCCATCTCCCTAAATAAAAAGTGATATGGCAATCATCTAGGGACATTATAAACACAGTAAAATTCTTCTCATTGTCATACCTGAGATTATTTGTGGCTATGTTAACAGGGCTTAGACTGATGTGTGTTCATATTAATAGATGTGATTGTCACTGCTTTTCTGTGTTTTACTGTTATGTGCTCACCTGCATTAGCCCTTTTTTCCCCTTTCTATGTTGCCACCTCTAATCGATCATGTGTTTAGAAAATAGATTAAATGTAAATAGATGCTGTGTAAGAAAATGATTTTTAAAAAACCTGCAAGCTTTGCTGCAACGAGTGTAGTATTGAGGTTCATTTCTTAGATGCTCTTTTGTTCCCTCCCATGCTCTCCAGCTTGTTGCCTCGGTGGGTTTGGGAGGCAGTGACTTTGAGGGTAAGTACCCTGTGAATAAATGAGTTATTACTCAAGGCAGACTCTAGGAATCTGGTATCCAACATTTCTTGAAACATTTCAGAGTCCCAAATACCACTTAAGATGCACTGATACAGAATAAGGTGGTCCCTGTACCAAAAAATTAATTAAAAAATAGCTTCCTTGGTGGCTCAGATGGTAAAGAATCTGCTTGCAATGCGGGAGACCTAGGTTTGATTCCTGGGTCAGGAAGAAGGAAATGGCAACCATTCCCTGAAGAAGGAAATGGCAACCCTCCCCAATAACCTTGCCTGGGAAATCCCATGGACAGATGAGCCTGGTGGGCTACAGTCCATGGGATTTCACTGCACGGGATTTTTCACTGCAAAGAGTCAGACATGACTGAGCACACATGCATGGCATGCATGCTACAAAAAATGGGGCAGAATTAGTAAGATGCTGTTAACCTCTAGCACTAGCTAAAGAAAAATCTCTGTGATTTGTGTGAATTTAATTAATAGCATGGGAAAGTGGTTCAATTCTTGTCACATACATGATATTCTGTGGTATTCAGACGCTCTCCCTAGAAACTGTTTGTCTGAGGAAGAGGGAGGCAGAGAGAATCACACTGTCAGAGAATAGTATAAACATACATTCTCAACAGAGACAAAAATTGGCTCTCAGAGTGGAGAAAATTTCATTTTTATACATAAAGCATAGATCAAAATGGACAGTAGATAAACCAGAAAGGCCATATCTCTGGTACTAAAATTTCATAGGCAGCAGTATTAGGAAAATAAATTTAAATAGACTCCTTGGGTGGGGGGACAATAAAAAAAGCTTGAGAAATACTGTTGTGAGGCATGAAATATGAGACTAGCACCTCACAATGAAGGATGGGGTGCTGGTAGATATGAACACAAAAAGCAGAGCCTGCAGGTCCCCAGTTTGTGTGTTCCCCAGATGATCCCCCTGTCTTCCTCCCTGTCCTCCTTTCTCTCATTCACCCACACACAAGAACCACCTGCATTTCTCCGAGGTGGCATTCTGCTTCTTGATGAGAGAGCACATGTGTGTCCTTTGATCTGGGATTATCTTCCCCCCAATTTTTCACCTGCTAATTCATCCCTCAACACTCAATTCAAGCAGCATCTCAGGGAGCTTTCTAGATATATGCAAAACAACAATAAACACACAAATCAAAAGAAAGCAAGATACTGATAAGAAAACAAGAAAAAAATACCAACCAATAAAGAAAATTACAGGCCAGTATCACTAATGAACATAGATGTAAAAATCCTCAATAAAATTCTAGCAAACAGAATCCAACAACACATTAAAAAGATCATATACCATAATTAAGTGGGGTTTATCCCAGGGATGCAAGGATTCTTCAATATCTACAAATCAATCAGTGTGATACACCCCATCAATAAACTGAAGAATAAAAACCATATGATCATCTCAATAGATGCAGAAAAAATTTTGGACAAAATTCAACATCCATTTATGACAAAAACTTTCCAGAAAGTAGGCATAAAGGGAACCTACTTCAACATAATAAAGGCCATATATGACAAATCAACAGCAAACATTAATCTAAATGGTGAAAAACTAAAAGCATTTCCTTTAAGATCAGGAACAAGACAAGACTGTCCATTCTTGCCATTATTATCCAACAGAGTTTTGGAAGTCCTAGCCATGGCAATCAGAGAAGAAAAAGAAATAAAAGGAATTGGAAAAGAATTAAACTCTCACTGTTTGCAGATGACATGATACTGTACATAGAAAACCCTAAAGATTCCATGAGAAAATTACTAGAGCTAATCAATGAATACAGTAAAGTTGCAAGATAAAAAATTAATACACAGAAATCCCTTGCATACCTATACACCTACATTGAAAACTCAGAGAAATTAAAGAAACAGTTCCATTTCCCACTGCAACAAAAAGAATAAAATACCTAGGAATAAACTTACCTAAAGAGACAAAAGACCTGTACGCAGACAACTATAAGACACTGATGAAAGGGATCAAAGATGACATAAACAGTTGGAGAGATGCACCATGTTCTTGGATTAGAAGAATATTATGAAAATGACTATACAACCCAAAGCAATCTACAGATTCAGTTCAATCTCTTTCACACCAACAATGATATTTTTCAGAGAACTAGAACACAAATTTTCATGATTTGTATGGAAATACAGAGAAAAACAGAGCTGAAAAAACCAACCATCCTGACTTTAGACTATACTGCAAAGCTACAGTCATCAAGACAGTACAGTACTGGCACAAAAACAGAAATAGAAACCAATAGAACAAGATAGAAAGCCCAGAGATAAGCCCACACACCTATGGCCATCTTACTTTTGACAAAGGAGGCAAGAACATACAATGGAGAAAATATAGCCTCTTCAATAAGTGGTGCTAGGAAAACTGGACATCTACATGTAAAAGAAAGAAACTGGAACACTGCCTCAAATCATACACAAAAATAAACTCAAAATGAATTAAAGACTTAAGTGTAATGCCAGAAACTATAAAGCTCTTAGAGGAAAACATGTGACGTACACTCTCTGACCTAAATCACAGCAAGATCCTCTTTGACCCACTCCTAGAGTAATGGAAGTAAAAACAAACATAAGCAAATAGGACCTAATTAAACTTAAAAGCTTTTGCATAGCAAATGAAGCAATAAACAAGAGTAAAAGACAATCCTCAGGATGGGAGAAAATAATTGCAAACAATGCAACTGACAAAGGATTAATCTACAAAATATATAAGCAGCTCATACAGGTCAGTATCAGAAACACAAATAGCCCAATAAAAAAAAGTGGGCATAAAACCCAGACAGACATTTCTCCAAAGAAGTCATACAGATGGCCAATAAACATATGGAAAGATGTTCAACATCACTAATTATTAGAGAAATGAAAATCAAAGCTACAATGAGTTATCGCCTCACACCAGTCAGAATGGCCATTAAAAAAAAAAAGCTATGAACAATAAATGCTGGAAAGGATGTAGAGAAAAGAGAACCCTCCTACATTGTTGGTGGGAATGTAAACTGATCCAGCCATTTATATATGGAGATTTCTTAAGAAACTAGGAATAAATCTATCCTATGTCCCAGCAATCCCACCACTGGGCATATACTCTGAGAAAACCACAACTCTAAAAGATGCATGTACTCCAATACCCATTGCAGCCCTATTTACAATAGCAAGGACATGGAAACCACCTAGATGCCCATCAACAGATAAATGGATAAAGATGATGTGGTACATATATAAATGGAATATAACTGAGTCATAAAAATTTAATGAATCTGAGTCAGTTCAAGTGAGATGGATGAACGTAGAGCCCATTATACAGAGTGAAGTAAGTCAGAGAAAAATAAATATCATATATTAGTACATACATATGGAATCTAGAAAATGGTATTGACAAACCTGTTTGCAAGGAAGAAATGGAAACTCAAATGTAGAGAACAAATTTGTAGATGCAGTAGGTGAGGGAAGGAGTGGGATGAATGGAGAAAGTAGCATCAACCTATATACACTATCATGTGTAAAATGGATGATTGGTGAAAAGTTGCTATATAGCTAAGGGAGCCAGGCCTGGCACTCTGATGACCTATAGGACGAGAGAGGCTCAAGAGGAACTAGATATCTGTAGAGTTATGGGCTGATTCACATTATTGTATGGCAGAAACCAACACAACATTGTAAAGCAAAATTCTCCAATTAAAAAAGTAAAAAAATTAAATTCATGGTAATGGCCATCTTCTGTAAAATAGATTTGTGTCTTTATAGTTGGGCATCTCTCTTGGCATTTAAAATTCTTATAACTCAATTGAAATAAGTTGCAGGGAGTTGACATGTATGAATTTACCTCATTATGCATTTTAAGAGGAGAAAGTGAAAATAATTGTACAAAGACTGTGCTGTTCACAGGTTTCATAGGATCTTTAATCCTTTTTCAGAATGCTTACCTATCTCACATTTCAGTGTGAGTTTTGTACACTGTGGGAGTAGGGAGAAGATTGCATTTAGAATTCTGTAAACTTCAGAAAATTAAAAAAGGCTGCAGTATTTATAAAAAAGAGGAGGGCAGGATAAACTGATAATAGGGATGTTGAGCCATTTAAGGATGCTAACTTCAAGCAGAGACCTGAATGAAATGAGAGGAAGTCATAAGAATATTTATAGGAAAATTATTCTAGATAGAAACAAATACTCTGAGTTCAAAGCAAGTTTGTCAGATTCATGAAAGAGCTCCATGTAGCAGTATCTAGCAACAGAGAAGGAAAGTTCCAGGAAATTGGGTTGGAAAAGTTATGAGATGTCATAGAATATGGATCATATGGGGCATTGCAGTGTTAGAACCTCAAATTTCCTACTAAGTATGATGGAAAATTATTAGAGCATTGACGGCAGTGTCCAATGAGCCCATTTGTGGACTTAGAGCTCCCTGTTGGCTTCTGCATGAAGAATTCATCAAAGAAGAACACCAATCAAAGCAAGAGGAAAGTTAGAAGGCTGGTGGGATGGTGTAGTGAAAATGATAGCTGCTTGGACTAGTATGTTAGCACCAAAGTAGGTGAGAAACGGCCAAAAATTCCATGCCCCCTCCATATATACCTGGATACATGGAAAACTACTTTCCAAAATTCAAGACTCAATTCAAGTATCTGAACTGCTAGAAACTTTGTCCAACTACCCCCTGATTGATTAGCATCTTCCCCCTCAAATGTCGTAACTCTTTTCATATTATTCCATTACTGCACTTTCCTCATTCAGTTGTAATTACTTATTCATGTATCTATCTCCCATGTCACACTACAAGCTCTGTAAATGTTAATTTTGTGCATCAACTTGACTGGGCCATAGGGTGCCCAGATAGTCAGTTAAACATTATTTCTGGGTGTGTTGGAAATTGGTAGATGGAATAAAATGGATCATCTTTCCCAGTGTACATGGGCCTCATCCAATTTGTTGAAGGCCTGAATAGAATGAAAGGCTGAGTAAGAAAGAATTCTTTCTCTTTGACTATCTTTGAGCTGTGACATATATCACTGGATCTCCTGGGTCTTTGACTTACCAACTGCAGATCTCTGACTTCTCAGCCTCCATAATCACTTCCTTACGCTTTCTTCCCCTCTCTCTCCCCACATATACAGACATAGAGATTTCTGTATATACTTCTTGCCGGGAGCCATTATGGGAGGTCCCGCCCGTGACGAGGTCATGAAGAAAATACCAGACAGGCAAGCCTGTCCGGGATCCTATCCATGACGAGGTCATGAGGAAAAAAACCTGACAGGCAAGGCCGTCTAGGATAAGGGACCCTCCAGGTTGGCCTCGGCCTCTACCCCACCCTGTATCCTCCCCCGTTTTCTGCTGTTGTTCTTGTTTGCCCTGCTGCGGATTCTTGTGTTGCCTGCTGAGAGCTCTCCTGCTCCTCTTTCACTGAATAAAGACCAACTTAAAACCCTAATTAATACATCTCCTGGACACTGGTACCCTATGAAGGGGCCAGGGATGAAGGAAATGCTTCAATTCAAACCCTTTTGCTGGCATTCTGGCTTGTTTGATAAATGTGTGCTCTCATTGCACAAAATGCTCATGATTGTTCTAAACATCCTAAGCACAGTATGCTAACAAAAGAAACTATTAAGCATAGGCCCCTTTGTGGGGTGAGAAAAGTTCCACAAATATAATAGCCACACATGTGCCTAATAGAAAATACTTTAGATAGAGATTAGCTGGTGACTTCTTGCAGGTGGCGACTTCTTGCAGGTAGTTAACTTTTAGACTAAGAGCCTGTTTTGTGCTATATCTGCTGTTTTTGCAGTCCTTCGCATTTCTGTTCTGTAAAAATGTAATCCTATCTAGTTCCCATAGAGATGATGCCTATTAGAAAGAAAATAGGTTAATTATAAGAAAAACAGGGTCAGCTACTGAAGTTGCTTAAGTCACACCAGGTGCAAGCCATAAAATGTTAGCAGGCCTGAAGGCCAAATGATAAGAAAGACTCTTGTGAACGAAAGTATGTGGGTGACATCCAGTTTCTGTTGAAGGTCAAGTTGCTGTAATGTTTTGAGATGACCTGTGTGTAAGCAATATGCACTTCCCCCCAAAAAAGATGTTGTTAAGGGTATAAAGTGGCCGTGCAAAAATAAACTCCAGACTCAGCCCTGAGCTTTGTCTCACTGTCTCTCTCTCTCTTGCCGACACTGTTCATCCTGAGGGTTCCCCTGGATCCTGCTGGTGCAGGATCCCAGCAACTTTTGTAACATATAGGTATATAGATCAATAGATGGATATATCCATATCCTATTGGTTATGTTTCTCCTGAGAATCCAGACTAATACAAGCTCCTTGAGGGTAGACTGCATTTTAATCATTTTTTTGCCATGGCCTGAATGTTTGTGTTCCCCAACATTTATATGAAATATAAAATTAGAATATGAAATTCTAATCCCTAATGTGAAGATATTTGGAGGAGGGGCTTTTGGGAAGTGATTAGGTCATAACGGTGGAGCCTTCATGCATAGGATTAGTGCCCTTATAAAAGACACCCCAGAGAGCTTCCTCACCCTTTCTGCCTGGCTGTTATAGCAGCTCAAAGAGATGCACACATCTGCATCTGTAAAGCCTTGGTATCTGTAAAGCCTTAGATAGTACCACACACACAGTAATAATGGCCAACATCAACAAGTTTCATTCACAATGTGCTAAGCATTTTGTAAGTATTATTTCAAACAGTGATGAGACACATATTATTGTTACCTCACTTTCAAATGAGACTGAGGCACTGAGAGTTTTAGTGACTTATCCACGTCCATTGAACTAGCTACAAAACTAACTAGAAAGCCGTTGCAGCAGTCCTCAAACCCCTCTCTCTGAAGATAGAGACTTCAAGTTTAACCATTTTGTCAACTCTGCCATAACAAATTTGGAGAGTCCAAATTAGTTCAAGATTAAAATTAGATTGAACAGAACTGTCAGCAATTATATAAACATCTTGTTCAGTATCTAGTGACATGTCCCAGTGTCTCTATACTGTAGTTTTACTGGTACAAGGGGCAATGGTTTGGACTAAAATTCTCTGAAGTTGAGGATCACAGGAAAATATTTCTGGGGTGATGCCAAGAGCAGGGTGGTTGGGTACATTAGCCTCGGTGGGCTTTCATGACCATTTGGAGCATAGCACACTGCTCATTATTTTTAATTAAAATTGTCTGCACGTGTGCTAAGTCACTTCAGTCGTGTCTGACTCTTTGTGACCTTATGGACCATAGCCCACCAGGCTCCTCTGTCCACGGGATTCTCCAGGCAAGAATACTGGAGTGGGTTGCCATGCCCTCCTCCAGGGGATCTTCCTGACCCAGGGATTGAACCCATGTCTCTACATCTCCTGCATTGGCAGGCAGGTTCTCTACCTCTAGCACCACCTGGGAAGCCCCGAAAATTGTCTATCCTTCATTTATTGCTGAAGCTGCTACAGACCTACCATTAGTTTAATATTTTAAGAAAGCATTCTGGCTTATTTTCCTAGTTATAATGATAAAATCTGTACTCTGCTATTCATAATCCAAGTGTCCTTTGAAATGATCACTTGCACTTTTAATAGCTGACTAGAGAGGATCAAGACACAAAGTACAGTGAGCGATTGGATGCTGCCCCCTCAAAGCATTTTTAGAGTAGAGCCAAGTGTAAATGTACACAGACAAGTAACCAACTAGACCCATGACTTCAGCTTAATTATCACAATGTGCTGACTCAGCTTAGCAGCCACCAATATGAAAACACTTTCCAACAGAGACACATGGGGAAAAGCCCCACTGCCAAGCTTGTTGGACGAAGAGAAGCCTGATGATGTTCTAAACAGTAAGCTTTTCCTTCATAAGGCTAACAGAATACATCTAAAATTGTTTAGCATAATATTTACCTTCATTGCTTTCTACTGTGAAAGACATGAGTGTTTCTTGTTTTCATTCCTTTGTTCTTTTCCTTTGTTGACATTGGATGTTGGGCTTATGCTAAAAACTGGCAGAAGAGGTGCATTGGATTTCTTGTTTGGCTCATACTCTGTTACACAGACAGTTTTGTCCTTTTCCCACCCACTCCTCACTTGGGATTTCAGAAAGCCTACTGTCTTTGTGTAAATCTAATCAAGGCTTATTGAATGATTCCCAAATACTGTGGCAATTAAAAATACAATATATTAGCAGGGAAGCTGTGACTTTTAGGTCTTCAGAAGACTTTCGGGTCTATTTTCCTCCTCTTTGTCATCCTTTGACGTGCACTAAAGAGGTCTCTAGCTTTAAAGAGATGCTCTGTTTGCAAATCAGAGGTAGAAGGTCACTGAGTTATTCTGAAGGTGAAGAAATGCCTAAGTGCTACAGCTTCTGATAGTGTTGTTTGATGAATGGCATCTTGGAGGATCTGATACCTACAACTTGTAACTTTTTTCTAATGGTTAGGGTATTTTTTTTGACCAGAAGTGTTAGCCACTCAATCGTATCCGACTCATTGTGACCCGTGGCCTGTAACCCACCAGAAGGCCATTCTCTTCTCCAGGGTATCTTCCTGACCCAGGGATTGAACCTGGGTCTCCTGCATTGCAGGTAGATTCTTCACCATCTGAGCCACGAGAGAAGCCCAGGGAGACCCCCCAAAAATGGGGTAGGAGATAATAATAATAAAAAAAAAAAACACAACCTGAGCTGGGATGTACTTACAGAGGGCTGGAGCTTCCCAGGTGGTGCTAGTGGTAAAGAACCCACCTGCCAATGCAGGAGTCATAAGAGACATGAGTTTGATATCTGGGTTGGGAAGATCCCTGGAGGAGGGCACGGCAACCCACTCTAGTATTCTTGCTGGGAGAATTCCTTGGACAGAGGAGCCTGGTGGGCTATGGTCCATAGGCCACAAAGAGTTGGACACGACTGCAGTGACTTAGTACACACACATGCATGCACAGAGGGCTGGTCCTAGGTGATTTGGAGAAGCTGATGAAAGAAGGAGACCTTAGCTCCACCAGCCTTACCTTTTAGAAGGCCCTCCCGCAGCCTCCACACCCAGAGGCATCACTCTCACACTCCCGAGGGTTTGTCCAGTTTCCCTACCGCAGCCTCTTTACAAAGCCAACAGAAAGTGTGGCAATGTGGAATATTAGAAACAGCACCCCAGGTCCAATCAGCTGAGTACTGGTTCCACATTTACCATTTACCAATGTATTTTAGGGCAAAGAGTTCAACTCTGAATTCCTGTTTCTAACCTATAATATGAGACTCTCTCCTAGTTTACTTCATAAACTTCTTTTTAGGATCAAGTAAGAAAATTCACAGGTAGGTCCTATAAAATGAGGCATTGTGCAAATATAAGACATGATCAATTTCCGTTTGATTTTCTTGCACATGGTGCTCAATGGGTATTCTGAATGACTGCTAATCGACTGCACTGTCTCATTTGACAATTGTTATCATTCTGAGGGATATTTGCAATTCCACATGGGTAAGTCTGACATCATTGGAAAGAGAACTTAATTCCTAAAGTCATTCTTTTTTCCAATCAGTTAAATAATGAAATTACATCATTAAAATCAATTAATAGTTACCATAGTGCTGGTACTATGCCAATAACCTCAAACAGTAGACCAATCTGGCCACCTTTATGGGGATGATGCTGCATTACGGTTCCATTTCCAAATAGCTCCAACCCCATATATGTTCTATTACACACCAGCGAGGTTGGAAAGTATAGCAAAAGAACAAATTACATTTCTAACATTCCTGGAAATTCTGAATCAGTTGAGTTCAGTCACTCAGTCATGTCCAACTCTTTGCGACCCCATGGACTGCAGCACGCCAGGCGTCCCTGTCCTTCACCAACTCCCGGAGCTTGCTCAAACTCATGTCCATTGAGTTGGTGATGCCATCCAAACATCTCATCCTCTGTCATCCCCTTCTCCTCCTGCCTTCAATCTTTCCCAGCATCAAGGTGTTTTCCAATGAGTCAGTTCATTTAAGGTGGTCAAAATATTGGAGCTTCAGCTTCAGCATCAGTCCTTCCAATGAATATTCAGGACTGATTTCCATTAGGATGGACTGGTTGGATCTCCTTGCAGTCCAAGGGACTCTCAGGAGTCTTCTCCAACACCACAGTTCAAAATCATCAATTCTTTGGTGCTCAGCTTTCTTTATAGTCCAACTCTCACATCCATACATGACTACTGGAAAGATCATAGTTTTGACTAGACAGACCTTTGTTGGCAAAGCAATGTCACTTGTTTGCCAGGCAGCTGAAACCAAAGTGAGATTTGGCTACAGAGTTGAGTGCGCAGGTAATGAACACATACCTTGCAGCAAACACTGGCAAAGGCATCTGGATTTTGAAGATCAACTGTAGCAGAGTTCTAGCACCCAATACTTGATTTGTTTCAGCCCAAACATTGTAATGACTAAGAAGTCATTGCATATGACAGAGTCTACTTAAGAAATGACTTGATTGTGTCTTCCTCCATTAGAGATAAGGAAAGTAAGATTCAGATATTATGGTAAGGAAAGTGAAGTTATATTTCATACAACAAAGCTTGTGACTATGAAAAATCCTACTTGCTACCTCATTTGTCTTGAAGATGGCTCCATATCAATAAATATAGATTGACCACATTCCTTCACTTGCTGCCAAGATATACGGTGGCTTTTTTCTAAGTCATCTCCATATATCATTGAAAACTTGGAAAGAATCATTTTTAGTAGCTGCACAAAATCTCACTGCATGTTTACACCATGATTTATGGAACCATAACTTCCTTTTTACACATTTCTGTAACACATTTTTGCTATACTAACAACTCTGGGATAAAAATTCTTTTGACATTTTGAATTATTTCCTACAAAATATCCATAATCAAACTTTATGTTAATACTTTTGGTCATTTCCATATTCTGTAAGACTTTAATTTAGAAAAAGACAAGCTTTCCAAAGTATATTCCTTATACTAACAATCCTCAGTTGCAAGAGAAACTGGCAATGAAATAGCCACCTTTATAGCATTTTACGAAACAGAAATTCTACAGTAGTTTTGATTTATATTTGTCCAGAAAGTACTTTGTTTTATTTACTCTTTGTTTGACTCTAATGTAAACGAGTTCAGAGAGAACAGAGAACTCTCTGTGCTGGATGCCAGGACCGGGTTGGGAGTCTCATCCCCACAGGTCTCCTGGGCATTTGGTCTGGCTTTCATTCCTGCTTGGAGGGGCTAGCTCTCATTCAACCCCCTTCACCCTCACCCTCCCATCACTTGGGAGACTGATCCCTCAGGCACATACCATGCCAGAAGGCCAATGTCGTAGACCAGGTGGCAAGTCACAGAATGAATTTCTAGAGAAAAACTATACAGATTAAACCACTGAAATGGACCATTTGATCATTAAGCTGGTCATCAAGGCCCTTCTGGATGATTCGGACAGGTGGCAGAAACATTGAACTTGCTCTCATGAGGGGAGATCAATCTCTCAAGATTTTAAATCCTGAAGAAACTAAGAAATACGTGGCTAAAATTGAAAAAGAAAACAAAAAGAAGAAACAAAAGAAAGCATCATGACAATAAAATTGTGCTTGTGGCAATTTTTAAATTCAAATTATGGATGATTCTTAAAACAGCCTGCAGGCATTTCTGTTCCATTTCTCTAGACTTCCCAATTCCTGTGATAAATTTCCATTTCTTAAAACTGAAAAAAATTTGATATAGAAACTGAAGGCTAGAAGTCTGCAGGGAAGAGGGGTAGGGAGGTAGAGGAGGAATGAGGATGGAAGAGGGGAAATGAGGGAGCAGGGGAGAAAATAATAAAGGTCAAGAGGGAGGAAAGAGGAGAAAGGGGAGAAGTTAGAAAATAAGCCGCATCAAAATGCCTTGCTCAGACTTCTTTAAATCACCACATCTCTTGTTTGATCATTTTGAAGTGTGTGTGTGTGTGTTTTTTTAAACAACTTTTGGGTTTTTTTTGTTTGGTTGGTTTCATTTTTGCTTCTTGGATTTGGGTTTTAACAGTAAAAGTCGTTTTATTTCCTTTTGTTGTAAGCACTGAAAGCTTCCCATTGTAGCAAACTGTAGATCTTTCAGATAAAGTGTTTCTGCTTCTCTTCACCTTCTTTTGTTTCCCTGCAGCAGGTGGAGCGGTCATGCAACGCTGGCAGTGTCAATGTCAAGGCTGTCGTGTTTGCAGTCCACTCGTTTGATGAGTGACTCGCTAGACAGAAGTGACCCTGCCCCACCATAAATCGCAGGCTAACCAGCTCACAGGGAAGAGGAGGCTGAGATCTGCAGACTGGCCTTGCTTTCCTCTTTGTGCAGACAAGCAAGAATTAAGTCAATGTTCTTTGCAATAAAGTTCTAACTGCTTCAGAATTTGATTTGTTTAAATAATGAAATTTTTTTTATCACTTTGAAAACAAGAATACTTATGTTTAAAATAACATGAAATGACAAATATATGTGTATATGTATATACATATCTATACGGCTTCCTGGGTGACGCTAGTGGTAAGAACACCCAGTTGCCAATGCAGGAGACACAAGAAATGCGGGTTGGATCCCTGGGTTGGGAAGATCCCCTCCAGAAGGACATGGCAACCCACTTCAGTATTCTTGCCTGGAGAATCCCATAGACCAGAGGAGCCTGGCAGGCTACTATCCATTGAGGTCTCAAAGAGTCAGACACAACTAAAGTGACAGCATAGCACACCATATGTGTGTGTGTATCTTGATTCCAGTTTGTGCTTAATCCAGCCCAGCATTTCACATGATGTACTCTGCATATAAGTTAAATAAACAGGATGACAGTATATAGCCTTGACATGCTCCTTTCTCTATTTGGAACCAGTCTGTTGTTCCATGTCCGGTGCTTTTATTTACTTATTTATTTTAATTGGAGGCTAATTACTTTACAATATTGTAGTGGTTTTTGCCATACATTGACATGAATCAGCCATGGGTATAGGTGTGCCCATGTCCAGTTCTAACTGTTGCTTCCTGACCTTCATATAGATTTTTCAGGAGGCAGGTCTGGTGGTCTGGTATCCCCATCTCTTTAAGAATTTTCTACAGTTTGTTGTGTTCCACATAGTCAAAGGCTTTGGTGTTGTCAAAAAAGCAGAAGTAGATTTTTTTCAGGAACTCTCTCGCTTTTTCTATGATCCAACGGATGTTGGCAATTTGATCTCTGATTCCTCTGCCTTTTGTAAATCCATATTTAACATCTGGAAGCTCATAGTTCACGTACTGTTGAAGCCAAAGATGGGCACAATAAAGGATAGAAATGGTACAGACTTGACAGAAATTGTATGGCCTTAGCAGAAGCAGAAGATATTAAGAAGAGGTGGCAAAAAACACACAGAAGAACTATACAAAAATGATCTTCATAACCCAGACTTTGATACAACCTTTAAAATCAGAAGATACTATTTCAGAGATAGTGATAAATGAGCCACTCTTCAGAGTAAATTAAACATACTTCTATATGAAAACTTCCTCATGCCCAAAAGGAGAAAATGATGCCACATCTGTTAATGTAATATCTCTAATTAGGGAAGGCATTGTTAGAAATGCCAAGAAACTTCAAGGAAGTTCATTTTATGTAATTATAGTCTGACACAATAAACCTCAACACAATGAAAAAAGAAATGTGTCCTTTCTATGTCGATAAAATACAAAGAATCATGAATTATGTAAGATTTAGGATACATAAGGTTTTCCAACTTTTCCATAGAAACTCTAGGGACTTCCCAGGTGGTCTAGTGGCTAAGACTCCATGCTCCCAACACAGGGATCCCTGGTTGGGGAACTAGGTCCTACATACAGCAACCAAAAGCTCACATTCTGCAACTACAGGTCCCACATGCCACACCGAAGATCAAAGGTCCTATATGATGCATCTAAGACCCAGTGTGGCCAAATACAATTAATAGAAAGAAAAGAGAGAGAGAAAGGAAGAAAGAGGGAAAGAGGGAAGGAAGAAACTCTAGTCTTAAAGTACCAAAAGTGACAGAAATACTCACTGACTCAGCTCATAAGATAGGTTTCAGCCTCAAGTTATAAAATTGGTGAAATATGGATTTCTATTGGTGTGGCTTGTAAATGGAGATTTTGCTCTTCTGATGCAAAACATCAAATTGCATAGTCACTCTTTGAATGTGCTGTTTATAACCTTGACTTAACCACTTAGAACTCTAACAACTCTCTTGGAAACATTATTCTTCCTAAGGATCGAGGATGGCCAAAAGCTTTCACAACTCGTTCCCAATGTGCAGTTCTTCACAAGTGCAAAAAGCTTGATTCTTTTTACTCCTCAAGTATAAAATTCTTATTTTCCATTTTTTCCCATAACAGTTCTCTAAATTTTTTTGCAGTGTTTGAGATTATTAATAACCTCCTTAAAAAATCTCTGCTTTTGGATTTTTCACAGTGCCATATTAGTCTAAAGCTTCTCTCTTTTCTACTATTTCACGTATCTTAAAAAGCAGCTCTAAGGAAGTGGGCAGGTTATCAAAAGATCTGGAGTGAAATCTCAGTTTTCTTACTTACAAGCTGTATAATCTTAGGTGGGTCAGTTAAGGTCTGGTCCATCCTTCCTCTGCTCATGCATAAATGGAGATGATTGCAATTGCTCAGCAAAGCTGTAAAAGGGGAGCATAAGTCAGAGCAGTGTGTAAACCACAAAGTGATGTCAAATCTAAGGTTTATCTGAGGACTCCTCTGTGTCCTGTTAGCCGAACTGGAGCCTTCCCTTTGACTCCATCTCTTCTCAAGGTTTCTATATTGAAAAATATTAAGTCCACAACTCCTGTCCTGACCCCTGTCCCTAGCTTCAGTCACTCTCCCTGGCCTTCTAGAACTTATGTAACCTCAAGGTCATGGGACTCTTTTCTATAACTTTGCATGTGTGAGGCCAACCAGCACAAAACTAGACCAGCCATATTTGCTCACTCATAATTTAAACATAAACTCAAATTTAGCATATCCATTTTAACCATTTTCTCCCAAACCTGATTTCTTTCCAAGTTTTCCAATTTTTCATAAACGTCATCAACGCCCTGGAGCCATCTGTGAATCCAACTCATCGCTGTTCCTTTTTTTCTCACTTTTGATATCCAGACTGGAAGCAATGATTTTTCAATTCATTCTTTTCTGCCTGTTTTGCATGAATAGCCTCCTTTTCAGATCCCTACCACCATTCTGGTTTAGACTCATTACTTCCTGTCAGGACTACTACAATAGTCCTTTAGTTTACTGCTTCAACCACACACAGTCTTTAATTCACCTAATATATTGCTGCCAGATTTTTTTTTTTCTGAAGTAATTACAAAGCAAATCTGAGAATGAGAGCCTATACAAAGTCAGATATTTCTGAGTTTGCCCGGTACTTGTACAAGAAACTCAAGATACAATCACCTCAAGAAACAAAAGGATACAATCACCTGAAAAGATGATAAATTCTCAAAAGTTGTAGAAGGCAGCCTCTGAAATGGTCCCAGTGATCTTTCCTTCCTGGCATTCATGTCCTTGGTAATTCCCTCCCCTTGAATATGGCCTGAACCAACTGATTTCCTTCTAACAAATAAAATATAGCAAAAGTGATGTCACTTCAGAGATTAGTTTCCAAAAGAAAGAGAATTGTGTCTTGCTAGCTCTCAGTTGCTTTCTCCCTCATGTGCTCTGAGAGGAGCCAGCCACCGTGTTCTGGGCTGCCCTAAGACAGGCCAATCTGACAAGGAACTGGTTAGCAGGAGACCTGAGACCTCCTTCAGGTGAGCCTTGATATGAGACCCCTGCTGACACCTTGACTCTGCCTGATAAGGAACGCTGGGCCAGAGGACCCAGCTAAGCCATGCCTCGATTACTGACTGGCAGAAATCATGTGATAGTACTTTTCTTTAAGTGGTTAAGTTTTGGAATAATGTGTTATGCAGTAGCTAACTAATACAACAGTTTAGTGTGTGTAAATCAAAACTGTTTTCTGGCTTTCTCCCTTACCCTCTACAATTTGTGGTCAGAGCACATGGGGAAATAGGCTGTGATAATTTTAGGCAATTTTATTTTCTTGAGCTCCAAATTCACTGCAGATGGTGACTGCAGCCATAAAATTAAAAGATGCTTGCTCCTTGGGAGAAAAGCTATGACCAACCTAGACAGCATATTAAAAAGCAGAGACATTACTTTGCCAACAAAGCTCTGTATAGTCAAAGCTGTGGTTTTTCCAGTAGTCATGTATGGATGTGAGAGTTGGACTATAAAGAAGGCTGGGAGTCATGAACTGATGTTTTTGAACTGTGGTGTTGGAGAAGACTCTTGAAAGTCCCTTGGACATCAGGGAGATCAAACCAGTCAAGTCCAGAATATTCTTTGGAAGGACTGAGGCTGAAACTGAAGCTCCAATACTTTGGCCACTTGATGCGAAGAATTGACTCATTAGAAAACACCCTGATACTGGGAACATTTGAAGGCAGGAGGAGAAGGGGATGACAGAGGATGAGATGGTTGGATGGCATCACCGACTCAACGGATATAAGTGTGAGCAAGCTCCGGGAGATGGTAACAGGAAAGCCTGGTGTGCTGCAGTCCATGGGGTTGCAAAGAGTCGGATATGACTGAGCAACTGAACAACAATTTTAGGCAAGGCCCTGAGAAAAGAGATCTTGCTGCTTCATTAACCAAGTAACAGAGTTTAACGTAAGTGGGAGTAGTCCTACTTTAGCCATAGGACCATGAAGATTTGAATGTTATAGACATTAGAAGCACAACAAAAGCAGGAGATAGGACCATGACCTGGGTGCCAAGCCACAACATCTACATTGGAGATGAGAGATGTTGTCATGGCAACAACAGAGGACACATGCAGCCATTGTTTGGGTTCATCATGGGGAGTTAGATAGAAAACAAGATTGGCAGGATAAAACCCAGTCACTCATGATACACTCTAGAGTCTTCTTGAATAATTTAAGGAGAGCTGGAACCAAAGTCAGAGAGCATCCAATTTGTTTATTTTGTGCTACTGGGTGGAAGAAAGTATAGACCTCACCTGCTTCCACAATGTCACTTCACTACTTTTGCTGCTTGCTTTTGAGTAATCCAGCATTTGGCTTTCACTTCTATTTTCAGTCTCTAATACAGTCAAATGGATGTGCTCACCCTCTCATAATCATTATATTCACTCTCACTAGCCTTCCTACTGAATATAACCTTTTTCTCCCTCCTTATCTAATGCCCATCCATTTGCAAAGTTCAAAGGAAATCCTAAATTCCATATACCATGCAAAATTATTAAATCTTTTTCTGTGAGTTTGTACCATGAAATTATATAAGGTTAATCTACTGAGTATAATATACTAACTTATCTAGAACATAGCTAATATTGCTTATACATTGTCAGAAATACATGACATATCTGTGGCATAGCCACTCCTCTTAAAGTCTCCATCTAATTATTAAGACAAAAACTTTTACTGTGATGCAATCAGAAAACATCGACACTCTGAGTACATATTCTTGATCCTTTCAGAACAAGTCAAGTTGCTGCTTAGAAGTACTTGCAAAGTAAAAGGAGAGATTAAAATGCTTTTGGATATTTCGAAGCAAATTTCTGTTTTCACTCTCATCGTGACATTGATCATAAATGCAAGAAACATTAGAGAAGTGGGTTCAATCCCTAGGTCAGGAAGATCCCTTGGAGGAGGGCACAGCAACCCACTTCAGTATTCTTGCCTGGAGAATCCTATGGACAGAGGAGCCTGGCATACTACAGTCCACAGGGTCGCAAAGAGTCAGACAAGCCTCAAGTGAGTTAGCATGCATGCACACAGTGGTGGCAAAGATGGTTGCCAGGAAGTTAGTCCTTACTTGAATCTGATTTACCAGAGTTATTCCTAATGAGTAACTCAGTCCTGCTATTCTCAGCTGTCTGCCACCAAATCTAAATGTTAGAGCACCGCAGAGAGGTTTTGAGAGAGTAGGAGTAATATCAGTCATGTAATACCACCAACATATAAATTTATGATTTATAACTCATAACTTATTATGTGATACTGCCAACATATCAACTCAATCTACTTCTCAGCCCCTCTCTTCATATGATTTAAAAAGTAGAAGAATCTATATTCCTTAAACTTGTTTCATAGGATAATTTCACTCTATCATGGAATACTCCTTCATTTCTTATAACTTGCCTATAATGCTGGTCCTGGAAAAGAATATACTTATGCTTGGAAATAACTAGAAATTGTTAATAACTGTAAAATAGGGTAATAGTTTGAAATACCATCTGATATCATTTTCACTTTTGGGATAATTCCTGTTATCCAAGTCTTTACCCATCAAGGATGAAGTGGTCATTATTTCAGAGCATAAGCAGAACCAGGCAAGAACAAAGAAGAAAGTTTTCATTTTCAGGTTTCAAAATAAACTTTATAAAAGTTAGGTACAGTTAGTCCTGAAAGCATAGGCTTAATGCAAAGCTTTGCACCTGAGAAAGAAAAGGGTTTCCTAAATTCCTAAAGTTTTCCTTTAAAGATCAATAATCATAAAGCACAGAGATTTGCTACAAGCCATGGGGAAGAAAGGATGCAGACCATAATCTTTCTCGAGGCCTTTCTTGTCATATAGGAGGTGACAACCTGGAGAGAGGTGAGAGGAGAGAAAGGGGAGGTGAGTGTGGAGCCTCTGTTACTGTTTTGGCCCTGCCTCTCTCCCACCATAAAAACCTTGGCTGAGAGCAGGGAGGGGATGGAGGGAAAGAGAGTTGGTGAGATCTGAGGGCAATAGTAATTACACTTCTTTTACAACGGATACCGATATGCTCTGCATCGATACTGGGTAACTGTTGTTGGGAACATACAGCAATTAGCTGTGTTCAGATAAAAAGAAAGGTCTCAAATGAGAATTTGCTTTGGATTATTCAGGATTTATGCAACTCAAGGAAAGATGCAGAAGGTCCACCCAGGGAGAACTAGTAAAAGAAAAATGTTGAGAAGGTGCATGGAGTCATAGATTCGTAAGGCAGGTGGCCAGAAGCCATCACAAGGATCACAGACATGGGAAGCAACAGCTGCTGACTTGCCCTAAATACAAACAGAACCCACTGCTTTGCTGTTATTCAGTCGCTAAGTCATGTTCGACTCTTTGTGACTCCATGGACTGCAGCACACGAGGCCTTCCTATCCTCCGCTATCTCCTGGAGTTTGCTCAAGTTTATATCTATGAAGCTGGTGATGCTGTCTAACCATCTCATCCTCTGCCTCCCGCTTCTCCTTTTGCCTTCAATCTTTCCCAGCATCAGGGTCTTTGCCAGTGAGTTGGCTTTTCACATCAGGTGGCCAAAGTATTGGATCTTCAGCTTCAGCTTCAGTCCTTCTGATGAGTATTCAGGGTTGATTTCCTTTAGGATTAACTTGTTACTTAGAGTATCATAAATCCCACAGAGAATGAAACACACTCAGAGATGTTAGAGAACTCCCCAGGTCAGCACATAGACCAGACAACTCTCCCTCTGATGCCATGAGGTTTCAAAGGTTTCTGGGTGCCCATATGCCATCTGGCAAGAAGAGAAGGAAGAAGGGAAGGGAAAGAAACTTTGAGAAACTGAGCATTTATTCTACCCCTCCCACCACCAAAAAAGTTAGTATACAGGAGACAAATTTTCAAAAATACAAACACCTTTAATTTGAAAAATCAAGGTTCTTATACCTACCATCAGTGTCTCCAGTCCTCTTCACCCTTTGCCCCCACATACAGAGGTAAGGTCTTCAAAGAAAGCTGAGCTCAGCCTCAGTACTGTCATTACCATTCTTCCATGTGAATCATAGTATCTATAAATCTGATAAGTTTCCCTTTAATAACTTCTTCCTTTCCACATATATTCAGAGGAAAATGGGGAATATGTAGGGTCCTAAGCTTTACTGTTTAGTTCTGAAACACAGTTTAACTACAGAGTAAAAATCCATCATATACTGTTAAGAAGGGTCCAAAACCTTCAACTGTATAAATGGGGCAACAATTTGCTAAGTTAATGAAATAAGAGGTCTGGTGACAGTTAACTAATCACTGATCACATTATGTTCAAATTTACATGATATACAAATTCATAATATTTCAGGGTGCTTCATCTGGAGGTAGCTAGAGTACTTGAAAAACATATTGGGATAAATCTATTTTAAAATAGACAAGATAAAGACTGCACCCTTTTGACAAAACCGTTTCTTTTTTTCTTTAACCAGAGTGGTGAGCAGACCACCAACAGACAGTGGAAGGATTTTAGGAAATGATCTCCTATTTTTTTAAGTGTTTATAATACAATAGTACTCATTATTTCTCATTCGAATAGACTGAAATCCTATAATACTCCATATTCCAAACATAAGAAATACCTGAGAGTTTTGTGTAAAGCTGACCCATTCTTTCCATCTGTGCAAGTGAGGCCACACTTTCTGGTGATGAAAGTGATGTCACAGGAAAGAAGTCCTTTCCTGTACCATCAAAATGTGCTACAATATCTGAAGGTTTAGCCTTATGTCCTCAGACCACCCAAATAATACCTATTCTTGAAATTAGTTTATTTTTTAAAATACTGATCAAGATATAACCTATACAATTTTACAAACTCTGGAGATGGAAAATGGAGTATTTCTATATTCTGAGCATCTGAGCCCCGCCCCAGCTGCAATAGTCTTCTTAATCTCCTGCTCTTTGAAAAGCAGCAAGTCTGCTTGGCCTTCAGCTGAATGAAAATTTCAACAAAGTCACTTTCAAATGACTTGTTGCAACTGTATCCACTTCTCTCAAGAAAATAAGTCCAGTTAATGCTGCTGACAGCTTTCCATTCTATAGTATCACACTGATATGGGGTGAATGAACATACAGACTGATGGAAACTGTCTCCTTTCCCCGCCAGTTTCTAGATCAGCATTCTAAGCCATGTCTGAATATGCAATCCCTATGAAGACCGAGGAACCCCCCAGGATATCTCCTATGGCACTCTCCAAAGCCATTAACTTATATCACTGCTGGTCTTAAACAATTCTCCCTGATTACAGATGAAGGAAAACTATGGTACCTTCCAACAGAAACTCTCAGCAAGTAGGAATTGTGACAATCCTTGCTTCACTCCAACCACAGCCAGACAACAGAAACACAGAGAAATCCAAGTGTGACCATGCTGTTGTTTAAAAGAAAAATGTGTGCCTGGAAGGCATGATTTTCTTCATCATAAATGTCAATTGACACTTGATCCACAGGTTATGACAAAGCTAGACAGTGTGTTGAGAAGCAAAGACATCACTTTGTCAAAAGGTCCATGTAGTCAAGGCTATAGTCTTTCCAGTAGTCACATATGGTTGTGAGAGCTGGACTGTAAAGAAGGCTAAGCCCCAAAGAATTGATGCCTTTGAACTGTGGTGCTGGAGAATACTCTTGAGAGTCCCTTGGACTGCAAGGAGATCAAACCAGTCAATCTTAAAGGAAATCAACCCTGAATATTCATTGGAAGGAATGATGCTGAAGCTGAAGCTCTAATATTTTGGTCACCTGATACAAATAGTCAACTCATTGGAAAAGACTCTGATGCTGGGAAAGATTGAGGGCAGAAGGAGAAGAGGGCATCAGAGGATGAGATGGCTGAATGGCATCACTGATGCAATGAATATGAACTTAGGCAAACTCCAGGAGATGGTGAGGGACAGAGAGGTCGGGCATGCTGCAGTCCACAGCGATGCAAAGAGCCAGACACGACTGGGTGACCAAACAACAACAACCACAGGTTATGGAGTCTTCAGTTTGGCTAGTTATATTTACTTGACCTAAACCAAGGTTCTTAGTGCTGTTGGGAAGTAAAGTATTATCCTTATGCTCCCTGTGTGATAGTCATCACTGTTTTACAGATCATTGTAAAGGGGATATTTGCATACTCAAATAGAAGGGAATGAGGAAACTGAGCCACAGAAATAGCATGTCTTCTCATAAATGAATACTGAAAAAAAAGAATTAAAATCCTAGTATCAAACTGTCCCTGTCACTGTCATAAAGTGTCTGTCATAAACTGTCTCTGTCATAAAGTCAGAGCCAAAGGGAAGATAGTTGGGTGACAAGCAAGGAAGTTCCCACTGTGTACATATTGGCAAGTTCCCACCATAGGGATCCGGATAACTTCTGAGGCAGCTGTTTTATTTGGTTTATGGTCATTATGTTCCTGTATGAGTTAGGACACATTTAAGACTTTCCCATTATTTTTATAAATAGTACATATATTGCAAACCACTGATCAAGCTTACTAATACTTTCCTTTTTGCTGGAGATAATACTTAGGAACAATCTTCCTGCTAGAACATCATGCTAGGAAGCCTAGGCCCATGTGAAAAGTGGAATCAAGGCCCATATTTCTGTGCACAGGTGGTGCTTGGAGACTTCTGTTCACCACACTTTTGCCAGTGCTTTAATAATTGTATTTTAAGCAAAACAGAGTGAACATGTTTCAAACTCATTTACACTTAAATGTTAATAATATTTTGCAAGAGTTGATGTCAAAATTAGTTTTTGTCCTAATGTCTTAGAAAGAGGGCCTGGAATCTGGTCTGTTTTAAGTTATTCTTAGCACTCTTGCCCTTT